>NW_027491282.1:1200000-1800000 GCF_021521415.1 Bidens hawaiensis | reverse complement strand
ATTAGTAATAGTGCGTGTTTATTGTGTGTGTGTGTGTGTGTGTGTGTGTTTGTTTATGGTTGAATATTATCGTGTTCTTCTGAGTGAAGGAATCGGTTAAGGTGATGTGGTGGTTTTGGTATTAACGTGTATTGCCAATTTGACTCCCTATACTTTTACTTTTGTGGCTTGCAGAAGAGGCGATATTGTTTTATTTTCGACGGGTATAAGCTGGGGTGTTTTCGAACCGTGTTAGAGACCGAAAAGGTGAAAGCATATGATGCGTTTTGGGTTTCGTTTATGTATTTTGGTTTTCATGTATGCATTTTGGCTTCAATTTCTTCGTTTGGCGTTACATTTATGCACTTTGGTTCCCATTAAAGTATTTGGGCTTTTATTTATGCATTTTGGCTTTCATTTGTGCATTAGAGCTTCCATTTATGCATTTTGGCTACAACTTCTTCGTTTTGGCTTATATTTCTTTGTTTGTTATACATTTATGCAATTTTGGTTTCCATTTATGCATTTTGGCTTCAATTTCTCCATTTTGCATCCATTTACGCATTTTGTGATTTTCATTTATGCATTTTGACTTCTATTTATGCATTTTAGCTTCTATTTGTGCATTTTTGGCTTTCTTTATGCATTTTGGCTTCTATTTATGCATTTGCTTTATTTTTGACGGGTATGAGTTGGGGTATTTTCAAACCGTGTTGAGACCAAAAAAATACAAGAGTATATGGACTAAAGACCATACTGGTCAGGTCTTGGTAAAAGAAAGTAATGGGTGGCTAAAGAAATCGAATGAGAATATGTTATTAAAAAGTTAATTTGAATTATTATTATTAAATATAAAAAATGCTACTTTGGGTTAGGAATTAGTATCCGAAATTTTAACTAGTTCTTGTGATGATAGATAATTCAAGAATACAAGTTTAAGTTTTTAAAAAATGAGATTATAATTTAAAGAAACACATTTACGAAAGCACAAGGTATATATTAATTTAACTATACATTTATTTAATTTAGTTACACATAAACATAAACCAAAACTTTTACATGACCAATACAATAAAACATTACAAGCGAGGAAATAGTCGTTGTAGCTTTATGCTATTCTAAGCTAAAAAAAACTTAGGCTTTTGGGGTACCACATATAAATATCGTGGCTATAAATTCTTTAGCTAATCATTGCCCAGATCTTCAAGAAATTTCCCCTGAACACTATGAACAATCGACATGTTATGATCCAATCAAACATAGAAAACGACAAGATGGATTGAATACACACAATTTTGAGAAGTATGCATAAACAGAGTATATGTATCCATGATAACAAGAGACAACAAATCTATCAATGTTAGTACAACTAAAAATGAAAAGGATGACGATTTTGATATTGAATATGAAAGAAAAAGAAAGCTAGGATCGAATATGGGTGCTACAATCAAAACTGTATGAGGTTGTTATGGTTGTCTATATACCATATAAAATAGAGAATGATTCGATAGTTCTTGTTAACAAGAGGAAAAATAAAACTGTACTAAATGTATTTTACATTATATTCCACATTATGTATTAAATTATATTAAAATTATATTTTAATATTACTTTACATATATACATATACATTTTAAAGAGCCTTTCGTCTTATAACCTTACATATATTATTAGGGTTTGTCACTCTGTTTCACATATATTATTAGAGTGTGTCACACTCCTTCAAAGATATTATTAGGGTATGCCACCCTTATTCACAGATATTGTTAGGGTCTGCCGCCCTTCTTCACATATATTATTAGGGTCTGCCACCCTTTTACCGTCAATTCATACATACATTCCTTTCCTTTTATATTATTATATACATACTCTTAATCTTTTCTACATTATTCATATATCATGCATACATCATACATAAACATTCACGTAGCATACACTTACCACTTAAGGTAAGTGTATTAACTAGTCATATTGAGTATGCACACAGCCCCGAAAATATAGCAAGGAAATGAGGCTAGAAACTCAATTGGGTCCGATTCCTTTCAGAATTAATGGTAACTCATTTCCTTAATTGGGCGCGACTAACTGTATAACAATTACATTTATCAATTAACTAGCCATATCCATATCATATTTCTAGGTTATTGTAACCCCTAGCTACGAGGGTCCGGGGGCAGCGCCCCTGGCAGCATGGTTCTAGGGGCGGCAACCCATAGCGGGTCCAAGGGGCAGAGCCCCTGGCTGGGGTTAAGCTGCCAAGTCAGCTCGGAAAAAATTTATTTTCCTTAATAAGCCTTTACTAAAAACCTAATCAGAAAACTGAAGTTCAATTATTTAAACAAATCAAATCTTCATTTTAAACGTTACCTTTCATTATTAATTATTTACTCATCATATAAGTCCATATCTATCGTTTACATACGTATATGTTTTTTATCTTTCGTTTATTTTTTAACATCATTTAATCTAGCGTATAAGTTATTATTGGCGTGTAAGTAGTTTTGGCGTGTAATTTCATTAGCGTATAAGTTCCTTCCAACGTATACTGTACATACATATACACCTTCATACATACACGCTTCAAACGTGCATATACGCTAATAATACTTATACGGTACATACATATATGCTTTCATACATACACGCTGCAAGCATACTTATACGGCGCCAACTTATACGCTATGTAGACTTATATGGCGTATACGTTCTGTTCAGCTCCTTATTACGTTTTTTAGGTTTTTCTTCGATTCTGGCGTCGTCAGCCGCCGTTAACCATCATGGATGATCGAGGTTTGATCGTTTATAACCTAGGGAGCTTCGTTTGATCGTTTATAACCTAGGGAGCTTCGGGGTGTCAAGATCTGAACTAAGGTGGCCCTCAAGCTCATTTTTGGTTGATTAAACACCCGAATAAAGCTAGATCTAGATCCAAACAGTTCATATGGCATCACGGGGCTGCGGTGTCGGGTTCTAATACGTTGGGTCAGCTGAGATAATGATTTCTTACCTTTGGTTGGTCTTGGATTGTTGAAAGGATTAGTGTAGAAAGTGTTTGGATTAAGTGTGTGTTTTTGATGGTGTAGGCTATGGTGTAAAATGGATGGAGATGGAAGGGATTAGGGTTTAAGGGAGTATTTATACTCCTTAAGGCCATGGACCTTAGGTCCATCTTTTCTTTTTAGTCCATAATTAATTTCATCTAATTAGTTTACCATCCCTCTATCTTTATTATTTTATTACTATTAATATACTATCTCAATTTAATTCTTCCAACGCGAATAGTATGTTATATTATTATTCTAGAATTTCGGGATGTTACATATTAAACATTGAGTGTTATAATGCATTTATGAAGAAATCCACTCGATTAGGAAACAAAATAAGCTATTAATGAGAAAATATGGTATACTAACTAACCAAATTCGGTTTGGACAACAAGAAAACGAATTATTATATTTTACAACATTAATTTAGATATCTTGAAGCTCAAGTTTCGTTAATTTAGTCGAAAAAATGCAAAACTAGTCCCTGTACTTCCATAAATGCGATTTTTAGCCGTTTTAAGCGATTTCAAGGTTTTTAAGCATAGTTTAACGAGTTTGAAAGTTATATGAATATAAAATAAGTCTAACAAAGTTAAATACTAATAAATATAAAATTCTAATAATTTGAAAGATCCGAAATATATTCCCAAGTCGGGTAAATGAATACAAATTCAAATACGAAAAACCCGAGTTGTTATAATATATATATATATATATATATATTAAACCTATATATATATATATATTATAATCAGTTTATTTTAAATCTATATAAACTCCTCAAGGGTATAACAAAATAATTTCTTACTTTATAAAATAATTGTCTTTTCTTTTCACTTTTGCTACTTGCCTCAACCTTGAGAGAACAGTCAGTGTTTTAGTTTGTAGCTTTCTTGGTCTATACACGGATACACCGACCTTTAGTCTCGTTGTGGGGATCATGCCATAACATGTTGATTGTTCATAGCATGTCATGGTCTATGTGAAAATATGTGAGATTACAAAAAGGATGTGGATACATTACATGCTGACATAAATTAGGGTTAAGGATTCATATTCTTAATAATATATCAAATCGTTTGTTTTACAAATCAAAATCATTGTTCTCTTTTTCGTTTTTAGTTGTGCTACTGGCCTCAACTCTGAGGCAAAGTCAAGTAACACCACTTAAAATGAAAAAGACAATGATTTTGAAATGTAAACACACAATTTGACATATTCTTTGGGAAATTGATATCCACTGGTATAAGCAAGCTAACCAAAAATTTGATTCATGACTATAAAATCTCATGCATTAGAGTTGTCAATATATGAAATTTGTGGCCCCTATTTAATCCCACTGTCAACCCACTATTTTCAAATAAATCCCAGGTGTTGTTCACAAATGCACCTTAATTTGGTCAAATCCGAAAGTCATCAAATGTATATGACTGATTTTATTGTCTAAATATGCTAAAAAGCCTTAACGAGAGCATTGGGATCTTAACAATATGTCAATGATATCAATACATATAATGTCAATGTCAATGATATCTATACATATAATTTGGTCAAATCCAAAAGTCATCAAGACTGATATTATTGTCTAAATATACTAAAAAGCCTTAACGAGAGCATTGGGATTTTAACAATATGTCAATGATATCAATAAATATAAAGTGCTTACAAGCAAAATACATTTTTATATATTTCAAACTGCCGATCACTTGATAGTAACATGTTAATTCTCTTCCCACATTTTAGGCAAGGTATTTTTATGGTACAAAAGTATGAAAGTAAATTGTAACCTAGTTAGGTTTAGTGAAAGGAAGCTGAAATCCCTATGGATTCGCCTTGGGGGAATGGGCTAGGCCTTTAGGCTTGTGTAGTTGTGTATGCTACATTGCTACCTATATATAAAACACTAGTTTTTATTCCCCGTATTACAGGGGTTGTTTTATATGATTTGTTTCTAATACTTATTTATTTTTTGAATTTTTATTTTTTTTATTGTATGAAAGTTAATAATATACTTATGGTTTGATGATAAATTGTTTCACAAATAAATGAGATGTTATAACCCGATTTAAAAGATATATGAGTTTGATGATACTCAAGACCCGTTTATTTTTTATTATAAAATTGGTTTTTTAATTATAAATAATATATATCTTTTTTTTAAATAAATCATATATTATTTTTTAGTATAACCCTACTTTATAGGATTTTTATATCAAATATTTGGTGAGATTAGTTTTTAATTTAATGAGATGTTATAACCCGTTTAAGAAATGTCTGGGTTTGATGAGACCCATATCCGTGAATTCGGGTCAAATGCATGAGAAACCTCCAATTAAAAATCAACCAAATCTGGTGACTTCAAAAAAAGGGGGAGCGACCACATCGCGACACGTAGGATTTTTATGTTTTCGTTTATATACGTATTACGGGGGTTGTTTTATATTATTTGGTTTTAGTATTTATATATTTTTTGAATTTTAATTTTATATATTGTATGTAAATTAAGAATATACTTATGATTTGATGATAAAAGGTTTCAAAAATAAATGAGATATTATAACCCGGTTTAAAAGCTATATGAGTTTGGTGAGACCCAAGACCCATTTATTTTATACCATAAAATTGTTTCTTATTTATAATAATATATTTTAAAAATATCATATATTAATTTTTAATATATCCCTATTTTATAGGATTTTACATCAAATATTTCGTGAGATTTAGCTTTAAATTAATGAGATGTTATAACCTGTTTAAGGAATATATGGGTTTGGTAAGACCCATACCCGTGAATTCGGGTCAAATGCATGAGAAGCCTCAATTTAAAAATCAAGCAATCTGGTGGCTTCCATAAAAGGGGAGAACGACCATATCGCGACACGTAGTATTTTTGAGTTTTCGTTTATATATATTATAGAATGTTTTTTTTATTACAGGTTTAGCTGATTTTATCAAGTTACTTAACTATCATAAGATTTCATCAATATAATCATGTGCATTGAAGTAATATTCTTGTGTTCTTATTGTTTATCAGTAGTTCTTGAATCATCACGTTGTATAGATTCCGTCTATTCAACGTGTTTATTGTGATATCATGACTTACACGTTTTTTTAACTCTAAATTAAAATATATAAGTCTGAAAAGTAAAATAAATTATAAAATCTAGATAATATTATAATTCGAAACTACAACAATCATAATATTTTTTCCTGATAAGTCGGCTGCTAGTATATAGCATGCCTTGTGACGAATTAGGCCTTGGGTTGGTTTCGCATATGTCTCATAGTATGTAGCAATTTCAATACTTTGGTATCACAATAAATAGAATTATATCATTTATAAAAATTTCAATAACATAACGAATGTAAATAGAGCAATCGGCTTATTTGTTTTAAACAATGTTGACCAAATTATCTAATTACGAGTCGTAACCTAGAGTAACATTATTACTAGTAATTTAGGTTGTTTATCTATTCATGAGAGTGGAGAGGTGGTCTATGACTAGAGAGAGGCTGGTAGGATATTATCCGACTCCCGGCAGTGGGTCGTGATAAATATTCATTAGAATGTTCATCATCTAGACACTGATATCCATTGATGAATTAATGAGTTTTTAGATTGCTGTTAATATAATGTTTATTCATTGTTTGAAATGAGCTTGCATTATTTAACTTAATTGTTAAAAGTGGGCTCTAATTATCCAAATTAATTGTTTTATGGATTGGTATAAAAATTCCACAAGAAGAATGGGATTAAATTCCACGCACCATATCATATCACATTGTATCGTATCATATTCAGTGGCGGATCCATAAATTTTAGTCAGTGGGTGCAAAAAAGATTAGTCTAGAATAGATCAAGTCAAACTAAAATGGGTCAAAACAAACTGGGTCAGGTAAAAAAATTATAATAAATAAACTACGCATAGAAATTTAAGCAATAAATTCCATTAAACATTATAAGCAAAATACATATTATAGTTGACATCGACGTGATTTCATCTTTTGAAATGGTCAATTACAGTTTTATTCATGACACTTGCAATTTTGCAAATGTTTCTTTCTCAACCCTACAATCTAGACACACGTTTAATAATTTCACAGATTCACGTGTTTTAAATTCACCGATTTGATTACAGAAATTTGTCATTATGATCTTCACTTTCGAAAAACCTCTCAACCGTTAGGGTTGTAATAGGCAATACTAATGTTAACTTTAATAACCGATAAACAAAATGAAAAGAGATAGAGTTTTCACCATAACCCTAGCAAGATTGGTAATGCATTCAAATTTGCAAATGTTTCATATTCTCGCACACTATCATGTATATGCAAAGGTTGAGATGCAAGAACAATTTTATCCCAATTATCAAAATCATATGAATAAAACTCATACAATCTTATTAACATGTTCATCTCCCACTCCCGTATAACTTGCAAATTTCAAATTTTGTATTGATAAAGTGGTTAGACAATTAAGCAATCTATGCTTAATTGATATTTTTCAAAACAAAATAAACTTGCACTTGTAAGTTTATCTCAAGGCGTTGGGTTTGGAGCACTCAAAAAGATATGAATGGGGCACTTGAGTCTTTTGGCCTAATATTCTAGAAATTTATAAAAGAAACTATAGATTTGAGGGGGTGTACGCGCCCTCCATGACCAAACACTGGATCCGCCCCTGATCATATTGTATCATATTATTTATGCATTAATCCTATCGTATCATATTATTTACGCACCATATCATATCATATCATATTATTGGAGTGTGTAGAAAATCGAATTAACCAACCTATAACCAAATTAGCGGATGAAATGGAACCGATACAACTGAATCAAACCAAAACCAAATACAGGTGGATCTGTTTAATGACTTTCTGAAATCGACAATAGTGGGTTGATTATATTTATTTTTTAATATTAAAGATTATACGTATATTTAGTGCTATGTATATACTAACAAATGTACAATAACAATTCATTATATGGTTAAAAAACTTCAAGCCCAAACTTTGAGGCCCAAATAGTGCCCAATTATATTGTTTTGAGTTATTTTTAGCTAAACCCAATTGATGATTAACTTATCCTTAACCAACCGCTATAGCCTTCATACCCGATTAACCAAAATCATTAAAACCAATTAGATATGGTTATTCATCTACCAACATCTCGGTTATTGTCAGGTTCGGCCCATAGGGGTGGCGGGGTGGTCGACGACCACAGGCCCGACACCCCGTTAGGCCCGATTTTTTTAAAAAAAATATATATTTATTTTTATTAAAACCAATATGTATATTTAATGTTTAAACTTAATTACATGATCACTAGCTTGGTGTAGTGGCAAAGATGTATTACTCTCAACCCAAAGGTTATGAGTTTAAGTCTAATTTGAGACATGCTTAATCATATTATTATACAAACAGTTTTTACACAACCCAAATTATAACCAAATAAACCTATATACAAATTTAATTGTTTAAACTTACAAAATACTCATTTTTAATTAAGGCCCAAAAAAATTTCGCCTTTGACCTAATATTTTTTTTTGCTTTCTCGGAGCCGGGGTTGGTTATTGTTATGGTTTTAGGCCAAAATCGTCGCAAACAAACCATGCACACATACATTAGCTCTAAAATTTAAATACATATTTTGCTTGTAGTTAAACACATTACATGGTAAATTCAATTCCAATATGTTTAACATAGGGATGCTCCTATTGAAGTATTTTCTTGCATATTTAGAAAAATTAATCACTAAATTAAATTTATAGACTTTTAGGTGCTATCATAAGTGCATTTTTGTATAAAGTGTGGGATCTATTTTGAAATTATGTGAGTTTAGAGTAGGGTTACGGGCATATCTTCGTTAAATAGAGTTGAGGGCACAGAGACCATAGACGAGCTTTCAATTTCATAGTGATTTCCATCATTACTTGCTCATGTATAATGATTTAGTCTAAATTGTACATTGATTTCCCAAATAATATATCAAAATTCATTGGTAATAAGCAATGGTTTATATAAACAATTAATGATGTTTTATCATGATAGTTTCTAAAAAAATCATGGGTTTATATATATAAAAGTTAAGCTAAAGAGTCACAATTGTGTAGTTGTCGGGGTATGGTACTAAGAACCCTAATTTATTATGTTTTGGGCTTATTTTATTATATGGGCTAATACATTTGTTATTGGGCTGAGGGGGTTTTGTGGAGGTAACCCTAACTGGGCTAGGCCCATTAGGGTACCATGATGGTGGCCATGAGGCTCCCTATATAAGGAGGTCTCCACCTCCTTATCAAGGGTTGGTAAAAATAGCTCAATAAGAGCCACCACCATATTTTTGTGTCTGTGAACAAGAGATCCTCTGGATTTCTTAGCGGTCACCTCCACACCCCCAAAAGTCACCGCAGATCACAGCAGCGGTCGGAGCAGAAGCAAGCAAGTCGTGGTTCGTTCATCTCGAAGTCCGTGGAAACATCGTCATGGGTCAGGTCAGATTCATTTCACGTTTCTACACAAGCAAAATACATATATAAGTTCAAATCTCTACAAGTTGCTGATAAAGAGTGTTGTAAATATTTAAAACCTAGCATGTATTTCAAGCTATGTTGCACGGGAACTGGTACGGGCACGGGTACGGGAACGGGAAACGACAAAACTCAAAAAACCAAGAAACAGGTACGGCATGGGTACTGCAATAAATACATATAAAAAATAAATATATATTATAGATAATGTACCACAAAGCCTAAAATATATTCATACGTTTATGTAAACTTCAAAATTCATACATCTTCCAATGATGATCAATCATAAGTCTTTCAAAATCAATCATAATCAATCATAGTAATAATAGAGAGGGTTAAATATTGAAATACACAAACTAATTTTAAACTTTATATGTTAAAACTATAAGTTTTAGGGACTAGATACAAACAATTGAAAGTTAAATGGGTAAAATGTTAAAATATCTAAAGTTATTTTAATACCTAAATAACCTACTAAATAACCTAAGAAGTTACAGCCGCCATTCTTCCTTAAGTTACAGCCGCCATTCTTTCTTGTTTCCGGCAAATACTACAGCTCCGGCGCCGGAATATGCCACCGGAATCCGTATGGAAACGTTTCGAAACAACGTCTGAATTTTCGAAACGGTCAACGACCGTCCCCAACATCAAGGAAACGGTCAAGAAACGTTTCCCGGCGTCCCCGACGCCGTTTCCGTCCCCGGCGAGTTTCCAGGACGGGGTACGGCACCATGGTCGCGTTTCCGTGCATCAGAGATTTCAAGAAAATCAAATAAATTTCCAAAGATGGTAATTGTGGTCATATAATTATGATAGTTTCATTGCAGACGACATGAAGATTATTTATTACTAAATATATTTTATAACGTCAAAATAGTGCTTTATTATTATTATTATTATTATTATTATTATTATTATTTTTGAAAAGGCATACCCTAACATATGGATTTTTCTTCAATGTAACACCGTCTTTATCCTTTTGTTAAATCTCAAAATTTGCACAACCAAACTAGACTACTGTAGAAACGTGAAATGAATCTGACCTGACCCATGACGATGTTTCCACGGACTTCGAGATGAACGAACCACGACTTGCTTGCTTCTGCTCCGACCGCTGCTGTGATCTGCGGTGACTTTTGGGGGTGTGGAGGTGACCGCTAAGAAATCCAGAGGATCTCTTGTTCACAGACACAAAAATATGGTGGTGGCTCTTATTGAGCTATTTTTACCAACCCTTGATAAGGAGGTGGAGACCTCTTTATATAGGGAGCCTCATGGCCACCATCATGGTACCCTAATGGGCCTAGCCCAGTTAGGGTTACCTCCACAAAACCCCCTCAGCCCAATAACAAATGTATTAACCCATATAATAAAATAAGCCCAAAACATAATAAATTAGGGTTCTTAGTACCATACCCCGACAAGCCCCCCAAGTCCAGTGTTGCTCCTAGGCGTGCAAGCGTTTAGGTGGAGCACTGGACTTTATAAGGTGTGCTAGATCGTGAGGCGGTTTCTTCCCTTTCCTTCGGCCTTGTCTTTGAGTTTTGGGAGGTTTTCTCCATGATGGTGACATGTTGTGATCCTTATGATGATGATGGTGCACTAGTATGAATAAGATATAGCACGCATCATAATAATAGTGGCGCGGGGCCTGATAATAAAGCTTGCGCGCGAGGCGACTTATGAGCTATAATAATAACAAAAGCCTGCGCGCGAAGCGACTTACGAGCTGAGAATAATAAAAGCCTGCGCGCGAGGCGACTTACGAGCTGAGTAATAAAGCTGGCGCGTGCGGCGACGTACGAGCTAAGAATAATAAAGCTGGCGCGCGCGGCGACTTACGAGCTGAAGAATAATGAAGCTTGCGCGCGAGGCGGCTTACGAGCTGTAAAATAATAAAGCTTGGCGCGTGAGGCGACTTACGAGCTGTAGAATAATAAAGCTGGCGCGTGAGGCGACTTACGAGCTTGTAGAATAATGAGAGCCTGCGCGCATGGCGACTTACGAGCTGTAATAATAAAGAAGCTGGCGCGCGAGGCGACTTACGAGCTTGTAGAATAATGAAGCTGGCGCGCAAGGCGACTTACGAGCTTGTAGAATAATGAAGCTGGCGCGCAAGGCGACTTACGAGCTTGTAGAATAATGAAGCTGGCGCGCAAGGCGGCTTACGAGCTGTAAAATAATAAAGCTGGCGCGTGAGGCGACTTACGAGCTTGTAGAATAATGAGAGCCTGCGCGTATTGCGACTTACGAGCTGTAATAATAAAGAAGCTGGCGCACGAGGCGACTTACGGGCTTGTAGAATAATGAAGCTGGCGCGCAAGGCGACTTACGAGCTTGTAGAATAATTAAGCTGGCGCGCAAGGCGGCTTACGAGCTTGTAGAATAATTAAGCTGGCGCGCAAGGCGGCTTACGAGCTGTAATATGATGATAATGACTGGCCAAGGGCCTCTTCTGCGCAGGATGACTATCCCGGCTTGTCTTCAAAATAATAATGGAGGCACAAACGGCCAGATAATAATAATGATGTCACAGGTGCTTGCGCGGCTCGTGGCCGAACCTTTTAGTATGGCGCGTAGCCATATGGGTTTATGAGTATTCCACCCTTGGCGCGAGGCCTGTGGGTCTATGAGCATTCCACCCTTGGCGCGAGGCCTGTGGGTCTATGAGCATTCCACCCTTGGCGCGAGGCCTGTGGGTCTATGAGCATTCCACCCTTGGCGCGAGGCCTGTGGGTCTATGAGCATTCCACCCTTGGCGGGAGGCCTGTGGGTCTATGAGCATTCCACCCTTGGCGCGAGGCCTGTGGGTCTATGAGCATTCCACCCTTGGCGCGAGGCCTGTGGGTCTAAGTATTCCACCCTTGGCGCGAGGCCTGTGGGTCTATGAGTATTCCACCCTTGGCGCGAGGCCTGTGGGTCTATGGGTATTCCCAACTTTTAAGTTTGAGCTAAGGCTCATATTTTTGGGCTAAGGCCCTGACGTTTTAGAGTTAAGACTCGTCAACGCGTTTGAGCTTGAAGCTCGCGCATGTATGTTTTACTTCGTTTTATTTTTAGTTTGATGTCAATATAATGTTGTCATATTGCTCAAATTAATAAAAGGAAGTGTGAAACATGTATGCAAAAACATGTATGCGGTGGCGCGAATGCAAACCGCTGTGGCGAAGAGTGATCGCCGGGAGTGCGCATGCGGAATCCGAAGTTGATCCGCGGTGGCGCGCATGATCTAGAGATTTTGAATGCGTGAGCATCTGTGATGTGTGAGCATGCGTGATGCGTGAGCATGCTTGAGCATGTGCTATGCGCCATGAGCATAGGTTTTGGCTGTCTTCATGACATCTTGATTTTAAGCCTCGGTCTGTATCTTGTGGGTTGACCTTTCGCGCGCTCGGTGCCTGCGCGCATGTTTGAGCATGCTTGATGTTTGAGCGTGCTTGATGCGTGAGCATGCTTGATGCTTGAGCATCGATGCGTGAGCATGCTTGATGCTTGAGCATCGATGCGTGAGCACACTTGATGTTTGAGCATGCTTGATGCGTGAGCATCGATGCGTGAGCATACTTGATGCTTGAGCATGCTTGATGCTTGAGCATGCTTGATGCTTGAGCATGCTTGAGCATGCTTGATGCTTGAGCATCGATGCGTGAGCATGCTTGATGCTTGAGCATCGATGCGTGAGCACACTTGATGTTTGAGCATGCTTGATGCTTGAGCATGCTTGATACTTGAGCATCGATGCGTGAGCATGCTTGATGCTTGAGCATCGATGCGTGAGCATGCTTGATGCTTGAGCATCGATGCGTGAGCACACCTGATGTTTGAGCATGCTTGATGTTTGAGCATGCTTGATGCGTGAGCATCGATGCGTGAGCATACTTGATGCTTGAGCATCATTGTTCAGATCATTGTTCCAGATCCGATAGTATTTCTTCCTGTGTATTTCTTCCAACAGATCTGATTGTATTTCCAGATCTGGAAATATTTTTTAGATCTACGGAAGAACATATCTGAGAGAAGAAATCGTAGATCTGAGATATCGATGAACAGATCTGGAATATTGATGAACAGATCTGAGATATTGATGAACAGATCTGGAATATTGATCCTTATATCTGAGATCTTGATGAACAGATCTGTAGATCTTGATGAACAGATCCGTAGATCTGATGAACAGATCCGTAGATCTGAGATGCTGATGGACAGATCGGAGGGCCGAAACGAGAAGCGAAGTGTGGTTCATTGCCCTCCCACGGATGGCGCCAAATGTAGAAACGTGAAATGAATCTGACCTGACCCATGACGATGTTTCCACGGACTTCGAGATGAACGAACCACGACTTGCTTGCTTCTGCTCCGACCGCTGCTGTGATCTGCGGTGACTTTTGGGGGTGCGGAAGTGACCGCTAAGAAATCCAGAGGATCTCTTGTTCACAGACACAAAAATATGGTGGTGGCTCTTATTGAGCTATTTTTACCAACCCTTGATAAGGAGGTGGAGACCTCCTTATATAGGGAGCCTCATGGCCACCATCATGGTACCCTAATGGGCCTAGCCCAGTTAGGGTTACCTCCACAAAACCCCCTCAGCCCAATAACAAATGTATTAGCCCATATAATAAAATAAGCCCAAAACATAATAAATTAGGGTTCTTAGTACCATACCCCGACAGCTTGTAAACACATACATGTTGATATCCTTGCCAAAATGTTAATATCTAGATATTATCATTGAGGAATTTGGCTTTTGCAGAAAACAAAATCATTGGTTGAATTATATTTGAAAACTTTTAGGTTTTACACAAAGTGTCTTTGCAGTTGTGCTCAATTTAAAAATATGTGAGGGCATATCAACATTATATACTTATATAGAATTGGGGCAGATATCATAGATGCACTAGTATAATTTCCATCAATCAGTGGTTGTCTGCTTTCCCCCCTAACTTAGGAATATCCCCGATCTGTTTACCGGTTGTATATTGATTTCCCCTGATTTATCAGAAGTTAGATCCTAAATCAAGAAAATGCGTATTTGTTGGATATTGTGATAAATCTAAAGGTTGTAGAGTATATAAACATGCCAATAAAAGCATCATCACAAATCATGATGTGGTATTTGACGAACAAGTAACATGAAGGAAAAGAGAGCATTGGTCTCTCATGGGCTAACCATCTTGAGCACCACTTGTAACAATAAAAAAAGTACTTAGTAAGTTTAATATAACATTGTAAGCAGAGTTGGAGCTAAGAAGGAGGATGAACAACTTATCTTTTAGTATTGACGTGTTAAGTTGTCTTCTTCACAACACTACATTATTTGTTCGTGATAACTTTTAGTCTTTTCGTAAAAATTTCTTTAAGTAGCAAGTGTATTTATACTTTTATAATACACATATGCAATTGATGACCAAAAACAAGAACCATATATAATTCATGACTTATTTTTGCGTGTTTTAATTTTAAGATATATTTACTTTCTTGTTAACTCAAATTTATACAATGACTTGTAAAATCCTAAGTATTTTCTATGATATAAAATTCTTTTTTCTTAAAAGGTGGTGCTTGAAGAAACACTAAGTGACCCCGGCAGATTACGGATAATCTGGGGGTTAAGTAGATGTTTCCCACGAGGGTTAGGTCCGGCAAAGATGGTTATTCTTCTGATGACCTGCAAAACAGACACCGTGAGCTCGTCACTGAGAAGGGGGGGGGTACCTCCTTGTGACCACCCTCCGGCGTGAGAATCAGACTAGATTGCTCTGAATATGTGTATATTAAGAGAAATAGCTAGAGCAGATATATGATGGTATAAGATATGATATAAGATATAAGATGATCATACCGTTCCAAGGTGTTGGAGTATTTATAGCCGAAGGTAGGTTTCCAAGTAGGTACAGCCAGCTGTATAATATTCCTTTTCTACCAACTGTGGGCTACGCACATGCCATGCTGGTGGTTGGTGGGTAGGCAGCGGCTGATAGTGACATGGCCGGCCGTGTACTATTCCTTTTCCACCAACTGCAGGCTATGTACGTGCCACGACAAGGGTTGGTGAGTAGGCAGCGGCTGATAGTGACATTAAGTACTAGAGCGTGCTCCTCGTCGCACTGTTGTCAGTGAGCTGTCGCTGCTTTGGTCAGATCTTGTCTATTTTGTCCATACCTTGGCAGGTATAGTACAAAAGATCCTCCAGAAGCGTACGGGCTGGCTCATTTGGGCGGGAGTATTCCCGGCTTGCTCATTCCTTCTTCAGGTGACATTACTGAATTATTGAGAGTTAGTGCCTTGTGCGTGTAGCCTTGCTATTAGTGCGGGTAGCCTCCGCTGATGGCTTGTATCCGCAGCTGCGGGAACAGGTGGGGTACTTCACCATTGGGAGGCTTTTCCTGCGGGAACAGCTGGCGTATGCGCGTAAGGTCTTCATCTCTCTGAGCATGGTGGGTCCTGCGGAACCAGTTGGTCTTTGCGCAGACGTCCCTCTTCAAGGTGAGTCTTGCGGGTCCAACTGGGCTCTGCTGGGACCTACCTCTTCAAGTCCCTCTAGTCCAATGTTCTTCTCATGAATTGTTAATAAGTGAGGTGAACTTTTGGACTTAAGCAAGGGGTTTTGAAAAGGGTTTTTAGTTTTAAGGTTGTCCGTGGGGATTCTTCCCGCGGTTTCCCTAATGTCACGTGCAGAAATTCCCGACTTTTCTGCTTGATCTTTGGGTATGATGCGGGTAGGTGTGTAACCTCCTCGCAAGTCAGGAGCGTTGAGTTTCACTTGTAGATTCTCCACGAGGTTTTGGTAGTTTTAGACATAGTGATCAATTATGTTAAACAACCAATTCCATCTTGGAGCTTCAAACAATCTAGTTCTCAACATTCCCGCTATGCGGGGATGTTATTTCCCTTTCCACAAGCATGGCCCAGAAGATCCTTCTTGGTTTTAATTCCCTGCGAGTGCTAAGTATGTGAAGGGTTTCGCCTTGACACTGTACCCGCATGCGTCTTATAGTTACTTGACTCCCAATGTATTCTTGGCTTCAATTCCCTGCAGGTGCTAAGTATGTGAAGGGTTTTGCCTTGACACTGTACCCGCACTTGTCTTACGGTTTCTTTGTTACCAAGGTATTCTTGGCTTCAATTCCCTGCAGGTGCTAAGTATGTGAAGGGTTTTGCCTTGACACTGTACCCGCACTTGTCTTACGGTTTCTTGGTTACCAAGGTATTCTTGGCTTCAATTCCCTGCAGGTGCTAAGTATGTGAAGGGTTTCGCCTTGACACTGTACCCGCACTTGTCTTACGGTTTCTTGGTTACCAAGGTAAGGGGGTATATTCCCTCTTATTTTTGAATCTTTGAATCTTTTTGAATCTTTTTGATTTGCTTTATAAACGTTATATGACTTGCTCATGCATATTATAGTTTAATTTAGCAATTTTCCAAGTGCTTTGAATAAGTTAACCTTTCGACGCGCGGTTGTCAATAGGTTAATGTTCAGTTTCCTCTATCATGATTGTGCGGGTAGGACCGTCACTTTCCTTTAGTGGGATGACCAAACTTCACCTATAACTGACCTGCGTGAAGGTTTTCCTCATGTTTTCCTTAGAAATTTTTGCCGTTTCTTGTGTTTATGCGGGTTTTGCCGCCGTCCACACGCAACGACTTCCCCACTTATTTATGCGGTGAATACCGGCATATCAGTGTTTTGAATAAGTATAAAGGTAAGACTATCAACACAATGTGATAAGGAGAATCATTTCTATTATAAGTGGCTCCAGGCCTTTTCGTTATAAGTTTGGAATTGATCTACATGTAACATTTGCGTAATTGAGCTCCATTCCATGTTCTTGGGATGGGGGTGCCATCGAGCCTTTCGAGCCGGTATGCGCCCTTTCCCAAAACTTCTTTGATAATGTATGGCCCTTCCCAGACCGGGGCCAGCTTTCCTGGGCGTTCTTGGTTCGAAGCCTCGTTGTTACGCAGTATGTAGTCTCCGACATTGAAGTTGCAGAGTTTTACCCGCGTGTTGTAGTACTTTTGCATTTGTCGCTTGTAGTTCTCTTCACGCGCTGCGGCTAAGTCTCTGCGTTCTTCGGTTAGCATAAGGTCTAACCGTCTTTCCGCATCAGTGTCTTCTGGCTGAATCAAGACCCTTGGTGAGGGTAAACCAATTTCGACCGGGACCATGGCTTCAGTGCTATAAGTGAGGCTGAACGGGGTTTCTCCCGTACTGGCCTTTTTCAGCGTTCTGTTTGCCCAAAGGACGTGTGGAACTTCGTCCACCCAGCCGGATCTGTGTTCCAAGAGTCTTTTCTTTATGCCGTCGACGATGCTCTTATTTGCTCTTTCCACCTCACCATTACCCTGCGGGTGCGCCACTGAGGTAAAGGTGTGGGTGATTTGAAGTTCTTCCATCCACTTTTGTAGCTTCTTGTCAGCAAAGTTGGTGCCGTTATCGCTCACCAAATTCTGGGGAAGTCCAAAACGACAAATAATAAATTCCCAAATAAATTTTTTGATATGTTTTGCGGTTGTTTGGGCTAAGGGTTTTGCTTCTATCCACTTGGTGAAGTAGTCGATGGCGACCACTAGAAACTGAACGTTATCTGCTGCTGTGGGAAATGGGCCTGTCACATCGATGACTCACTTTTGAAATGGCCATGAAGAGGTGACTGGAACAAGTTCATTCTTCGGGCGATGCGTGTTGGGTGCGTAGAGTTGGCAAGACCTACACTTTCTGATGTATGCCAGCGCATCCGTATGCATCCCCGGCCAAAAGTATCCCGCGTTGTTTAGCTACAACAGCGCGTGGACCTGCGTGTACTCCACAGACGCCCTCGTGCACTTCCCTTAGGAGGTATCCAGCATCTTGGTTGTCCACGCATCTTAGGAGTGGGCCAAGAAAATTACGTCTGTAAAGGATGTCATGGATGAGTTGATAGTTCAGTGCTTTACAGCGTATTTTTCTTGCCTGTGTTTTTGACTTTGGTAGTATACCCGCCGCAAGGTAATTTATTATTGGTGTCATCCACGTTTCTGTGCCGGTTTGGATGACACAGATTTCCTTGTGCGGGACTGATGGTGCTCCAAGGAGTTCAATGCGGATGTCCTTTCCCAAGTGGGTGAAGGCTAATGATGCAAGCTTGCTTAACGCATCCGCAGATTTGTTTTCGCTACGCTTGACGTGTATGACCTTACAATCGTTAAAGTCGCGCATAAGGGTTTTTGCTTGTGCGAGGTACAGGGCCATTGTGTCGTTCACGGCCGTGTACGTCCCGTTTATTTGGTTGGCTACTAACATGGAATCCACGTGGGCTTCCAAGTTTTTTACTCCCATCTTACGCGCAATTCTCAGCCCGGCCAAGAATGCTTCATACTCCGCTTCGTTATTTGTACTTGGAAAATCCAGTCGAATAGCGTAAGTGTATTCTTGGCCTGCTGGGTTGGTTAGTTTCAACCCTGCGCCTGAGCCTTCGTTGCTGGCTGCTCCATCAGTGTAGAGTCGCCAGACATCATCAATGTCCTGTGCTGGAGATGGTTGAGCCTCCTCCTGGCACTCTTTCTCCCGTGAAGCGGGGACTTCTGCAATAAAGTCGGCCAAAACCTGGCCTTTTATGGCTGGCCTCGGCTTGTACTTTATCGTGTATTCTCCCAATTCTATTGCCCATTTGGCTAGGCGTCCTGACAATTCGGGTTTGCCTAGAATGTTTGCGAGTTTGAAGTTGGTGAGAATGGTGATTGAGTGACCTTGGAAATATCGTCTTAGCCTGCGTGAAGCCTGTACAAGTGCTAAGACTAATTTTTCCAGGGTAGAGTACCGGGTTTATACGTCTGTTATGACACGGCTAAGATAGTAGGACACGGCATACAATGACTTGTAAAATCCTAAGTATTTTCTATGATATAAAATTCTTTTTTCTTAAAAGGTGGTGCTGTAAAATCATTTTTATGGCAAACATAATTTAAGGAAGGGCAAGCCTCATGCTTGATTGTTTTTTCACCATTGTCATTAGATTGCACAAACTATATTTTTTAATTAAAAAAAAACCATAAAGTTGAATTTAAGTGAGAAAGTTTGTATACGTTCGATTGAATATCGAAAATGCATGACCCGAGTTTCTCTTAACGTTCTTGGCCCTCGTTAAATCCTACGTATCACACAGATATTTCCATAAAATTATAAAGTTATTAAATGAAGTACATATCCATGTATCGTTCTTGGTACATAAAGTACGGAAATGAACAAACATCATTGCATCATGATATTTTCTAACATAGCATGCATTTATATAGAAGTTAAGTTAAACCATCAAACTATTTTGTCTTAATTTAGTTATGAAAAGTTTGAGATTTAACAAATGGATCAAGAGGGTGGGGTAGTACATTGAAAAGGCAACTGAATTGTTTGGAGTTAGTTTTTCAAAAACAAAAAACAAAAACAAAAACAAAAAAAAACAACTTTGTTTTGAATATCCTCATAAAATTATTTTTTACATGTGCCTAGATATTATTATTGACGTTGTTGTACAAAAAAATACAGACACAAACATACGACATTGCGTGGTGATAGCTATAAGATAAACATGAGTTTATACAAAAGTTAAATTAAACCGTCAATTATTTTACCTTAACTTAATTATGTAAATATTTGGATCTAACAAAATGATCAAGAGGTTGTTACATTCAAAAGGCAACTCCAGTTATATCGTTACAATGATATGGTAGGGCATTAGTAGCTGGTGTAAGGTCGAACAAAATTTTGCCTTTTGAAAGAAAAAAAACATTGAAAGGGCTACTACAGTGGTTTCATTTTAGCTTATTCAAGAAAAAAAAAAAACAAAAAAACAAAAGAAGCATTAAATCATAGTTAATACACAATGAATGATAAGTAACTTTATTGACTTATTAATTAAACTCTCATATCAAAATTCATATAGTTTCACTATTTTATTTATGTCGTTAAAAAAGTGTGAAAATATTGATAGATGATATCTTTGCATTTAATTATAATATCTTTGCATTAAATTATAACTATATCTCTCTTGCATTATAAATACCATTCCTTGTTTTTATGAGAATTTGCAAATCATTCTTTAACCCTAGCCTCTTCCTATACTTACGATTGAAGCTGGCCAATATCAAAATCATCTTTTTATAATTATCACCGATCCTTGTTTTCTTCTCTTGTTTCTTTCTTTTCTTTCCTAACCAATATCGAAATCATCGTCATTTTCATATTTCGATCCATTGTACCTGTTCTTATCATGGATACAACTATGTACTATATTGAAGAAAGGTTTTCAAATATATTTGTTTTCAGTTCACTTTTTATGTTTAATTTTATTAGTTTTCTTGGTTTACCTGCACCGGATCATAACATGTCGATTGTTCATAGAAATTTCTTTGTGATTTTTTCAAGACATGTCGATCCATTGTTATATGTCGATTCTCCGAACTCAAGCCTCCATCAAGATCCGATGGTTTCAGTACGAACAGTCATCTCTGTTGATACTAAACTGGAAATCAGGAAAGTTGATTTCCTACATCAAAGAGGCTGATGATGCTAATGATATGATTGATATGTCATCCGACGCATTCACATCTCTTGATGCTCTCTGGGTAGATTACACACCGTTGTACAAAGCGGTTTATTCTGTTATTAGTCACCAGTGTGACAAAGAAGCTCTAGCCAAAGAGAAACCGCATTCTGACTTTGAGATAAAAGCTGCCCGTGACCAAGTGGCCTTAGAATTCTCCAAGGAGGAAGGAGGAAGAATGATGCACTGTTTATGATCGGGCGCTTAAAGAGGCGCAAGATGATATAGATGAACTCACAGATGAAATTAAGCTTTTAAGTCGTAAATTAAAGAATGCGGAGTGGAAAAAGGCAGAAGCAGAGGCCAAGGCTGCTGCTTCACGAGCTGAAAAAATTTCTTGTGAGGAGGCATATGACAAGGCTAAACAAAAGTTTGAGGAACTAGTCCCGAAAATGGGTGAGGCTTAGACATTGACGAGTTTGAACTCCGCCAAAAACGTATCCTACCAAGCACACGCACACGCACACACTGAGGTTTATCAAGATGTCTTATGATCTCCGCAAAAACGTATCCTACCAAGTACCAAGTAGAGGGCGAGATACCTTATGGTTACATGTGTGTTTTAGCATGTGTCTTGTAATGTGTAATAGGAATAATATCCTCTATGTAAATAAAATATTCCACATTTCCACATATCTCGTATTTATTGTTGATATCTTAATACTATGTGAGAATGAGAAGAAGAAATAGATTTCTATGATTAACCTATCTATAATATATATAAACGAAGATCCAAAAAGTCTAGATGTCGCGATGTCGTCGCTCCCCCCTTTTTTGGAGCCACCATAATTGCTTCATTCGTGACTTCTCATTGATTTAACCCGGTTTTGACCCTTTAAATTTCGCGGGTCATGATTCTACCAAACCCAGATACGGATCAAAACACCTGCTGAATCCTTTCTTCTCTACACATACATACATTGGCCATTTTCAAACACCTTATATCCCAAATCATTGTCGCGGTCTTTTTTTATCTCAATCCCAAATCTTTGCTCGCCATCTTCTGCAATCAAAGACAGCCTTCATCGTTGCCTCTTTCAAGCATTATTGCTCGATTTCGAACCCTGCAATATAACCCCAAATTAACAAAACCATAGACCTCAATTCCGGGTTAATAACCCTAGAACCATGGAGGTAATCGTTTGACGGTGGCTATCGGAATTTCCCTACATCCAATTCCGGCCAAAACTCTGGAATCATGGAGGTAAGTGTTTGTTTGTTTGTTACTGTGCTTATCCCGTCCAGAATTAAACTCGAAATATATGAAACATACTTAATTAAAGAACACACTGTTTTAAGCATGCAAGGTGTTTGTTAAAATGCCACAAAGAATAAATTATGAGATTAATTTAATATAAGTATGCTGCTGTCCAGAGTGCACAGTTTCGGGTCAGGGGTTGTTAAGCGTCTTCCATTCCTTGTCCAGATAGAGTGTCTCTATGGAAAATGGCTTCATTACGTCGTCGTTTCTCTGCGTTTTACTGTTCGGAGTTCGTTGTTTGTGTGAATCGGTTCTAGGAATGTACGTATTCAGCGACTCATTAGTCGACGTTGGAAACAATAATTACTTGCCTCTGCCTGCTGCCAGAGCTGACTTTCCTCACAACGCTGTAGATTTTCCTACTGGAGAAGCCACTGGACGGTTCAGTAACGGAAAAAATGCAGTGGATTTTCTAGGTAGCTTTCGCTTTTCTGATGCAGTTAATTATTTAGGAAATTTGAGGTTAATTAATATAGGTTGAGTATTTGAGTTTCAATTTTTGTTTAATTTGTATTTGACAGCGGAAAAGGTGGGATTACCATCGGCACCAGCTTTTTACCTCCTGCGATTAATACGATTCCGGTGCATAAACAAAACGTTTTGCCTCCGTCTCCCGATTCCTTTGTTCTTACTAGAGTTATAAGGTATTCCAATCAAAAGCCCTAAAAACTAACTTTGAAATTCATATAAAAGTTTTGGTTGGAGTTAATGGAATGAAGGAGGAATAGAATGGGAGAATGAATGGAATAGACAAGGGAATGAAATGGATTTTTAGCGTTACTTTGCCTTGTTTGGTTAACCTATTGAAATTAAATGAATTATTACTTTAGGTTGTTTGGTATCCAAAAATTTGTATGAATGAAATAGAAATAATAAAAACACTTATATCTCAAAATAATTTTTTTTACCAAAATAAAAATAATCTACAATGGCGACGGTGGTGGTGGTCAGAGGTGTTCAAAACCGAATATCCGAATTCGGATATCCGGTCCCTTCGAATAGTGGATTTCACTATCCGAATCCGAACCCGAAATTTCAGTTATCCGAACTTCGGATATCCGAAATTTCGGATATTCGATCGGATAGTGAATCGGATATTCGAAAATGTGGGGAAAAACCTATTTTAAAACTACACTTTCAACATTTCAAGATCCAAGTTTTCCAATCCAACAAACTAAACACAAACTTTTCAAATTGCAAACTAACAAGCTAATAACACATTGTGACGATTGATGAGGGCTGTGGTAACGATTAACGAACTGATAAGGGTTGTGGTGATGATTCACGAATTTACAAGGTTGTGGTGATTGGTGACGATTGACAAGGGTTGAGGTGACGACGGTGTGACGAGGGCCGAAGGTGGTGAGCGGTGACGGATTGACGGTGAGACGACGGGAATGTCTCCCTATCGGCTGTGTGGTTGTGATGTAGTGAAAGTGAAAGCACAAAAGACTCAGAGAATAGAGATGAAGGCTATATTCTTGAATTAATAATTAGGGTTTGATAAGAGGCTTAATAGTTGATATATAAAATAGTATTAAAAAATAATAAATTTAATATACCAGATAGTTCGGATATCTGAAATATCTCAGATTTGCTCTCTGAATCGGGAATTCAAATTTTTGGATATTTCGAATCCGAATTTTTTTGAACACCCCTAGTGGTGATAGCTTCGGCGACGAAAATGGTGATGGCGGTCAGCCAGCTGGGGCAGTGGTTGGAGGCGTGGTGGGGGTGCTCAAGCAGTGGTAGAATTGGTAGTGATGGCGATGGTAGGGTGGTAACAACGGTGGTGGCGATCAGGTGTTAGTGATCAGGCACCAACAGTGGTGGTGGCGATGGTAGCGCTGGTTGTAAGGTGGTGGCGATGGTGGTGATGGTGGCGGTCAGGTGGTGGTAGTGGTGATGGTATGGTGGTGGTGGTGGTGGTGGTGGTGGTTAGGTGGTGGTGTTGTTGAGAAAGTAAGGTGAAAGAGGAATGAAATGAAAAACATAATTGTGGGAAAGAATAGTTTTGATGGAATAATATTCCATGTGTAATTGATAATTCCATTTCATTGAACAACCAAAAGATAGTCGTTAAGTTTTTTTTTTTTGCTAATTAGAAACCACTAAAAGCCAGTTTTTTTTTAAAATTTGAAACCATCAGTGATAATAATTTCAGTTGAGATTATTATTGATCAACGGTCTTTAACTGAGTATATTAAAATCGATACCCCAATAGGAATTTGTTACTTCTTACGATGTTACCTTACTCATATGGACTCTTCAATTATTGGGCTGAACTTTCCTGGGCTTGCTGTAGGCATGTCGTTTGTTTGGGCTGGTTTTGTATCACTAAGTCACTAACTATGTTCCTTCTTAAAAAAAACCTTAAGTCCTAACCATAAACGCTAAGACTGTGAGTACTTGGGCGTTAGCCGAAGGGCAACAACCATCCAAGGTAAGCAAGACCAAATTACTTGCAAAGTTAAATACCATCATAGACCAATTGAAAACATATAAAGCCTCTAAATAATTTCATACCTAATGAAGCATTAACTTGAAATAATTCCATTCTCAAAAGGGTAAAATCAAGTAACAATATATAACATATTCAAATCAACCATTAAATCTACAAATTTAAACCTTAAGAGTTTTGGATTCATCACTCTTATAATCCATTGACGGATCAGACGAAGCGAGTGAAATCAGTTCCGATCTCAACTCATCAATCGTCTTGTTTCTAGTATTCACATTCGGATCCACATCCGTTACACCACTTGCATTCTCATCCTTGGGTAAACAAGCACGAATCTCTTGAACAACACCATAAGAAATCGCAATGAGAGATTCCCTCACACTTTCCTCGGTCGAGGTATGTTTGTAATCCATGTAACCTTCTCTGAATTACACAATCAGAAAAAGAAACTAAATCAATCAATTAACCAATTAAGACTGAATAATTTGAAATGCATATATTATTATTTTTTTTCTTTTATGTCAAAGTAGAAGAGAAACGGGCAACAAGCTACGCAATTAATTTTTTTTTTTAGAAACAGAATCGAAATCAAATAAACAATGAAAACCGAGTGTACCTGAAGAATCCAAAGGGGGTTGAAGAAGTCGAGTGATTCCTAGGTGGGACTGTAGGGTACTTTAATAGAGGTTGATTTGAGATTCCGTACACACAAGTCTGACGTGGAATCTAGTTGGATCCTATCAATATTGGCTTGGAGTACAACTGTACAAGTCAAGTGTTATCATTTCAAAATCAACCCAACTCACGTTTCCTATTTTTATTATAAAAATAATAATAATAATAATAATAATTTAATAAATGGTATAAGTAATAAAAAGATATTAAATGTTTCTTAGCTGTAAATTTTCGGCCAAGTTAGTTTTGTTAGTTTTGTGGTGATTGTGCATTTTAGGCATGAAAAAATATGACACTCGTTTTTTTCTAATCCTGGCTTATATCTTTTAAATCATAAAGTGTGAACTCATGTGTTTCATAATGTAAAATCATGTATTATACCAATAACTTATCACTCATTATCATGTCACATGAACGTTGTATCAGTACCATTCTTCATCTTTCACCCTTAACAACCCAATCCGTATGAGCTTTTGCGCAACTATAATTGCCATACAACTATACAAGCTCATACGACCATATAATTAGTCACACAAGCCATCCATACGAGCCCTCATGGCTCACACAACCTTATGATTGTTATTTGAGTTGTTTTGTGTAAGCACTAGCTTTAGCCGCCGGTTTTACCAATCGAACCATATAAGTACCATATGGGTCATGTGACTAATCTGACGCTTCATAAACTTTTCAGCAATCTTCATGTTAACCTTCATTCCACCTTTTTAACCTACTTTACATCCACTGAACGATTCCCTTCGATTAAATGCATCAGAAACCTAAAGAACTTTATTCCATCATTCAATATGAAAATCAAGTGTTTGTGTATGAGAATTGAAGCTTCAAAGTGTGGGTTAAGACTTTTAGAGGTTTTTTATATGAATAGAGAGTTCTAAAAATTTGGAAGTATTCCTAGGCGGCGTGTGGGTTCGTATATAGGCAACTTCACTGCTCAACAAGCCAAGTCGAGGAAA
Source organism: Bidens hawaiensis (assembly GCF_021521415.1). Taxonomy (NCBI): domain Eukaryota; kingdom Viridiplantae; phylum Streptophyta; class Magnoliopsida; order Asterales; family Asteraceae; genus Bidens; species Bidens hawaiensis. The sequence continues at coordinate 1,773,497 of NW_027491282.1, read as the reverse complement.
AATTGAGATTGAAATGATACACAACAACAAACTCGTTCTTTTAGAAAAAGAAGAGTAAAAGGATTCACGGAGGTGATAAACTTATACAAAATGTAATGTTTTCATAATTGGATCGAGCTTAGATCACTTTACTGGTACACTTGTCGGACAAGATTCAAAAACCAGATAACGTTATAATAATTTTAATAATATATTTTCGGTTTGGTGTAGATTTGTAATTTTACTTATGCTTTGGAGTATTTTTGCAGTTTTACTTGGGTTTTATGTTTTGGTATAACTTTGTTATTTCAAACACTTAAATAAACTATTACACATAATAATTACCCTTCCGTAAATGAGATTTTTAAGGAAGAAAAGTAAAAATCATATAAAGCCTATATAAATAACTTAACACCTAATGAAGCATTAACTTGAAATAATTTCATTACAATACTAGCAAATCAAAAGTACGAAATCAAGTAACAATACTTTGATGTTCAAATCAACCATAACATCTAAACCTTATAATTCGTCGATGGTTCAAAAGTAGCAATTGAAATCAGTTCCGATCTCAATTCATCAATAGCCTTGCTCCTACTATTTGTAGTCAGATCGACATCTACTACACTCTTTGCATTCGCAGCCTTGGGTAAACAAGCAATCTCTTCGATAACACCACCGCTAGAAATGGCGATGAGCGACTCCCTTGCACCTTCCTTTGTAACAAGATGTGTGTAATCCATATAACCTTTTGTAGTAAATTACAAACAAAATCAATTAAAAGGAGATTGAAGAAGATGAGTGAATGAGGGGTGGGTACCTATAGAGATGGATTTGATTCCGTACACGGAATTCTGACGTGGAATCCACTAATCCAGTTGGATCCTATCGGTACTTTTTTTGGACTACTAGTCAAGTGGACTATTGTCATTATCAACCTCAGCATACACAACTCAATATTTTTGTTTTATTATAAAATTTTTTAATATTTATAGCTTAAATAAAAGTTATTAAATATTTTCAATCTAATTTTCAGCCAAATTAATTGTAAGACTGATGTGTAAGCTTCCCTTCGGGACGTGCCGGCCTAGTACCCCAAGTTTTCGTATTAGGGTAATGGAGATGATCGAGTGGACTAGTGGCCCGTCAATGATTCAAATTGTCATTCAAAAAAATTGTAGGAATTTAGAACTATAGGAACTTGCGCTGCGAAACTGAAAACAAAGACCAGGAATGTCATTTTCCAAAACGAGAATATGTTTAATCTCGTCTATACTCTATAGCGCCTGATTTTTTATTTTTTTTGAATGGTAAATGCAAGGTTCTAGAAACCAACAAACAATATTTACTATTTGTGTTGTAAATAAAAGTGAAGGTGAGTGGAGTGCAAAAAAATGCAACTTGAAGAAATATTAATCTTTAAAGGCAGCCAAAATCACTAATAACCTATATAGTTTCAAAGGTTTTCCTAGAGAGCATCTTAACATGCCCCACACGACTTGTATTAGTCAAGACTTTTGAGTGGCAAATAACTAGTTTTCCTCAGTTAGTCATATAATGGTATTCGCTGCATAAAAATTTGTATTTTGATTCCATTAAAAAATGTCACTAATGTCCAATGACCTAAAGTTAGAAAGGTTTCCCTTAAGAGAGTTTTGGTACATGCTCCACACGACTTGTATTTATCAAGAATTAAAGTTGCAAATAACTATTTTTTTCATGGTTTGTCATTTAGTTTCGCTGCATAAAAATTAGTTTTCGGTTTCCGTTAAAAATGTCACTAACGAGCTATTTTGAGTGGCAAATAACTTAATGCATGTTCCGAACACCTTGTATTTATCAAAGATTTTGAGTGGCAAATAACTATTTTCCTTCATATCTTAATGCATGTTCCGAACACCTTGTATTTATCAAAGATTTTGAGTGGCAAATAACTATTTTCCCACGGTTAGACGTTCGCTATTTATTGCATCTCACTAACGGCAGAGGCATTGAGTAAGAAGGGGGTAGACCGGTTGCATGAGTATCGAATCCTCAACAAATACATTATGCATTATACACATATGAGTGTGTATGAGAAATATGACTATAAAAACAAAAGATGGTTAAACTTCATTATATTTAACATATAGCATGAAAAAAAAATCAACATAGAAATCGGCAATTGGTTGATTTTCAACAAGTATAAATTAAAAAAAGAAAGAAAAAAAAAAGAAAAGAAAACCTATCTTGTCTTTTCTTTTGTTCTCTAATGAGGGATGACAACAAAACACTTTCTAATGAATAAATATACACCATCATCATCATCGTACTCAGTATATCCCACCAATAGCAAAGCTATGGTAGGGTCTGAGGAGGGTAAGATGTAGACAGCCTTACCTCTACCCTATAAGGATAGAGTAAGATGCCCTGCTGGCGGTGCACGCATATAATGTATATATGTGTGAACTCTCGGGTGGGCAAAAGTAAAATTGCACTAATTTTGACGTTATTTTACTAATCTCGTGAAAATAACGTTAAAAGTGGGGGAAGGTTAATCAGGCATCATGTGGTGGCGTTGATAGCCGAAAGACAAGGGCACATGCATCAATCAGCCGGTGTCCCGATGATTGAGTGCTATGTGCCTTATGTCCAAGGCTTGATGCAAAACTACTATCGAGCCGGGGGTCTCATCGGAAGCAGCCTCTCTATCCCTATGGGGTAGAGGTAAGGCTGTCTACATCTTACCCTCCTCAGACCCTACCATAGCATTGCTATTGGTGGGATATACTGAGTACGATGATGATGAATAAATATACACCAAAACCTAATATTCAGTAAGCACTTAATATTTATTGCAATTTACTCAGGCCTTAAGAAAAACTCATGTAGAGTGATATTTTGTGTACCTGAGTTTAACCTTGAACCATACGAACTTGTATGTGGTGAGTCGACTCTTGACGCCAAATTGGTTGGGCTCCACTTTGAACAAGAGTAATATACTGCCCTTCCTTCACCAAATTCTTGTCCTGATAAAGATATAAAATTATATAAATGTTATCAATTAAGAACATATTACACTGAATGTAACTTATTTTCACCAGTTTAGCCATTTTATTTAAAAAATAACGTTTATTTTTTCATTGTATGAACATACTTTCAGTTTTTTACCGTTGTAAAGTATTAACCTTCTCTATAGCAAACATATGTGAAATTAATTTGAAAGTATGAAACAAAATACATTTTCCTTGCATATAATGACCAAAAGATGTGAGTTGCATTTTGGTGTCTTTATAATTACTTATCCGGCCATTAGTAAACATTACAAGATTCATATTTAGATCTGTTTAAAAATCCCATAAGAGCTATCTCGGTTTGTAAACAAGTTGAGCTTGAGCCAAAGTTTGCTCGGTTGGCTCATTTGGCTCACTCAAGCCGAGCCAAAAATTAACACTTATAAAGTATAACCTGATTCATTTATAAATAAGCCTGCATAACATAATCTATGAGCCCACAAGAGTACTACAGACCACAATATATTAATTTATAATATTAAGTTTTACTTAGATATTTTTAATTCAAACGAGCTGGTCGATATTTTTACAAGCCAAGCTCGAGCTGGCTCATTAACCATCAAGCACTTCAGCTTGGGCTCAGCTTGCTCATTAAGCAGCCATAAGCCCATAATTCACATTTTGTTGTTATTGAGGCGGGTATTTTATTAAACTATTTGTCTAGTCAAATGCAATAATTTTCTTGAAACAAATGGTAAATCATACTAACCACTAAAATCTTAAGAGCTCTAGAAAAGGTCTCCTCAGCATCATCAGAGAACTCCATGTATATTGGCATAACACCATGATAAAGAATCAATCTTTGTTGAACTCGTTTTCTGCAGAAACCATCAGTTTATGATATTAAACCTACATTAATGACCAATCATCGTAAGAATATGTAATGTTAAATGTCTGTACAATACTCACACGTTTGTGAAGGCAAAGATAGTTGAGAACGGGCGGTAATGGCTTAAAATAACAGCCATGGACCCGGTTCTTGTAAAGACAAGAATAGGAGTCGCGAGAGTGTTGGCTATTGTTGCAGCATGGTAGCCAAAAATCTCTCCCATATGGCTCTGAAAAAGGTTGTCAGATTGGTCAACATGAAATACATTACTATATTAAATAATAATGTAATAATGTGATGTTTTCTAATGCAATTAATTTCCACACACCTTTTTAGATTTACGACCAAGAGGAACCATGTTGATTGAACTTGATTCGGTTCTCAATGCCACGGTGTGCATTACTTTCACAGCTTTCAGTGGAAACCTAGACATATTAACATGTAAACAATAGTTAATGAAAATACTGTGAATGCAAAAGTGGTTAATAAAATAATAATAATACTTACTTTCCATGGGCAGTTTCTCCTGAAAGCATGATAGCATCAGCACCTTGTCGTACGGCTATTGCAATATCAGAAACTTCAGCTCGTGTTGGGGTCGGGTGATCAATCATGCTTTCTAGCATGTTGGTTGCTACTATGACTGGTTTCTGCAAGTCTTGGCACCTTCTAATGATGTCTTCCTGATTAATCAAAGATTATTGTTAATTCATGTTTAAAAGATGTAAAAATATACAAACAAGATAATAATGTGTTGTGTGTGATGTGTTTAACTTAATTACCTGCAATAAAGGGACTTCTTCAATTGGAAGCTCTGCACCAAGGTCACCACGTGCAACCATAGCCTTAACAAAAGATAAAAAAAAACTTTAGAGATGATGTTTATTATTTCATAATTATTATTATTGTTATTATAGCTATAATTATTTTTAAGAATTAAAAGGAAAATATGATATAAGCTAACCCCATCAGATGCAGCAAGTATAGAAGGAAGATTAACTATTGAGTCTGCACTTTCAATTTTGACAATCACATGGATATCCGCATTGCAGCCTACAAAAGAGATTAAGCTCAATCAACTATAAAGAAATAAAAGAGAAATAACACAAAAGAAGAACAAAACACATGTAAAATACAAGAGCCTTACTTTTGAGATAATCTTTCAGCTCACGAACCACTTCAGCATTCTTCACGAATGAAACGGCATAAAAATCAACCTCATTATCCACTCCAAACTTTATATCTTCCCAATCTTTATCTGTAAATTAGAACCATTTTAGTAATTACATGCAACAAAAGGGAAAAAATGACATATTTGTAAAATAAGTTGAAACAAACCTGTTATTGAAGGCAAAGTGGCACTTTTCCCACGCACGTTTAGATGCCTCCTTGATTTAAGTTCTCCACCATCAACTACTTCACATTTTACTAAATCTTTGGTCTTAGATTTAACACCCAATGACATCATTCCACCTACAAAAAAGGCAATGTAAAATGTATGTGAGTTAATAATTGCAGATGACAAGTGTGCTGAATGAAGTCTTACCATCAACCAGTAGTATATCTCCAGGCTCGACGTCGTTTATAAAATCATCATAATTAACACTAACAGTGTCATCTGTGCTGACTCCTCTATTAATAGTGAAATTGAATTCTTGACCTTCTTTAAGAAAAATTGGTTTAGGTACATCTCCACTCCTGACCTCAGGTCCCTAAAGCAACAGGATAAACATAATTACTAAGATGCATAAAGATAATAATAATAATTTTATATTACACAAAGGCATACCTTTGTATCCAACATTATTGCTATAACTTTTTCACTGAATTGAGCATTGTATTCTTTGACAAGATTAATGGTTTTCTGATGTGATGCATGATCCCCATGTGACATATTTAGACGAGCCACATTCATCCCTGTTTCAGCCAACTTCCATATCATTTCACGTGAGCTTGTTGAAGGACCGATTGTGCACACTATCTTTGTTTTCCTTTGAGCATCTGGAGATATTTGAGGTGGCCTTAAGCTGCTATCACTAGACTGCAACTCAAAAAATATCCCATAATTAATTGTTAAATTAACCTTTAATCTCTTCTTTTAAGCTAAAGTAAAAAATTACATATTAAACATCTCACGTTACACTGACATGTGACGTCATATACAAATGTTTCAGGTCAAACTGAACAGAAAGTTCATCACCTCATCTACCAAAGCACAATGTGAAAATCAAGTACACAAATCATGGTAAATCAAAATCCTTCATTAATTATATATGATAAACCCTTATCTCAGCAGAAAATAATCTATGACGGTTAGGGCTGTAAACGAACCAAATGTTTGGCGAAATGTTCGTGAACTGTTTGGCAGGAAGTTCATTTATGTTCGCTCGTTTAATAAATGAACGAACATGAACAAGGAATTTCGTTTGATTAACTAAATGAACGAGCACGAACAGAAGCCATGCACGTTCACTGGTGTCCGTGAACGTTGGATAATGTTTTCGTTTACGTTCATTAATGTTTGTTTGTCTATGTCCGTTCATTTTGAAGTCTTTTATATTAATTAATGACTTTTCTTATCATATCATACATATTAAGCCAAATTATTAACTAATAAACAAAATTATATATGACTATTCTGTGACTAACTTATATCTAAATTAACATATGAATACGAATGCTAAAAAGGAAAAAAAAAGAAAAAAACACCAACACAAACTTGGTAGCCAGACCGAACCGTTAACAGTTAACAACAACCATTATCAGTTAACCATATTAAACAAAACATTGTTTGTGTTCACGAACAAGTTCATTTCCTTAATAAACGAACACAAACAGGATATCTCGCTCGGTTAAGTTTTCATGAACCATTTTGTTGTCCAATTAAAGCTTAAACAGACAACAATGAGCAAGGCCTTGTTCGGTTTTGTTCGTTTACAGCCCTAATGACAGTGCCTGTTACTACTAATCGAATCTCACAGACAGACTCTTAAATACAATAGGTTAAGATGTCAAATATCAGTTAACTATTGCAATTTAAGTAACAGCTAGTTTTATTTATCACAGGTCCGTATATATAATAGTATTCTAACCTTCACAATAAGTTAAAACCAGTAGAAACACATAATTAAATACAAAACCTAAATAAACGCTAATAATAATAATAATAATAATCAAACTATACCAGAGAGATAGGACCATCGGATGAAACTAGTGGCTCGTAGCTCTGTGCAACGATCTTCGTCGACTTAACCGCAGTCGAACTCACCGATTTCCGGACACGTAGCCGTTGATTCGAATTAACAACGGACTGCAGAGATCCGTTGAGGTCGGATTTGAATGCCGGAGTGCGTAAATTGATAGTCGCCATTACGGACGGACGGATCGAGGTTGATCGACGGCGAGATGGTGACGTGGAGACAGGGGGATTGGTGATTGGTGGTAGGCTCAACGGCTGTGTGACACAAAACTGGACTATGACTGGGCCCACCAGGATTTTGGGATGCATGTGGTGATTAGGTGTACTACTTGTATTGTATGCAGGCGACTTCTAGGGAATATAATATTAATAATAGTAATGGATGCGAATAATTCGAATATGGTCCAAATTAAAGTTCAAAATTTGTAGTATTGTTTGTTTCGCTAGAATGTTAAAAAAAACTCGTGGCTATTAACTTATTTGAATATAACAAGCTAAAAAAACTTGATTTGAAACGACCTAAGTTGAGTTGGCTCATTTTTGTAACTGAGCCAAAATTGTCCTAAGCTCAGCTCGGGTCATGGTTCGGCTCGTTTAGTTTTGAGATCGAACCCACCATGGCTCGACTCGTGAACAACCTCGACTCGACTTTCTTGTATGTTAGGTCATCGCACTTCCCAGATTTGAAGAGCTCTGTTGCCCCCACTACGGTCTATGGGCGGACTATGTTGTTTTAATCATGTTCACACTGACTTCGGAATTTGGCTTAGGTGTTCCCCCAGGAAACCGTATCGTCGGCTACCTCTTGATAGTCATTGGGCCCACCACAAGAGCAAGATTCTCTAGCGTAACACATGGTGGGCTCGGGATTCGAACTGACAACCTCTCAAGGCCTAGCTCAAATCCTTCATTGTCCTAATTCATCAAAAGACACACAAGCGATTGTAACAACTCGAGTTTCAAATTATGTTTTTTTATTAATCATTACCCGACCCGTTTTCATATTCAGGAATTTTTAATTAAAAAAGGGCATCGTGTTTATCGAGTAATCATTATCATATAATTGATTGTTTATTATAGTTTTTCTTTAATATTAAAATATACGTAAACAAACTTTCATTGATATTCATTTTGAACCCTAAACTTTGATTTTAACTTATTATGTTTCAACACCCAAAGTTTAAGAACTAAAATGCAAAATCTGGAAACTATTATACTCAAACCCATTTATCAAACCCGGAAACCCATATTAAACCCAACTCGCGACCCATTTCTTGTTCTTGTTGCTTAATCTCCGCGTTTTAAATGGAATTGATGTTATCAAATCGTTTACGCACATATTATAACTCACACCGACAATCTAATTAAGAAAACTCGATTAATTTGATAATTATTAACATATATAGCAAACCGTCATTAATCAATAAATCAAAACGCTATATAGACTAACTGACAATCCAATTAAACTTGTCGGCAAACCCTATTTAATCTCGCGACCCTAAAACCCCAGTGAATTTCATTATAACGATTTGCAGTATAAGCTTTTGTTCACTTTCTTGGAGTCGGATTTTGTTCAATGGTTCTCTTTCAATTCGTCTTCATTTAAGGAATCCTTGTCGGTGTATCCAGAAGGGTTCACCATTCTCACATCCGCACTCGTATTTCGTTCCTCTAGTCAATCACTCCCCTTTTTACCTCTTTTAAATCTTTTGGGGACATATGCGTATCGTATCATATTTACGTATTATCTAGTATTCAAAACCGCAACTGTTTAATCCTTATGTGTATTATCATTTTATACCTAACTTGCTATTTGCTTACTTGCTTACTTGAATCGCATTCGGAGAGGTCCAGCATATTCTCAGTCTAGTATGATCATACGACCGTCGTAGTGGCCGACGTCCGACACATTGACAATGGTTTCACCGACACTTCATTTTTGGTAACCAATGCCCATTCGCATGGCAACGGTTTAGCCATTTCTTTATGGTGGATTGTTTGTGTATGTGTTATGGTTTAACTGTTTATCTCACAGGAACAGTTTGCATCTTTCTTTATTTATTATATACTATTACTGTTGTGTCTTAAATTGGTGTTTTACTCACTCAACATGTGTTGTTGACAAAAATATATTTTATACGCATTTTCAGGTATTCAGCTTTGTTGTTTAGCAAGATGAAGATCACGTAGAGATGCTTTTTAGGATACAAACTTAATTAATCATTGTTATAATTTCGTTATACTTGATGTACTAGTCACACCCCGACTTACGGCCTAGGCGTGTGACCAACAGTTGGTACCGGTTTTGTAAATGTATCAGAGTTTAGCGGAAGTCTTTTAAAAGTATTTTGAAATATTAATTTACTTATAAAGCTTTATTTATAATTAAAATATTAATACTTCTTTTGAAACATTTTATTAATAAATCTTTACTTTTGTAACAATATTTAATTTACTTGAAAAGCTTTTCGGATAATAAATATCCGAGCGTTTTATTTATAAACCTCGTTTGATTTTACAAATCATATTTTATAATCTTTTAAATAATTAAAACAATGAGCCATCTCTACCTTGCGAACACCCACTTTATGAATGGCTCCAATTCTTGATACTTTAATTACCTGAAATGTTAGAAAATACGTCATCGATATGCTGGTGAATACGCTGACGCTAAAAAAATATTTTCTTTTACTTTATTACCCCTCGAGGCTACGCCTGCCTCGGCCCATCGTGGCTTAGGAATAACAAAGTTAAACAACACATTTATAAATTCGAGCCCCTACACCAGATCACCTCAGCAAACACCGCAGCATTCGACTTAGTTAAGTACCCGTAAATATACACAACGGTCGTACTCCCTGCAGGAGAGCGTCCTACGACCAAGGGTGGTGCGGCGTGCCCACCGCGTAGTACCACCTATGTAAGGATCCAGACACACGTATACCACAGCCTGAGGGCTAGGCTTATACTCTTATTTATAACTGTTTTAGGAACACATAGTTCCTTGTAAACAATTTTCATATAACATGTTTGACTCATTTTAAAATAAATTATAAAAGTTTGGGGGTGTATTCACCTTTTCGCTTTGGGATCGGCTTCAACACCGTCCGAGGGCCTTTCCCTTGCTATCTCGCACCTATAGTACGAGTATAGCCTTCTCGTTTGGATCAGCTTCAATACACTGTCCGAGGGTCTTTCCCTCTTCTTTGTTATCTCGCACCTATAGTACGAGTATAACTTTTTGTTAGTCGGATACACAATCCGGCTTAAGACCTCTAGTCTCTTTTGTAAAATCTTTACCTCGATTTTAAATTTATTTATGAACCTTTAGTTCAACACATCTTTTATTTATTTTAAACCTTTAGTTTAAAATATTATTTCTTTCTTTTATTTTCCAAGTTAAAATTCTTTTTTTTAACTTATTTACTTTTCTTTTCTTTCACAAGATAAACCTCTAGTTTAACTTGTTTTCTTTTTCTTAAACTCTACGTTTCTTCTTCATTAAGAAACATATATTTTTCTTTTATTTATTATTTAAGAATAATAAACTTAAATAATATTATCAACTATAAATATGTTTGAACCTATAGTCCAAATCATATATCTCTTATTCTTATATTCGGACATTTAGTCCGTCTACGTTTTCCAAAACGTATACTTATATATATATATATATTGTTTGTATTATTAATATAAACTAGTTGAGGTATATATATATTATTAATATAAACTAGTTGAGGTATATATATATATGATATATATATATATATATTCATTACTTATTTTTATTATTTAAATTATCTTTAAATAATACTTTTATCTTTATTCATTTTTTTTGAACGGCCAACAAAGACTATATAAATATATACAAAAAAGATACAAGATCCAAAAAAGGATCAAAAAACCCCGAGTATAACACCTAAAAAACACCAAGTAATGAATATTTAAATTTCAAACCGTCTCCATTTCTCCCATGTTAGGGCCCTTCTTTTGGACCGGTTTTTTATCCATAAAAACGCTAGCGACTTGATGTCTCCAATAACCTCCACCAATATGGCCGGCCTCCTGTTAAACACCACCTCATTTCTTGTTTTCCAAATTACCCACAATGTGGTGAGACAAACCCCTTGAAACATCTTCCTTTTGTCACTATTAAAGCCCGAATACTTGTGCATCTCTAAAATATCTCGGACACTAAACACATAGCAATTTGGAATATTACACCAAAGTGCAAGTATTTGCCACACATCTTGTGCAAACTGCATGAAGTAAAAATATGCTCCACCGTTTCATCTACCTCCCCGCACAACGGACATAACACCGACCCAAAGACGATATTCCCTTTTGCCAATTCAACTAACGAGGCCACACGTTCCAACCCCACCCGCCAGGCGAGAACACAAACCCTCTTTGGAATCCAATTGTTCCAACCGAAGACCCAAGTCGCACCCGGATAACACCATTCCCCAACGCATTTTTTGATGCTGTTAATTGAGAAGTCGCCTGATCCGTCTAAAGCCCAAATTAATCTGTCGATCCCATCCCCAACGGTCGCCCCACCACAAAGGATTAAAAGTTGCCTAAACTCGTTGATCTCATTAGTTGATACCAATTGCCTATACCAACTCCAAACCCCACACAATTCCCTTTCATAAATTACCAATCTTTCACCCACTTTGCATCCTTTCATGCGTTCAAGTTTAAACAATAAAGGGAACCGTTCTTTGAGCGGCGAGTCCCCGATCCAATTATCAATCCAAAACATTGAATCTGACCCACTTCCGATCACCCACTTCATGTTGGACCATAAGTTAATACCCAACAAATCAAAGGAAACCGAAACATTACCTATATTCCTCCATGGGCCCGCAATTGCCATTCTAACCGGAATAAAATTCCACGACCTCGCTGTGTGGTGAATCGCCCACACGGCTTTACGCCACAACCCATTTTTCTCTTGTTTAAATCTCCACCACCATTTTGCGAGCAAAGCCAAGTTCGCGACCGAAAGCGAACCCAAGCCAAGGCCGCCTTTCCCAACCGGGGGAGTGACTTTGTCCCAGGCTACCCAATTTATTTTTGCTTTGTCTTCCGTTCCACCCCAAAAAAACACTCTTCTTATTCGCTCTAGCTTCCTCAATACCCCTTCTGGAGCCGAAATAACGAAAAGTAATAAGTCGGAAGCGAATTTAACACCGATTTTATAACCGTTAGCCGACCCCCAAACGAAAGGTTTTTTGCCTTCCATCTGGATAATCGTTTTTTAAAGAGCTCAAGTATCGGGTCCCAATATTTAATCAAGTTCATGTTCCCTCCAACACTTAAACCAAGATGACAGAATGGGAAAATGCACACCCTACAATGTAGGATCCGAGCTATCCCCAACACTTCCCCGTCGTCAACCTTCGTACCAAAAACCCGACATTTGTTTAGGTTTACTTTTAGGCCCGACACCGCATGAAAAACCCGCAAAATTCTTTTCAAGTTTACCGCGTTGGTCGTGTTCCACTCGCCCAAGAACACCGCATCATCCGCATACAAAAAATGGGACAAAGTTGGACCATTATGCCCCACCCTTATCCCATGAAAAAACCCCTTCGACACTGCCTCTTTTAGTATACCCGATAACCCCACCATAGCTATTAGGAACAATAACGGTGATAACGGATCCCCTTGGCGGATCCCTCTAGTGCATTGGAATTCGCGAGTTCGCGACCCGTTTACAAGAACAGAAGCACGAGCCGAAACTATAATGGCATTTACCCACCTCCTCCACCGAGTTAGGAACCCCATCTGGATCATAATCGAGTCCAAGTAACCCCAATTAACCGAGTCATATGCTTTATCAATATCCACTTTGAACAACATACCCTTCATCCCCGACTTGTTTAACCAAGCTACAACTTCATTTAGAACTAGTGGACCATCTAGAATACTCCGATTTGCCAAAAATGCAGATTGTTCCACCAATATAAGCCCTCCGATTACTGATTTTAGCCTTCCGACCAAGACTTTTGACACCACTTTGTTAATACACCCAATTAAACTTATCGGTCTAAAGTCCACTAGGCCCACTGGATCTTTTTTCTTTGGGATTAGAGCAATAAATGATGACATGCAGCCCCAATTGAACGAGGAGCCCCAGAAAATTCCTCAAAAACTCTTATTAAATCATATTGTAGATATACCCAACACCTTTTTATAAATTTAAAATTATACCCGCCTGGGCCTGGGGCCCTATCCCCCTCACAATCCCAAACCGCATTATTTATTTCCTCTAACGAAAACGGACGAGTCAACCCCTTCATGTCTCCCTCTCGAATTCTGGCCAAGTTTGGACAAATTAGTTTGGGTCTATGCATTACCGGGTCAGCAAATTTTCCAGCAAAGAACTCAAAAACGGCCTCTTTCAATAACAACGGGTCTGTGACCCATTCTCCATTTAATAATAACCCATGCATGCGGTTTCCACTTATATTAGAGTTCAAGACACCATGGAGACCCGACGACCCGCCTCGAAGTACGTGCCGACCCGAGACGACCCCGACGACCCGCCTCAAAGTGAGTGCCGACGAGACTTGAAGACCGGCGTGCCTCGATTTGCGTGCCAAGGATGTGTTGATCAAAATTCTCGAGATACGTGCCAACGTCGAAGTGTTGCCCGTGAGTATGGAAAATAATAAGCCAAACAACGTAGGCATTATGCCCGAATAAATTATTAATAAAATAATAAATGCTTAGATCCTAGTCAAGTGTATAATCAATACCTCGAAAATAAAGAAAAGAAAATATAAAGATAAAGATAAAAGTATAAATCTTTAACCCTATCTTTATTCATTAATAAAGATTATTTTCATTTATTTCTTTATTCTTTTTCTCTTTATTATTATTTAAAATCTATATAAATAATAATCATACTTTATTTATTATAATAAAGATTTATACTTTTATCTTTATCTTTATATTTTCTTTTCTTTATTTTCGAGGTATTAATTATACACTTCACAAGGATCTAAGCCTTTATTATTTTATTAATATTTTATTCGGGCATAATGCCTACCTTGTTTGGCTTATTATTTTCTATACTCACGGGCAACACTACGACGTTGGCACGTATCTCGAGAATTCTTTAACCCTATCTTTATTCATTAATAAAGATTATTTTCATTTATTTCTTTATTCTTTTTCTCTTTATTATTATTTAAAATCTATATAAATAATAATCATACTTTATTTATTATAATAAAGATTTATACTTTTATCTTTATCTTTATATTTTCTTTTCTTTATTTTCGAGGTATTGATTATACACTTGACTAGGATCTAAGCATTTATTATTTTATTAATAATTTATTCGGGCATAATGCCTACCTTGTTTGGCTTATTATTTTCTATACTCACGGGCAACACTTCGACGTTGGCACGTATCTCGAGAATTTTGATCAACACATCCTTGGCACGCAAATCGAGGCACGCCGGTCTTCAAGTCTCGTCGGCACGCACTTCGAGGCGGGTCGTCTCGGGGTCGGCACGCACTTCGAGGAGGGTCGTCGGGTCGTCTCGGGTCATCACGTACTTCACCGGAACGTCGGCTCGTCTTGGGTGGAACGTCGGCTCGTCTCAGGTCGGCACGTACTTCGAGGTGGAATGTCGGGTCGTACCGGGTCGGCACGTACTTCGAGATATTGTGGTCGGTACTTTGGGGTATCTTCGGTTTATGACATGGATTACGAGGTATAATGTCGGAGTTTTGTGGTCATAGAAAATGAGGTGGTCGGTACGTTTATCGAGGTGATTTTTAGTTAGATGTTAGAGAGAAAGAGTGTGAAAAATGGTGTGTAAAATGAGATGGTGAGGTTGCTATTTATAGAGTTTTTCCTGGGACCCGTCGCGATACGCGATGGTCCTTGATCATGCCATCGCGTATCGCGATGCATGCATGATGAGTCACAGGTAGGTTTGCCATGTGGTGACACGTGGTGAGCTTTATGCCACGTTGTGACACGTGGCAGGACACGTGTCACATCGTCATGGCTTTATGCCAAGTAGCGACACGTGGCAGGACACGTGTCACCGTGTCAGACCTCGTCATCGCGATATGCGATGACGTTTGGTCTAAGGCCGTCGCGTATCACGATAAGGCCCGGAGACAGGTTTTTCATTTTTAAATATTTAAGTTCAAAACTTTGACATTTTTGGTCCTTTATCTTTTTGAATTTGGTATTTTTGACCCGTTATTTTCGTGATGTTACAGTACTTAACTGTAATTGTTTTATTTGAAATTATTAAATAGATATTGAAACTTATAATGTTGCAAGATAGTAACCTTGTGAGCTGTGACAATCAGTTCACGCCTCGGCATTTCCGCTGTAGGTTGGGGTATGACAGCGATGATTGAACTTGAGTCTCTACTAAATAACCCAATCCTCCTACCACCATGCCACAACTTAAAAATATTGTGCCATTGTGGCGTTGTTTATTTATATCGTGTTATATGAAGTAAACTAGAACATCTAACTTTAAGTTAATAAACTATGCCCCTTCTGTTCATTCATATTGTTCTTTGCTGTTTTAACCTATAGTTTTAGTTTCTTTTAACGTTGTGTTGATAAAAACATTGTAAATGACCCAGAGAATCTATTACGTAAGAGAAAAAAGTTCCAACATGTAATTGACTTATTCTGTATTGGCATTCATAGTCCATTGCATGTTATGTTTGTCACATTTCAGTAATATATACATTTTATCTAAAGTTAGATTAATGTTGGTTCTAAGAAGAAGATTGGAGGTAGGTTGTTCAAAAGTTATTAATACATATTTTCGGGTTTGCTATTCAAAATGGGTTGTGGCGCAGCTTGTTGCTCGCTTGCCTTTAGCTTCGATGTAATTACTACTTTTCAATCGAAATCCATACTATATTAAAAAAAATCCATGTTATACATATTGACTTATCTTCGAATAATATAATTGGACTTTTGTTCATCTTTTGTCAACACAAAAGTCAAAAGAGTTGTCTCATCTAACTAACTGTGCGTCCTTCTACTAGCTTCATGTGGTGTAGTTACTTTAATGTGTGTTTTGGAGATGTTGCAAGAATTGTGTTATGAATGTATACATTCGTGAAATCTTATCTAGTTTGAGATATTATATTACGATGTTGAAACAGACCAACAGTAGTTCATTGTTAATAACCCATCAACCGGGAAGTCATATGACACTCCATGGATGAACGTGACATCTTGAATAAACTTCACATCATATGCTCACATATGATATATTATGATATAGTATCAAATTCTATCAGCTTGTTTCGATCATATTGTTTTATAACGAGAGAACTTTATAGTTAAGTGTTTTTATGGGAGATTTTCATAACAGGTTAGCTAATGAAAAGCCTCCAATCATTTAACTAAAAGCAAATTCATGAGCTTTCATTAAACAAACAAACAATACTGATTGATATGATACACGTATGTTATAAGTTGTATCAACCACATTGTTATCATATTCTCACCAAATATAAGCTGATCTGTAGCTTATTATACTTCACAATAGTACAAGAGATCAAAAGATGTTATGTAGACTAGCTTCAATTATATAGCTAACTAAAAGAAAATAAAGAAAAGAGTAAAGTGTTATTTTCGTCTTTGTGGTTTGGCAAATAATCCGAATTTAGTCCAAAATGTTTATTTTTTTGCATATGGACCCTTCACGTTTCCCAGTTCTTACCAATTACATCCAAATCACTAACCCTGTTAAATTTAATCGTTAAGTTAGGGGTAGACATGTCTTTTCACTCTTTATTTATTATAATACTTATTTAAGTGAATTGCGGTTTTCGTTCCTCTGGTTTGTCCAAATCTACAGTTTTAGTCAAGTAGTTTCAAATTTGCAACTTTCTTTCCTATTGTTTCATTTCACTTGCAATTAAACCCGAATTCTCTAATTTCGTTAAATCTGGTCGATAAACCCATCAGTGTGCCATTCACATGAGGGACAGTTTTGTTCATTCTTTTCTCATTTTTCCCCAAATACACATCATCCCCTCACGTGAGAGAGCTTGCGAATTAGGACTGGGGTTTATTTGAGGAGAAAAACAACAAAACCGGTCGTCACGTGAGACGCACATAAATGAGTTAACGACCAGACTTAACGAGGTTAATAAATTCAGTTTTAATTGCAAGTGAAATGAAACTAAAAGGACGAAAATTGCAAACTTGAAACTATTGGACTAAAACCCCATATTTGGACAAACCAAAAAAACGAAAACCACAGTTCACTGAAATAAATATTATAATAAATAAATAGTGAATTGACATGTCTACTAGGGCTGTTCAAAAAGCTCGCGGCTCGCTCGAAAATAGCTCGAAAAAAGCATGGCTCGAAAAAGCTCGATTCTAAATGAGCTCGAGCCAAGGTCAGCTCGGCTCGTGGCTCGGTCTTGGCTCCACTCGTTAGCTCGGCTCGTTGGCCCGTTTAGATTAAACCCTAAATTTTAATATCTAATAATATCATACCAAGAAATAAATAAATAAAAAATTATACATATATTATGTCACTCGATACCTAAAACCTTATAAAAGAATAACGAAAATAAAGCAAATAAATTTATAAATTCTCTAGTTTATAAATTTTATATAATATGTATGTTAAAATTATATTTTTTGTATTTTATATATCAAAATTTGTAAAATATAAAATAAAAAATAAAAAAAATTAAAAAATTTAAAGGAGTCCGGCTTGATGAGCTTGAGCTCGGCTCGAGCTTTATACGAGCCGAGCTCGAGCTCGATTTTCAGCTCGATATAGAAAACGAGCAGAGCTCGAGCCAGCTCGATTAAGTTCGAGCTCGAGCTCGAACACACTCTGGCTCGACTCGACTCGGCTCGTTTACAACCCTAATGTCTACCCTTGACTTAACGATTAAATTTAACGGGGTTAGTGATTTGGATGTAACTGGCAAGAACTGGTAAACGTGAAGGGTCCATATGCAAAAAATAAACTTTTTGAACTAAATTCGTATTATTTGTCAAACCAGAAGGATGAAAATGACATTTCACTCTAAAGAAAAAGGTCTTTAAAGAATATTAATAAATGAGAAATGTTTAGATGAAAAGAAGAGTTTAATGGGCCGTGGAGCCAAACTCAGCCCAAGCAACATGTTTTGTATTCAACTGAAAATCCTTGCTAGGGTTTTTGCGCCGTAACCGCCCATCATATCACCTCTATTTATGCCTCATCGTCTGCAAATACATGTTCGTGTTCCAGTTCCACTATTGTTTTTCAGTTAAGTTTTCAGTTTACATCATTCATATGTTTTTTTAATCTTTATATCGCTATGAGGAAAACATAACCGCTCCATATACAGATTTTTCTGTCGGTGATGGCAGCAATACCTCTAAGAAGTTCTGAGCGATAAATTCATTATTATTATTATTATTATTATTATTATTATTATTTTGTTTTAAGCGATTTAAAACTTTCTGAATGAAAGCGAGGTGACGATAAAATTCAATGGTCTGTCAATCCACTGACAAATTTTGATTGATGTTAACATTGAATCCCGACAGGTTCCGATCGCTTATTTATTTTTTTTTAAATTTAATTTTTTGGTTTTAATTAATTCGGCATATGATGAATCTTTATTTAACAAATGGGTAATTTGCGACTGAAAGCTTTTTTGTGATGCTACAACACCTTGGAGAACTGATGCTGAATATATTTTTAATTAAGTTTTTTATTTGTTTTTGTCTTTTTTATTTACGTTTTTTGGGGAAATTAAGTTGGCATATGATGAATAGGAATGGCAACGGGGCGGGTTTGGGGCGGGTTTTGCTTAACCCGAACCCGAACCCGAAACCAAAAACCATCCCCGTACCCGCCCCATTACCCGTCGGGTTTAATTCGGGGATTCCCCGTTTGGTTTTTTGTACCCCCCCGACCCGCCCCGTCCCCGAACCCGAAAACCCGAAACCGATCCGACCCGACCCGAAATTGGGAAATCAGGTCCGGTGGTGCAGTGCAGACGGCGATTGACTGATTGAGTGGATGGTGATGGTGGTGCAGACGGCGATTGAGTGAATCGGGGGCGGACTGGCGGTGGCGGAGTCTGGATGTAGGTAACCTAATCAGTCACTTTCCTTCCTTCAGTTCCTTGTTAGGCTTTCCTCGGTGGCGGAGTCTGGATGTGGCGGAGTCTGCAGACGGCGAATCGGCGATTGAGTATTTGAGTGGATGGTGTGGCTGCGGTGGTAGTCTGGATGAAAGATTGAGATTGAGTAGGTTTAGGTTTTTAATATATATATATATATATATTATTTATATTTATATTTATATATTATATCGGGGCGGGTCGGGGCGGGGGTACCTGAACCCGAACCCGAACCCGAACCCGAAACAATCCCCGAAACAATCTCCGAAACCCGACCCGAAACCGAAAAAACAAAACCCGACCCGACCCGAAATAAGCCGGTTTTCGGGTTTCCCCGTCGGATTCGGGGATTTTTGCCATCCCTAATGATGAACTCTTATAACAAATGGGTAATTTGCGTCTGAATTTTTCTTGATGCTACAACACCTTGGAGAACTGACGCCAATTATTTTGATACTAAGGCCATGTGTAGTGGAGGGGCTACAATTAAGGGCGAATTGTGACACGTGACGCTTAGTCAGCATGGAGTGTAAATTTGTTTTTGGGGTGTAATGATAAAGGGACTACAAGTTGGCCCACACTTTCTTTTTTTATTATTTTCTTTTTATAATAAACTAAACAAATAAAAACTAATTTATTTAAATAATTAATTAAAAATGCGTTAAAATTAAAAAGAAATACCAAAAAATTAAAAAACATAACTAATAATGCATTAAAATTAAAAAAAAATATAATAAAAAAAAATACATAACTAAAAATATTAAAAACATAACTAAATAAAATACTAATATCCATAATATTCACGCATTTTTTCATTCGTTGTCATTGCAATAATGCGGCATCTTCGTGTAACCCGGCCACTTTCAGGGATTTGTATTCTTCACTCATTTTCGCGCAATTCCAACATTTGGGCAATCTTTTCGTGTTGTTTGTCGGTTTCTCTCATGGCCTCGTTGAGTTCCTTGACACATTTTTTTTGTTTTTTGACGATTTCTCTCATGGTAGCGGCGAGTTCCACGAGTGTCGGTTGGTTCGGGTTGTTTGTAAAATTCATTTTGCTAAATTTTTTGAAGAATTTGGGTATGAATTGTGTATGAAATGGAAAAGAAGGTGTATGTTTATATATATATATATATATATATATATATATATATATATATATAGGATCATGATCATGAGAGAATCTTTTTGAAATTGTGAATTATGAGAATCATTTTGGATCACAAAAAACTCAAAAATAAAAAAAAATCATAAAATAAAATAAAACACAAAAAACAAAAAAGTAAAAAAACCAAAATTCTTATTTTATCATATCGGTTTTATTAAAAAAAACTCGGTTTAGCTTAATTATATACACATATGTATGATATATACATATATGTAAATTTACATGTTTTTTTTGTACACATATGTATAATTTAAGATAAATGATGTTGTACATATGTGTATATTACGTAACTAAAGTTTAAATAAAATGATACATATGTGTATAATACAACGTTTTTTTTATTTATTTTTATTTTTTTAATGAAACCGGAATGAAATATAAGAATTTTGGTTTTTTTATTTTTTTAA
This sequence comes from Bidens hawaiensis, assembly GCF_021521415.1. NCBI lineage: Eukaryota > Viridiplantae > Streptophyta > Magnoliopsida > Asterales > Asteraceae > Bidens > Bidens hawaiensis. The sequence goes on along the minus strand of NW_027491282.1, from coordinate 1,752,711 downwards.
AATTTTTATTATTTTTTTTATGATTTTTTAAGTATTTTTTTTAAATGTGTTTTTAGTGGTCCAAAATGGTTCTCAAAGTTCTTAATTTGCAAAGGGTTCTTTTAGGATTCTTACCTTATATATATATATATATATATATATATATATATATATATATATATATATATATATATATATTGCTTTAATTTTTTTTTTATTTTTGACCGTTACAACGGTCAAATTAATATAATAATATTATTATTTAAACCCCATCGGCGATAAAAGAACCCCACCCCCGCCCCTTTTCGCCCATATATCGGCCGGGGGGGGGGCGGTGTTCTCGCCCTTTTCGCCCAATCTCACGCCCCATTACACACAGCCTAAGGGTTATTGATAATTAATCTTTATAATATAGATAATTATATTAGCTTTTGGGGAAATTTTGAAAACAAAAAATGTATTGTTACTCTCAAAAATTAGGTGAAACAATTTCAAAGACCTGAGTAATATGACGAAAATCGATGTTTGATGAAGAACATAGTAAAAAGCAATATGACTTTCATTATAACCAGAAAATATAGCTAAATTAGTCAAATAACTTCAGCAGTTTATTATAATACAACCGTAAAGTGTTTTTCGTAAACAAAGTGAATTAATTAAAGCAATAACAAAGTCATAACAAAGTGGATTAATCAAATCAATTGCAAAGTCATACACTAGTGACAAGTTGATTGATAACTAATCTCTTTCTTGATTACAAAGTAAATAAATAAAACACATAACCAGAGAACGTCTTTCATTCAAGTCACCTACATAATCCGTGCCACATAGACCCGTTAACTTTGGACTTGACTCTTTGAACATTACTCTTTTATTCACTATTCCTTTCACATACCACAGTGCAGACTGAATAACTAAGTAATGTGGCTTTCGAGGGTCTTGCATATAGCGGCTTAGAACCCAGTGGCGTAGGCAGCTTTAGGGGAACGGGTTTGGTCGAACCCGTACAAAATTTTGTTTTAGTGTTATATATTAGTGTATTTTGACATCAAATCCGTAGACATTTCAACATTGAACCCGTAGAAAACCCAAATCTAAGTAATAAACAATCAGTCGTCCGTCCCTCAAAATTTTCCAAACCCGTTGGAAAAAATTTCTGGCTACGCCACTATTAGAACCCCAACAGCAAACGATATATCCGGTCTTGTGAGAGTAAGATAAATTAGACTGCCAACCAATTTTCTATAAACTGTCGGATCATTAAGCTTTCATTCAGCAGTTCAGGTCAATTCACTCTGGCCTCAATTGGTGTTGGTGCGGTTTTACACGGGCTCATACCGAATTTGTATAACATGTCACTCACATACTTTGTGTGATGCAGAATTTCTCCATCTTCTATATAAGCTAGTTCCAGCCCAAGAAACCTTACCAGCTTGCCCAAATCTTTCATTCGAAACCGCACACACATAATTGACTTGAGTTGAACGAATTTGTCATCTAAGTCTCTAGTAACTGTTAAATCATCAACATAAACCATAACTATCACAACCTTGTCACCTAGTTTCTTGACAAACTAACTGCATGGGTTAGTATAAAACCATTTGACTCAAAATTTAGCAATCTTACCGAACCATGCTCTTGTTGATTGCTTCAACCCGTAATTTTTTTTCTTCAATCTGCACACATATTTGGGATGTTCTTTGCTTTCAAAACCACTCGGCTGGTCCATGAAAATTACATGATCGGGCTCACAATAAAGGAATGTGTTGTTGACATCCATTTGTGCCAACGTCCACTGTTTACTGATAGCGACAGATAACAATGCTCGAACAATTGTTAGCTTGGCCACAGGGCTGAATGTCTCTTCAAAGTTATTACCATATTCTTGCGAAAAACCACGAGCTTTAAGTCTTGCTTTGAATCGCTCCACAGAACCATCTGTTTTCTGTTTTAAGTTATAAACTCATTTACAACTCACCGGTTTTGTTGAGGTGTGTTCGGGCATGTGAGCTGTCTTCTAATGTGCTTGTGCTTCAGGTCCGATCAATTTAAATTCTATAATTGTAACTACATACTGCATACCTGAAAATTGACGTTTGTTTAATGGTGAGGACATCAGAATGAACGAGTTCAAGTGCTTCTACTGTTCGATGACCGGAAGTTTGATAAGGTTGTTGGCTTGCCTTTCCAAATTGACACCCAGAGCATACTAACTCACTGTCAACTTCAGTTTTAGGCAATCCATAACTAGATCTGAAAGAAATAAAGGTTGTGTATTTCATTTACATGCATACATAATATATATACAAATACATCCATAAATCAAGGAGAGAATCTTTCCTTGACCAAATTAAGCGATAACAACATTTGACCAAAATAATTTGAATTTTGAATACTGTTATGATCGGCTATTACCCCCTTCAAGCGCATAGGTAGGGGTCCAACGCGAAGCATTTTCCGAAAACGTTCAAAGAGTGGACGTGGAAGACTTTTGGTAAAAATATCGGCTACCTGGAGCTTGGTTGGTACAAACTTGGTATAGAGACAACCAGCAGAAACTAATTCCGGAAACAAAATGATAATCGATATCAATATGTTTAGCTCGTTTATGTGATACCGGATTTTGACTTAAAAATAAGGCACTTTTGTTGTCACACAATAATGTTGGTCGATCAGATGGCAATGCATGTAGTTCACGAAGAAGATGAGTTAACCAAACAATTTCGGCGGCGGTGTTAGCCATCGCTCTATATTCGGACTCACAACTCGAACGCGACACTGTTGGTTGCTTTTTTGCACTCCAAGACACTAAGTTTCCCCCCAAATAAATTGAGTAACCGTAAGTGGAACGTCTAGTCTCGATGCACCGCGCCCAATCCGCATCGGAATAACCCACCAATATCGTTTTGATGCGTCTATCGAATGTTAAACCATAGGCTAGAGTTCCTTTGACATACCTTAAAAAATTCTTTTTACAAGTTGAATGTGTACCATGGTTGGATTTTGAAGATATTGGCTAGCTTGATTAACGGCATATGAGAGATCCGGTCTCGTTATAGTGAGGTATTGAAGAGCATCAACTAAAGAACGGTAAAATGTGGGGTCGTGAAACGGTGTACCGGTAGAGGTGAAAGTATCGTTTGTGGTAAGAGGGGTGGCAACTGGTTTAGCATCAACAAGGCCTGCTCAAGAGAGAATGTCATAAGCGTATTTATCTTGACTGAGAAATAAACCGGATGAATTTTGAGTCACTTCAAGGCCGAGGAAGTAGCTTAACGAGCCGAGATCCTTGATTTTAAATTCTTTGTGAAAATGACATGTGAATTCTTTGATGATCATTTCATTGTTGACGGTAAGAATAATATCGTCTACGTAAACAAGAAGATAAATGATGGCATTATCTGTTTTGTAAACGAATAATGAGGGGTCGGCCCGACTACATTGAAAACCGAGGGTGACAAGAAACGCGATGAGACGTTGAAACCATGCACGGGGTGCTTGTTTGAGGTCATACAAAGCCCGTTTGAGCCGACACACGTGGTTTGGAAATTTGGAGTTAACAAACCCAGGGGGTTGTTCCATGTAGACCATTTCGGTTAGATGCCCGTTTAAAAATGCATTGTTTACGTCAAGTTGACGGAGTTGCCAATTGTAAATTGTAGCAAGAGTGAGCACAACACGTATAGTGGAAGCTTTTACAATGGGACTGAAAGTGAAGAGGTAGGTCCCAGCAGAGATCAGTTGGTCCCGCAAGACTCACCTTGAACAGGGACGTCTGCGCAAAGGCCATCTGCTCCCGCAGGACCCACCATGCTCATAGGATCTTACGCGCAGTACACAAGCTGAACACGCAGGGAAAGCCTCCCAATGGTGAAGTACCCCGCCTGTTCCCGCAGTTGCGGATACAAGCCATCAGGGAAGGCTACCCGCAGACAGCAGGGCTACACGCACAAGACACTAGCTACTTCAGTAGTCACATGAAGGAATGAGCAAGGCGGGAACAATCCCGCCTAAATGAGCCAGTCTGATTCTGAAAGATCTTTTGTACCATACCTACCAAGGTATGGAAAGGACAGACGATCTGACCAGAACAGCCCATGAGCCAATCACAGGGTGACAGCTCATCGACAACAGGGCGAGGAGGAGCACCCTCTAGTACTGTTTGTCACTATTAGCCGCTGCCTACTCACCAACCCTTACTGAGGAGCATGCGCGGCCTACAGTTGGTGGAATAGTGTTACTGTTGGCCGTAACCTATTCACCAACCAGCATGGCCTGCGTACAATCCACAGTAAGTAGGACGTGCATAATCTACAGTTGGTGGAATAGTGCAGCCGACTTTGTTACTGTTGGCCGTAACCTACCCACCAACCAGTATGGCCTGTGCATAGTCCACTGTTGGTTGAACAGGAATACTATTCAGCCGGCTGTACCTTCTAGGAAACCTACCTTCGGCTATAAATACTCCAATATCTTGGAACGGTAAGATCATCTGCTATCCAGTTATCTAGCAATCTCTTAATATACACTTATATTCAGAGCAACCTAGTCTGATTCTCACGCCGGAGGGTGGTCACAAGGAGGAACCCCCCCCCCTTCTCAGTGACGAGCTTACGGTGTTTGTTTTGCAGGTCTCCTGAAGAACAGCCTTCTCAGCTAGACCTCATCCGTGGGAAACATTACTTAACCCCCAGATTATCTATAATCTGTACCGGGTCACTTAGTGTTTCTTCATTGGCGCCATCCGTGTATAAAAGCTAGAACTACTTTAGTTTTTTCACAATTTCCGAAGAAATGGTTAACGTTACTCCGGTTCAAAGGCCAGTAACCGACCAAGAAACCCCGGTAACAACCCCAGCAACTGGGGGGAACACCGGCGGTTATACAATCCTTACGAACACTACCCCGACTACCCAAGCCGGGGCAAGTGGAGTAAATATTCCATTGGGGTTCTCCGATACCCAACTGGAAAAACGAACGAAGGTTCCTCGCCAAACACTAGATCAAGTGAAGGCGTGGGCCGAAGCACGGCAAAGAGAATTCCAAGCCGAATTGGACGAACGCTTGCGTTCAGTTCAACAGGCTGACGAATTCGCCAGTACTCGCCAACACCTCAATATGAGCAGTGACTGCGAGTACTCAGACGACGAGTTGGAGTCCGACACCGACGCGAACCCTCGCCATAAGGCGAAAGGGAAGCGTAAGGAAACGGACGTCCAACCAAAAAGGAATTTTGGGGAAGCCTTTAAACCAATCGTGGAGAGAAACCCGCGTGACTTTTCCAAAACCTTTAGACCAACTGCTACAAATGCAGGGAAGTCAAAGTTCGCAAGGGACATTGCGGAAGCAATCGCCCCGAGAAGTGCCAAACAAATGTCCAACATTGGCACTTACGATGGTCTATCCGACCCAGACGACCATTTGAACAGGTTCATTGCGGGGGCTACCGTCAGCAACTGGACGGAACCCACGTGGTGCTACATGTTCCAGATGACTCTGGTCGGAGCGGCCAGGGCATGGTTCGATCGTTTACCGATCCACCACATATATGACTGGGCGGACTTTCAGAACAAGTTCAGCCAGCATTTCAGCCAACAGAGGAAGTACACTGAAGAGCAGTGGATGATCCTTAACTGCGTAAGAGAGGAGGATGAATCTCTACTAGACTTCATCACTCGCTTCAACTCCAAAAAGCTTAGTCTCGGCAACATAAGTGAAGATCTGGTTCGCGCCGCCTTCATCCAAGGCGCCGAATACCCAGAACTTATCCGCACATTGACGGGTAAGGATGGTATGCCATCAACTTGGGATGCCATCATGACGGCGGCAAAGCGCTTTGCCGAGACGGAAAAGCAACTGGGAAGAGATCTTCCCCAGAGTACACACCTCTACACGCAGAGGACCAGAGAGAACAATGTCCGGATCGCCCGGCAGAACAAAAAGAGGAGGCTAGGTATTTGGCAGTCAAGGGTAAACTTTGACACCTCATCCAGCTCTCGCCCTCTTGTTGGCGGAAGGGACAACACACACCCTTCAAACCGAAAACACCGGTGGACGCCACTCACGAAGAGCGTCACGGAGATATTTGCCACGGAAAAATTGCCATGGCCTAAAGCCCCAATGATCCGGCAGAAACCTAATGCGGATCAAAGCAAATCCTGTGATTTCCACGGGACAAAGGGTCATGATACTGAAGAGTGCACATCCTTGAAGGATATTATTGAGACATTTGTCAAGGACGGAAGGCTTGCACATCTTGTGGCATCGATCAGAAAGGGAGGAAGGAATGACAACCGGTACAGAGGTAACGGACGAAAGCCCGTCGATATCAGCATCAACATGGTTCATGGCAAGGTCAGAGGAAGAAAAAGACGGGTGGCAGAACCATGCGCGTGGAAAGAAGCTGAGGTGCGCTTCCCGCGAGTGCCAGGAGGCCCCAGCAAAGAAGGCCCCATCGTCATCAGAAGCCAGCTGGGGCACTACATCACTTCACGCACTCTTGCTGACAACGGCGCTTCGTCGACAGTGATGTACAGACAGTTCTTTGATAAGCTGGATGATGAAGACAAAGAACGCTTGGAAACGGTCTACGCTTCAATGGAAGGGTTTGACGGAAGTACAGAAACACCCCTGGGTATCCTATCTTTCCCCGTTACTCTTACTGATGGGAATCATTCACGCACAGAAGACGTGGATTTTGTCGTAATGAAAAAGCCACATCATACGTACGACATCCTATTCGGAAGAGACGGGATGGCAAGATTCAACGCCGTGGTATCTTCAGTCCATGGCATGATGGGATGGCCAACAGCTGAGGGTGTAGCAATGATCTCTAGCATTCCCCAGGTATGCATTGCATCTGTTTCATCTAAACCCAAACCGAAAAAGGCTAAACCAACCATCACTGAACCAGAAAAATGGGCCTTCAATGGCAAATACCCCGACCAGGCCGTTACCATTGGACCAACAATCGTTGATCCCACCCGCACCTTACTCAAACGCTTACTGCAGAAAAACGCTGACATCTTTGCGTGGGCACCAGCTGACATGACTGGTGTACCCCGAAGTAAGGCGGAGCATAAGCTCAAATGCGATCCGGCTGTTACGCCAATCGTACAAAAGCGCAGAGTAATGGGGCCTGAACAAACTAACGCGTGTAGAACCCAAGTCAAGGAACTCCTTTACGCAGGCATCGTACGCGTTAGTAGATATCAAACATGGGTTGCAAATCCCGTAATGGTACCGAAGAATGACAAACAATGGCGCATGTGCATAGATTTCAAAGATTTGAACAAAGCATGCCCCAAAGATTGTTATCCGTTACCAGAAATTGATCTCAAAGTGGATTCGTTGGCACCATTCCGCCTTAAATGCTTCTTGGATGCGTATAAGGGGTACCACCAAATCCACATGGCCATTGATGACCAGGACAAAACCGCATTTCGGACGCCCGATGGTACATTTTGTTATAAAATGATGCCATTCGGACTTAAGAATGCAGGGTCCACGTACCAACGACTAATGGACAAAGAGTTTCATGCCCAAATCGGGAGAAACTTGGAAGTCTATATGGATGATTTGGTCATCAAAAGCCTCGAGCCTGAGGCGATGTTGAAAGACATTGAAGAAACTTTCAACACGCTCCGAAAGATAAACATGAAGCTCAACCCGAGCAAGTGTTCATTTGGGATGGAAGAAGGGAAGTTCTTGGGAGTCATTGTTACTAAAGATGGCTTTAGAGCGAACCCTGAAAAGGTCGAAGCCATTGTTAAAATGGAATCACCTACCACCATCAAACAGGCTCAGACACTGAATGGACGACTAGTCGCACTTAATCGCTTCTTGGCAAACCATGCAGATAAGTCGTCTCCTTTCGTGTCAACATTGAGAAACTGCTTGAAGAAAACGCACTTCCGCTGGACACCAGAAGCGGAAGCAGCTTTTCAGGAGATTCGGTCTTGCCTGATCGAACTCCCAACACTTACAGCACCACAAGCGGGAGAGGAGTTAATCCTATACCTTTCCGCAACAGATAGAGCAACCGGGGCAGTCCTGCTAGTAGAACGAAAGGGCATCCAGATGCCAATCTATTATGTTAGCCGTGTACTAACAGACGTAGAAACCCGGTACTCTACCCTCGAAAAATTAGTCTTAGCACTTATACATGCTTCACGCAGGTTAAGACGATATTTCCAGGGCCACCCAATCACCATTCTCACCAACTTCAAACTCTCAAACGTTCTAGGCAAACCCGAATTATCGGGACGTCTAGCCAAATGGGCAATTGAATTGGGAGAATATGCAATTAAGTACAAGCCAAGACCAGCCATAAAAGGCCAGGTCCTGGCCGATTTTATTGCAGAAGTCCCCGCTTCGCGGGAGAAAGAGTGCCAGGAGGAGGCTCAACCCTCCCCAGCACAGGACGTCAATGATGTCTGGCGACTCTATACTGATGGAGCAGCCAGTAACGAGGGTTCAGGCGCAGGGTTAAAATTAACCAACCCAGCGGGCCAAGAATATACTTACGCTATTCGGCTGGACTTTCCAAGTACGAATAACGAAGCCGAATATGAAGCATTCTTGGCCGGCTTGAGAATTGCGCGTAAGATGGGAGTGAAAAACTTGGAAGCCCATGTGGATTCCATGCTGGTGGCCAACCAAATAAATGGAACATACACGGCTGTGAACGACACCATAGCCCTGTACCTCGCCCAGGCAAAAACCCTTATGCGTGATTTTAGTGATTGTAAAGTCATACATGTCAAGCGCAGCGAAAACAAATCTGCGGATGCGTTGAGCAAGCTTGCATCACTAGCCTTCACCCACCTGGGAAAGGACATCCGCATTGAACTCCTCGAAGCGCCATCAGTCCCGCACAAGGAAATTTGTGTCATCCAAACCAGTACAGAAACGTGGATGACACCAATAATAAATTACCTTGCAGCAGGAATACTACCAGAGTCAAAAACACAGGCAAGAAAACTACGCTGTAAAGCACTGAATTATCAACTCGTCAATGACATCCTTTACAGACGTAACTTTCTTGGCCCACTCTTGAGATGCGTGGACAACCAAGATGCCAACTACCTCCTAAGGGAAGTACACGAAGGCATCTGTGGGGTACACGCAGGTCCCCGCGCTGTTGTAGCCAAGCTAAACAACGCGGGATACTTTTGGCCGAGGATGCATACGGATGCACTGGCATACATCAGAAAATGCAGGTCTTGCCAGCTTTACGCACCTAACACGCATCGCCCGAAAAACGAACTGGTTCCAGTCACTTCTTCATGGCCATTTCAGAAGTGGGCCATCGATGTGACAGGCCCATTTCCTACAGCAGCAGGAAATGTTCAGTTCATAGTGGTAGCCATCGACTACTTCACCAAGTGGATAGAAGCAAAACCTTTAGCCCAAACAACCGCAAAGCATATCAAAAAATTTATTTGGGAATTTATAATTTGTCGTTTTGGACTTCCACAGAATTTGGTGAGCGATAACGGCACCAACTTTGCTGACAAAAAGCTACAACAATGGCTAAAAGAACTTCAAATCACCCACACCTTTACCTCAGTGGCACACCCGCAAGGAAATGGTGAGGTGGAAAGAGCAAATAAAAGCATCGTTGAAGGCATAAAGAAAAGACTCTTGAAACACAGATCCGGCTGGGTGGACGAGCTTCCGCACGTCCTTTGGGCAAACAGAACGTTGAAGAAGGCCAGTACGGGAGAAACCCCGTTCAGCCTCACTTATGGCACTGAAGCCATGGTCCCGGTCGAAATTGGTCTACCCTCACCAAGGGTCTTGAGTCAGCCAGAAGACAATGATGCGGAAAGACGGTTGGATCTTATGCTAACCGAGGAACGCAGAGACTTAGCCGCAGTGCGTGAAGAGAACTACAAACGACAAATGCAAAAGTACTACAACACGCGGGTAAAACTCTGCAACTTCAAGGAAGGAGACTACATACTGCGTAACAACGAGGCTTCGAACCAAGAACGCCCAGGAAAGTTGGCCCCGATCTGGGAAGGGCCATACGTTATCAAACAGGTTCTGGGAAAGGGCGCATACCGGCTCGAAAGGCTCGATGGCACTCCCATCCCAAGAACATGGAATGGAGCTCAATTACGCAAATGTTATATGTAGATCAATTCCAAAACTTGTAAAGAAAAGGCCAAGAGCCACTTCTAATGGAAATGATTCTCCTTTCATAATGTGTTTACCTTTATCCTTATGAACTCCCCACTGGTGCCGGTATTTACCGCATAAATGAGGAGAAGTAAGTTATTGCGTGTGGAAGGCGGCAAAACCCGCATAAACAACGTTAAAAATAAGGGAAACCTACACGCAGGTATGATGTAAGTAAAGTTTAGCCATCTTTGTAAGTGCAAGTGACGGTCTTATCCGCACAATCACAAATAAGGAAGCAAAACTTCAAACTATCATCTACCACGTTCAAAGGTTATCCTAAAAAAAAAAAAAAAAAAAATATTAATAATACTTATTAAGGATAAGGAAAACCTACACGCAGGTCAGGTATGGGTAAAGTTTAGCCATCCTACCAAGTGCAAGTGACGGTTCAACCCGCACAATCACGAAAGAGGAAGCAAAACTTTAACCCACTATCAACCACGTTCAAAGGTTAACTTATCCTAAATACTTAGAAATTTCGAGGAAAAATGAGGAAAACCTACACGCAGGTCAGATGACGGTTAAAATTTAGCCATCCTACCAAGTGCAAGTGACGGTTCTACCCGCACAATCACGAAGAAGGAAGCGAAACTTTAACCCATCATCAACCACGTTCAACAGGTTAACTTATTCTAAAAAACTTGGAAAATTGCTAACTTAAACTAAGTCATGAGCTTATAAAGCAAGGAATCCAAAGAAGGAAATAACAATCTTATCCGCAAAAAGATTTATATTTCAATGATATATTACAAGAATGGCCGGGTTACTACCCGCCTGAAAGAGTAAATCTATACAAGTCTATCTTAGCAATGGAAAGGGATCTTCAGGATCAAGCTTCAGGGCCGCTTCCACTTGGACCCGCTCCGTCAGAAGAACGGGGTGGTTCGAGGAACGCTTTGAGAACAGCTAACCCATCATCAGCAGTAGCTACTTCGTCCACCTTTTCCACCACTGGATGCGGGAAGGCGGCGTATTGGTTCAATGCTTGGTCGTAAATGGCTTCGGTATCCACATCGAACAAAGGGAAGTTGGAAGGCGGGACGCCTTTCTCAACAAACCCTAGACCAAGCAGGAAGCCGGCCTTTTCCCCATCCTCATGAGAAGCGTTGAGGGCTGCGGTCATAGCATCATCGTAAGAGGTCTCTGAAAAGACCCGACGCACAACCTGCAAAGAAAAAATACAAGTATTAAAACCTTTTCTTACAAAAGAAAAGCGAGAAGATAAAGCTAAACATACCTGAGGCAACGCTTCTCGAAGAAGCCATTGGAGGGCAGCTTGAGCTTCGTTATGGGCGCGTTCGGCTTCGCTCTTGTTAAGGTTGGCAAGTAAAACTTCCTTTGCGGCAGCCTCTTCGACGCCCTTAAGCTTCCGCTCGGTGTGGTCAAGCACCCCTCTTTGGTCCAAGATTTCCTGGAGTTTCTTGGCATCTTCCATTGCCAAGGCATCATGAGCGCGTTGGAGAGCCTCTAATTTGGCCTTGAGCTCCTCATTCTCCACACGCAAAGGCTCAGCAATGGCTTCAGCCTTGGCAGCCCTCTCGGTTGCTTTTCGCGCAGTCTCCCTGGCCAGCCGAAGCTGTTCATTCACAGCTTGGGCAGCCTTGGAGCGGGCCTCGAGTCGCGCCTGAAATTCAACCTCGAGGGCCTTGAAGGCCTTCTCCTTGTCGGCGGCAGCTGCCGCCAGCTGTTGGTTCTCCTCCCGGAGAGCACGCGCCTCAGATACGTCCTTGGCGCGAGCTGCTTTCAACTTGTCGTTTTCACGACAAAGCAGCTCGACGCGCGGCTGCATCCGGGCTTGGAGAACCCGAAGCTCATTGGTTAGCCTACCCTCCTGGTAGCTAGCCATGGCTTCCCCCAACGCACCATGAGGAGCAGCGTGGCGAGCCCAGTCCACGCACTCCACAGGGGTACGAAGGGTTGTTCCTCGGCGTATGTTCCATCGCGGAACATACACTTCATTGGAATCCGACACTGCAAAAGAAACAAAGGCAGTAAGGAAAAGATGATAAAAAACATAAGGGAAAAAGAAAGGAACCCTACGCACCTGTAGGGTCAATGACAGGCCGATAGCCGCCAAACCCATCACCTGAACCTAAAGGAAATCCATCCAACAGGTCAGGCAGACGGGAAGGGGGCAAAGATCGGCGGGAAGCCCTGCGCGTACCTGGTGGTCCGGCCGTAGGTGCCGGTGGCGCGGGCATGGTGGCAGCCGCCGTGGTCGCCGTTGTGGTCGCCGCCGCGGTCGCCGCCTCCTCAGCAGCAGCAGTAACCGCCGGCTCCGTGAAGGATGCTGTAAAAATCGCACTCACGGCCGGCGGTGACGTCATCTCGGCCGGAACAGTTGGCTCAAAGGAACGAGCAACTGGACCAGCGGATGCAGGCGCAGGCGCCTGGGTCGACGCCTCAGGAAGGCTGACCGAGCCTACCGTCATTGGCGGGGAGGTACTCCCCTGCGCTTCACCCCGGAATGCGTCAACATCCACGCCTGCACAAAGAAGAAATTGTTAGATAAATTTAAGAAGTAATAAATCTGCAAAGACATTATGATTGTACTTACGGGTTTTCTTGACCCTGAACGTACGGACGGGCGGGGAGGAACCCGATGGAGCCGGCCTCTTGGTACCGGTCACCGTCGTCTTCGTTGGTTCTCCGGAGGTAACGGTCGTAACCTCCGGAACAGTGTTCTCACCACCGGGCTTCCCCGCCACCTCTTCACTATCTGACTCCGAGTCAGATAGAACCACCGGACCAGCCGTGGAGGCCTTCTCCTTCCCTTTCCCGCCGGCAGCAGCTTTCTTCTTCCGCACCAGTGGAGGAGCATCTGAGGATTCCTCAGAAGAAGACAGGTCAAGAATTCCAACAGCGGGTACAGCATTAAGGGGTTGAGGAAAGAATATCGCCTTACCTGGCCGCCGGTGGCTCAGGATCTCGTGGCCCAGCGGATAGACCTCCACAAACCGATCCGCTGTTTGCTCCAGGATGGGCAACTCGCCCTCGTCCAAAGCGCGAGTACCCATCCGCGCGGGACCGTCGGCTTCCCGCGGAAACAGAAGCGACTCCAAATCATTTCCCTCTGAAAGAAAAGAAACAGTTAGAAGACAAACTTGTATCAAAAAAGAAAAACAAGACATACCATAGGGAATAGAGTTCAAACCGTATTCGAGGAGGATGGGAACCAGAGACGCATCTTTCCACACCCGGCTCATCCCCAACATGACCATCCCGGACTCCGCAAACCGGTAAACCGGAGATTGGATCCGGGATATCTTCGAAAACCATTCCGCCTCCTTGTAGTTGGGGGCGTGAAGGCTCGGTATCGCTTGGCCATTTTTAAACTTCATGGCAAGGGGGATGGCGCGGGCAGAAATGTAGAAGAATTCCTGCTTCCACGCGCGAAGACTGCGCTCGGTGTCGCAAATCTTCAGACCCTTAATACGGGTCGTCAGGGTGTACCACCCTTGGATGCACCTCCAGGTATAGAAGGTCATCAGGCGGTCCACATGGGGCTCGATGCCCAAAATCCGGCACACCCACTCAAAATGGCGAATCTTGGCGATCGCCATGGGGTGCAGCTCGGTCAAATGGACACCGTGCCTCTCAAGGACACGGTAAACAAATTTTGTCAATGGGAATCTAAGATTCCCATAGACAAAAAATGCAGCATAAACCCCGATCTTGCCACTGGGGGCATCGTACACGGTCTGGTGGGATTCAGGAAACTCAGGCTCGAGATGATCGAGCATGAACTTCCTGACAACATACCGGTACTGATCGCCGGGCAGAGCACACTGGCACTCACCAGCAGTACCCCTGTCGTCAGCTATAGCTTCAGCATCACGAGAGGACATTTTTGCAGAAAGAAGAGTGATTTCGGGAAAATGCTTGCCTGAAAAAGGGGAGTATTTGCCGGAAATCACTAAGAAGAAGAAGAAGAGTGAAAAGTGTGAATTGCAAATAACCCTCTCCCCCTTTATATAGTAATCGCAATTAATGCGGTGAATTTAATGCGGAGGAGAGAGAAATCAAAGGTGCAATGAAACTATGACACGTGGCAAAAAGCAAGCTGGCAACAACTGTTGAAAGGACGTGTGCCAGTAATTTCGCGGCCACGCGCCCGAAAAATCATGCCCACGCGCCTGAAAAAGCGACTGGAATGACCATGTTCTGTCACGTCACCATAACTTCCTGCACGTCCTGACACAGTCAGAAGAAACCGTCACACGACGTTTCAGATGTTTGGACTGTTCTTATCCTCACCAACCTTTCGAATTTCAAAATTCAAAATTCAAAAAGATTCAAAGGTAAGCGGGAAAATACCCCTTACCTTGGCAACCAAGTAACCATAAGACGGATGCGGGTACAGTGTTAAGGCAAAACCTTCCACATACCTAGCACCCGCAGGGAATTGAAGCCAAGAATACCCCGGCAACAAAGTAACTATAAGACGGGTGCGGATACAGTGTTAAGGCAAAACCCTTCACGTACCTAGCACCCGCATGGAATTGACGCCAGGAGTACCTTGAAAGTAAAGTAACCGTAAGACGAGCGCGGGTACAGTGTTAAGGCAAAACCCTTCACATACCTAGCGCCCGGCAGGGAATTGAAACCAGGAAGGATCTTCTGGGCAATGCTTGTGGAAACGGAAATAACATCCCCGCATAGCGGGAACGTCGAGAAATACATTGTTTGAGGCTCCAGGATGGAATTGGTGGTTTAAACATAATTGATCACTATGTTCAAAACCACTAAAACCTCAAGGAGAATCCACACAAGTGAGACTCAACGCTCCTGACTTGCGAGAAGGTTACATACCTACCCGCATCATACCCAAAGATCAAGCAAAAAAAATCGGGAATTTTTGCAAGTGACATTAGGAAACCCGCGGGAAGAATCCCCACGGAGAACCTTAAAACTAGAAACCCTTTTCAAAACCCCTTGCTCAAAGTCCAAAAGTTCACCTCACTTTATTAAACATTCATGAGAAGAACATTGGACTGGGGGGACTTGAAGAGGTAGGTCCCAGCAGAGATCAGTTGGTCCCGCAAGACTCACCTTGAACATGGACGTCTGCGCAAAGGCCATCTGCTCCCGCAGGACCCACCATGCTCATAGGATCTTACGCGCAGTACACAAGCTGAACACGCAGGGAAAGCCTCCCAATGGTGAAGTACCCCGCCTGTTCCCGCAGTTGCGGATACAAGCCATCAGGGAAGGCTACCCGCAGACAGCAGGGCTACACGCACAAGACACTAGCTACTTCAGTAGTCACATGAAGGAATGAGCAAGGCGGGAACAATCCCGCCTAAATGAGCCAGTCTGATTCTGAAAGATCTTTTGTACCATACCTACCAAGGTATGGAAAGGACAGACGATCTGACCAGAACAGCCCATGAGCCAATCACAGGGTGACAGCTCATCGACAACAGGGCGAGGAGGAGCACCCTCTAGTACTGTTTGTCACTATTAGCCGCTGCCTACTCACCAACCCTTACTGAGGAGCATGCGCGGCCTACAGTTGGTGGAATAGTGTTACTGTTGGCCGTAACCTATTCACCAACCAGCATGGCCTGCGTACAATCCACAGTAAGTAGGACGTGCATAATCTACAGTTGGTGGAATAGTGCAGCCGACTTTGTTACTGTTGGCCGTAACCTACCCACCAACCAGTATGGCCTGTGCATAGTCCACTGTTGGTTGAACAGGAATACTATTCAGCCGGCTGTACCTTCTAGGAAACCTACCTTCAGCTATAAATACTCCAATATCTTGGAATGGTAAGATCATCTGCTATCCAGTTATCTAGCAATCTCTTAATATACACTTATATTCAGAGCAACCTAGTCTGATTCTCACGCCGGAGGGTGGTCACAAGGAGGAACCCCCCCCTTCTCAGTGACGAGCTTACGGTGTTTGTTTTGCAGGTCTCCTGAAGAACAGCCTTCTCAGCTAGACCTCATCCGTGGGAAACATTACTTAACCCCCAGATTATCTATAATCTGTACCGGGTCACTTAGTGTTTCTTCAGAAAGTGTGTGAAAAATCTAGACCGGGAACTTGAGTGAAACCTTGTGCAACTAAGCGTGCTTTGTATCGATCAAGTGAACCATCCGCTTTGTACTTGACTCTATAAATCCATTTCGAACCCACCACATTTGCATTAGTTGGTCGTTTAACAAGTTCCCATGTATCATTATGTTGAAGGGCTGTGAGCTCATCATTCATAGCCATGACCCAGTTATGGTTTTTTGAGGCTGTTTTGAAGCCTTTTGGAACATGAGCAACAAAGAGAGAATGATGAAGTTGATGTGATGAGTAGTCGGTAAGGTCAGAAAAATGCTTAGGTTTGTATATACCGGATTTTGACCTCGTTGTCATTTGGTGAGGGAAGGTGGGTTGAGATTGGGTGGTATGTGTAGGTGGTGGATCGGTAGAGGATGGTGAGTTAGTTGGTGAAGTTGGTATGTTATTTTGCATGGAAAAAGTGGGTGGTGAATTATTTTGTGAGCTAGAAGTGTCAAGTTGAGTGGGAGTATTAGTTTGGCTAGGTATTGGGTCAGATTGTGAAATTGAGTTTGAGGGAATTTGGGCTTGAGTTGGAGGATGAGGGCATAGTGAACAGATGTGTTTGGTTTCAGGTTCGGTACGCGGGGAAGGAGTTTGAGGCTGCATTTCAACAGCAGGTGTTGGCAGAGTGTCTTAAAAATTTGAAAATATAAGTTTGGCTTCATCAACCGGGTTAACGACACCTGTGAATGGAAAGGTATCCTCATCAAATTTGGCATGTCGAGTTATATAAACCCTTGAAGTAGTGGGGTCTAGACAACGATAACCTTTGTATCTTGGACTATAACCAATAAATATACATGGAGCACTTTGTGGTAGGAGTTTATGTTTGGTATACTCCCTAAGATACGGGAAGACACGACAACCGAACACGCGAAAATTAGCATAAGACGGTGGTTGATTAAAGAGTGTTTCGAATGGGGATTTATTATCAAGAAGTGGTATGGGGAGACGGTTGATGATATAGGTGGCATAGGTGAAGGCATCAATCCACAACTTTTCCGGTGCATGTGCATTAAACATTATGGCTAGCCCGGTTTTAGATATGTGGCGGTGTTTACGTTCGGCCCGTCCGTTTTGTTGGGGTGTATGTGGGCATGATAAACGGTGATGAATACCGTGTTGTTGAAAAAGATTTTGAACACGGTTGTTGGTAAATTCTGTTCCACCATCGCTTTGGAAAGTTTTAACACTGCATGAAAATTGGTCCTGAACAAAGGTTAAGAAAATGGCGAGTACATTGAAGAAATCAGACTTGGCTTTTAAGGGGTAAAACCAAGTAAATTGTGAATAGTCATCCACAAATATAACATAGTATAAATATCCATCCGAAGATAGGATTGGTGCAGGACCCCAAAGGTCACAACGAATCAAATCTAACACATGTGAGGAACGTTTAATATTATCAATAAAAGGTAAACGATGTGCTTTCGACAATTGACAAGATAAACATAATTCTGGTTTAGGTAATAAAGACGTAACAAAAACATGTCCAAGCTTATTCAAAACAGAAATAATATCAAAAGAGACATGTCCTAATCGACCATGCCATTTATTAAAGGATGCACGAAGTTGAGGTGCAGAAAGAGCAGCAACAAGAGATTTATGGCTTTCAGAAAGGACATAAAAACCATTTTCACAGGTACCCCTAGCGATGACCGCCGCTGTTTTTTGGTCCTGAATATGAAAAAAATGGTTAGAGAACAAAACATCAACAGGTGAGTCATTTGTAAGTCTACTAACAGATAGTATATTTTTTGTAAGATTAGGAACAACGAGTACATTATGTAACGATATGATGTTATTAATTTTGGACTTCCCAATTTGAGTAACGGGTAAGGATTGACCATTACCGAAAGTGACGTGTGTATTACCCGTATTTGCATATGGAGCATCAAGACCATCAGTGGAGCGAAGCATGTGGGTTGTAGCTCCTGAATCAACAGTCCAATCCGGTGTGTGCTCGTTGACATTGCATTGAGCGCAAAACAAGTGTGCAAGGTTCGCATCAAGAGGGACAGCCCGTTGGGCATAGCTAGCTAGGTTAGGGCATGCACTAGCATAGTGTCCGTCTTTTCGGCAGAGTTGGCAGTGAGGTGCGTGCCGGTTGTTGGTGGAGCGGCCACGACCAGAGGAGGATGAACCTCGAAATAGACCACGTTGAGAGGAGTCACGGGAAGATTTAGAGTGGGTGAAAAACAGTGAGATTGAGCCGAGAAAGAGGCTTGAGGTGTTTGATTTCCATGAATTGTTTGGAGAAAAATCTCATGATTTTCGGCATGAGCAAGGAGATCACGAAAGGGTGGAGGAGGGTGAACCGTGCGTTGAGAAACAGAGAAGTTTTCAAATGAGGAGCCAAGACCACAAAGGAACCAATGGCGTTTGTCATCATCAGAAACAGGTTGGCCGATGGCGGCAAGTTGGTCACACAAGGATCGGAATTTTTGACCGTAGTCCGTAACAGGTGAGGAGCCTTTTTGCAACTGATGAAAAGAGTCTCTAAGCGTATGCATACGCTTGATTGAGTGATGGCTAAAAGCAGTTTCAAGTGCTTTCCATATTTGTTGGGCAGTGGAGTGGCCAATGGTTTCAGCCATGGCCTCCTCAGTGAGGGTGGAATGCAATATGAGAATCACTCGTTGGTCAGCTTCTTTCCAAACGAGAAATTCAGTGTTGCGAGTGGTTTGCCTTCACTGGTGATGGTTTCTGATGGGGTGGTAGAAGAACCATCAACGTGATTTTGGAGATTGAGATACGTTGAGATTGAGATACGTTAGAACAGGGTAACTTGATTTTTCCATATGAGATAGTTTGAAAAGGATAGTTTAATGGTGATGAGATGAAGCAAGGTGTGAAGGGGAGTGGTGTTTAAATCAGGAGTAGTAGAGGAAGATGATCCAGCCATGGTGTTTGAAAGTGAACAGAGGCGATGTATGTTAGGGTTTGAGAACCTAGACTTATGATACCATGAAAGAAATAAAGGCTGTGTATTTCATTTACATGCATACATAATATATATACAAAATACATCCATAAATCAAGGAGAGAATCTTTCCTTGACCAAATTAGGCGATAACAACATTTGACCAAAATCAATTCATTTGAATTTTGAATATTGTTATGATCGGCTATTAAGATCCTTTTCTATCATTAACTTCAGTTTGTCACACCCCACATGTCCCAACCGTTTATTCCACAAATCTACATTCTTGCTACCTTTTGTCTTTCCAATATAAGCAGATTCTGCGTTAAGGACATAAACTGTCTCCATCTTACGCCTTTGAATAATAGGTACTGATGCCGTCTAAAAATACCTTCACATCCTTAGGACAAATAAGACATCTGTCACACCCCCATCTTAGGCCTAGGAGTGCGACTCGACAATTGTTACCACACTTGTAAATAAATCAGAGTTGCGGGTTAATGCGGAAAACTTTAATAAACATATGGATTTAAAGTTAAAATATTTACATTACAAAAGACGAGACGAAAGTCTCGTTTAGTTTTACTTGTTTATATGTTTTACAAAACCACTATATTTTAATATTTACACAAAGTTATCCGAGCCATCGGATTCTTGAGCTCTTCATCTTTCAAGTTCTAATCTTGGTTACCTGCAAATTGTTATAAAATACGTCAGCAACGAATGCTGGTGAATATGCTGACGCGAAAATATTTTCTTTACTTAATTACCCCTCGAGACCACGTAAGCCTCGGCCCATCTTGGCTTAGGAATAATCAAGTTAAACAATCATTATAAACTTGAGTCTCTACACTAGGCCACCTCAGCAAAACACCACAGCATTTCGACATTACTTAGCTACCATAACTATACACATGGTTAGTCTCACTCGGACGTAACTTAGGTCCGGCCCATCGTGGCTGGAGGTCGTGACCAGGCGTGGTGCGATGTGCCCACCGCATACCACATATGTAAGGATCCAGACAAACGTATACTACAGCCTGAGGGCTAGGCTTGTACTCTTATTTACAATGTTTTTAGAGACACGTAGCCTCATGTAAAGTTTTACACATAACACGTTTGATTGTTTGAAAACAAGTTTTTAAAAGTGGGGCATACTCACCTCTTGATAGGGATCGGTTTCCAACACCGTACATGAGTTCTTCTCGTGCTATCTCGCACCTATAGTACGAGTTTAACTTTAGTTAGTCGGATACACGATCCGGCTTAAGACATTTAGTCTTATTTATCTCGATTAACCTTTAGTTCATAATCTCTTTTTACTTTAAAAAACCTTTAGTTTTAATAGTAATTTATAAACCTTTAGTTTATTCTTAAAACCCGACGTTTCTTCTTCTTTAAGAAACGTATTCTTTTCTTTATTATTTAAGAATACTCATTATTCTTTAATAATATATTTTATAACAAAGATTAATCATATTCATATATATACTCACATATATGTTTTCACTTTTCTTTTCTTTATTTTCTTTGTTATATGTTTCTTCGTTTATCGAGAATAACTTTGACTTGGGTATTAAGCCTTTATAATATTTTAATATATTTTGGTCGGGCATAATGCCTACCTTGGTTGGCTTAGAAATACCCTAGTCACTTGGGCAAAACTTCGACACCAATTGCTCTTTTCTACTCTTGGCACGCTTCTCGAGACACCAACATTTCTTGGCACGTACTTCGAGACGATTGTCGGGACGTTGGAACAGCACTTCTTTCTTGTTTGGAATATCGTCGAGGAATGGCACGTTTATCGAGGTTACGGGGCACGTAAAACGAGGTAGATCAATGGCACGTATTTCGAGGTAGTGAGAGCAGTTAGAGAGAGAGTAATTAGGTGAGATTTTGATGTGTTTAGGAATGAATCCCGTGGCCGCTATTAATAGGGCTGATTTTGGATCCCATCGCGGTACGCGACAGGTCCCTTGCCAAGCCCGTCGCGTACCGCGACTTAGGCTTGATGAATCAGTGAGTAGACCTGCCACGTGGTGACACGTGGTAGGCGCCGCTCCACGTGGCGACACGTGGCGAACGTGTTGCCACGTGGCAGCAGACGATGCCACCGTGTGCTACGTGGCACACGTGTCACAACGTGTTAGACACCCCATCACGGTACGCGATGGAGCTCTCTTCTGATCCATCGCGAAGCGCGATGGGTCAGGAAATCAGAATTTACGATTTAACCCCTTGGGTTTAGAATTTTGACGGATTTGGTCCTTTGACTTTTGAAAAAACATTTTTGGCCAGAAATTTTCGTGATGTTACATCCTCCCCACCTTGAAATAAATCTCGTCCTCGAGATTGCCTACGAGAATGAAATGGGGGTATTTCTTTCACATTTCGGACTCGAGTTCCCATGTATACTCAGGTCCTCTTCGGGAATCCCATTTTACTTTCACGATTTTCAAGGTTCGTCTTTTAAGTTTCTTTAGTTTTGAATATTAAATTTGGATTGGACGTTCTACGAATTTTAAGTACTCGTTAATTTCAACATCTTTTAACGGCATCGAAAGAGATTCATCGGCTAGACACTTTCGCAGGTTAGAGATATGGAATACGTCGTGTATTCCTTGCATTTCCTCGGGTAGTCGCAAACGATATGCGACAGTACCAATTCGTTCGAGTACCTCGAAGGGTCCGACGAATCGAGGACTTAACTTCCCTTTTTTTCCGAATCGAACTACGCCTTTCCATAGCGAGACTTTCAAAAGAACTTTGTCACCAACATTGAACTCTAACGGCTTTCGACGGATATCGGCGTAACTCTTTTGGCGATCACGTGTCGTCTTAAGTCGTTCTCGGATTTGAAGAATTTTTTCGGTGGTTTCTTGGACTATTTCGGGTCCAGATAATTGATTGTCTCCGGTTTCAGACTAGCACACGAGCGTCCTACACTTTCGACCATATAACGCCTCAAATGGTGCGGTTTGAATGCTCGTGTGATAACTATTGTTATACGAGAATTCCATTAGGGGTAAGTGGTCATCCCAACTTCCACCTAAGTCTATCACACATGCGCGGAGCATATCTTCCAACGTTTGAATTGTCCTTTCGCTTTACCCATCGGTTTGTGGGTGATAGGCGGTGCTAAGGTTTAACTTTGTACCGAGTGCTTGTTGGAAGCTTTTCCAGAAGTGAGACGTGAAACGACTATCTCGATCAGAGATTATAGATAGCGGTACCCCATGCAAAGCAACGATGTTGTTTACATAAATACGCGCTAATCTATCCATTGAGTACGACTCATTAATAGGTATGAAATGTGCGGACTTTGTTAATCGATCCACAATCACCCATATAGCATTGTGTTGTTGAGTCGTTTTCGGGAGTTTGGTAATGAAATCCATAGTGATTAACTCCCACTTCCATACGGGAAGTTCGGGTTACTGAAGCAGTCCCGAAGGCTTTTGGTGTTCAGCCTTGACTTTCAAACAAGTAAGACATTTTGCAACATGCTAAGCGACATCCTTCTTCATTCCATTCCACCAATAGTTTGACTTGAGGCTTTGATACATTTTGTCGCTCCCGGGATGCATCATATATTTGGACTTATGAGCTTCGTTTAGGATTTTCTTACGCAATCCTCCAATGATTGGTACCCAAATTCTTTTGTCAAGTCTAAGGATACCATCGTCACCCTTGACTAGCAAGTCAATAGTGCCGTTACGTTTTTCGTCGAAGATTTGGTTTTCATTGATTGCTTGAATTTGATTCGATTTGATTTGGTCAATGAGATCGTTTTGATGTTCTAGTCTTAACGCTCAGACTCTTTTTGGCTTTTCGTGCTCTTTACGACATAAGGCATCGGCTACCACGTTGGCGCATATTAAGCTCTTTTTGATCGAATATGTGTTTTAAGCTTTTGTGATCGGTGTACACGATAAATCTTACTCCATAGAGATAGTGCCTCCATATCTTAAGTGCAAAGATTATGGCGCCTAACTCTAGATCGTGAGTCGTATAGTTCTTTTCGTGCACTTTGAGTTGACGAGAGGCGTAAGCGATTACTTTCTTTCATTTCATCAATACACATCCCAAGCCGGAATGAGATGCATCGCAAAAGACAACGAAATCTTCAATACCTTCTGGCAAGGCCAGTATAGGAGCTTGGGTAAGCTTTTGTTTAAGTATATCGAACGCCTCTTGTTGCTTTATCCCCCATTCATATTTGATGTTCTTGCGAGTTAAAGAGGTTAAGGAAACAACGATTCAGGAAAAGTTTTCGATGAACTTTCAGTAGTAGCCGGAAAATCCCAAGAAACTTCGAATCTCGGTTGGCGACTTTGGGATCTCCCATTTAGAGATAGCTTCAATCTTAGAGGGATCCACTTGAATACCGTTTACGTTAATAATGTGACCAAGAAATTGCACTTCGTGCAACCAGAACTCGCATTTCGAGAACTTGGCGTACAATTTCTCGGTTCTAAGAATTTCAAGTAAGGTTCGGAGATGGACTTCATGATCAGCCTTGGAATTAGAATAAATAAGTATGTCGTCAATGAAAACGATTACAAATTTATCTAAGTAAGGCTTACAGATTGGTTCATCATGTCCATGAATGTGGCTGGCGCATTAGTAAGTCCGAATGGCATAACGGTGAACTCATAATGGCCATACCTTGTCTGAAACGCGGTCTTTGGAATGTCTTCGGTTTGAACCTTAAGTTGGTGATAGCCGGAACGAAGATCGATTTTTGAAAAGAAGCCAGCACCTTCAAGTTGATCGAACAGGTCATCGATACGCGGGAGTGGATAACGATTCTTGATTGTAACCTTGTTGAGGGCTCGTTAATCAATGCACATCCGCATGGATCCATCTTTCTTCTTAACAAATAGTATCGGCGCTCCCCATGGTGATGAACTTGGTCGTATAAATCCTTTCTCGAGAAGTTCGTCTAATTGCTTCTTCAGTTCTTTCATCTCGGTTGGCGCGAGGCGATACGGAGCCTTGGCGATCGGAGTAGTACCGGGAATAAGATCGATCCTAAACTCTACTTCACGATCGGGAGGAATACCAGGAAGTTCGTCGGGAAAGACATCGGCATAGTCGGAAACAACGGGAACGTCTTTGAGTTCTTTGGGTTTAAATTTTTTGGTGACGTAGGCCATGAATGCTTAGAATCCTTGATTCAAACACTTGTTAGCCCATATCATAGAGATTAGGCTAACTTGGCCAGCGTCTTTATCCCCTTCGATTCATATGGTACGTTTGTCAGGGGCTCGAAGTTCAACGGTCTTGCTATTGCAAAGGATTCGAGCATGGTTGTCGGATAACCAATCCATTCCCAATACAATATCAAAACCAACAAGAGTCATAGGTAATAATTGAATAGGCAAAACGTAACCGGCTAACAAGATTTTTCCGTTTTCTAGAGCTTCGGAGATTTTAACGATTTCGCCATTAGCGGTCTCAACGTTTAGAGTTTTATTAAGTTTGATTAAATGTTCATTTAATAGACTACAAAAGTTATAATCTATAAAACTTAAATTGGCTCCTGAATCAAACAAAACTCTAGCATACGCGTTGTTAACTAAGAACGTACCGGTGATGGTTTCCGGCATGTCGGCCGCTTTCTTAGTGTCCAAGACGAGGACTCTTGCATTTCCCTTCTTGGGCTCATTCTTTTGACCGCTACCATCCGCACCACCAGTGGCGGGCTTATTCTTAGGGCATTCGAAGCTAAGATGCCCCATCTCC
This sequence comes from Bidens hawaiensis, assembly GCF_021521415.1. Lineage (NCBI taxonomy): Eukaryota > Viridiplantae > Streptophyta > Magnoliopsida > Asterales > Asteraceae > Bidens > Bidens hawaiensis. The sequence continues at coordinate 1,727,807 of NW_027491282.1, read as the reverse complement.
TTGCAGTTGTAGCAAGTCATCTTCTTCTTCCTACAGTCGGCCGTAGCATGGCCGGGTCGATTACACGATTCACAGACTCGGGGAGTGAAGTTGCATTTACCCCTATGATGTTTCTTAAAAACTTTGCATTGAGGAACGCTGGGGTTGAAGCTGGACCTTCGTTGATCAACTTCTTTACCCTTGAAGCGTGTATCTCCTCCCCTCCTTGAGTCATGTGTTGTTACGACTTTCTTATCTTCTTCTTTATTACGGATCATTCGCCCATCAAGTAACCTGCCAACTCCATCGCGGAGTCAGCGGTTTGTGGCACGTGTGACCTCACCATGTCACGAATCTCTCGTGGCAGTCCCCAAATGTAACGTGTCACTTTTCTGGATTCAGGGGTAACCAGCTGGGGAACTAAACGACAGTATTCGTGAAATTTCGTGTTGTACTCACGAAGGTTCGTTCCAACAACCTTGTGAGCCAAAAATTTGGTTTGAATTTGGTCTGTTTCATGCATCGGACAGAATTTCGACATCAGCAACTCTTTAAACTCGTTCCAGGTCAACCCATACATTACTTCCCTTCCCCTACTCATGATTAGTGTGTTCCACCATTCTAGCACTTCACCTTTGAACATCAAGGCGGAGTATTGGATCTTTTCTTCGTTCGAACATTTGCTTGTAATTACAATTGTATCCATCTCTTCGAGCCACCTCACAGTTGCAATGGCTCCCTAGTCACCATAGAACTCCTTCGATCCATAGCATTTAATGTCTTTGAACGAACATCCACCGATTTTAAGTTTCTTGAACTCTTGACTGACCCCACCATCAGCCTTTGATGTACGCTTTCATCCATACGGGAGGGTCTAGATCGGGGTTTAGAGATAGATTTTCGGGAAGGATTTTCAGATTGCGAATGCTTTGTTTGTCTAGATTGGGATTTAAACTCAGATTCGGCCCTTACGGCGTCTTTTACTAATTTTTGAATTTGTTTCATGTATTTGTCGGGAATCGGTTCTTCTTCATTATTTTCGGGACCTTTCCCTTTTTCTTGTCGTCTTTCGGTTTCCTTTCGGGAGACCTCTCGGTTGTCACTTTGTCTAGACATTCTTTTTCTTTTATTATTTTATCTGAAATTTAACATATTTTTTTCTTAATATACAAGTTTATTTATTTCACATACTTATACATATCATAAAATGATATGTATATTATGTTACAACATTCTTATATATCATTTATGCGATATATAAGTTCTTATCCTTATTACATCATATTTTACATATAACACATAAACTATTTTACACACATAAACTTCATATGACATTGTCATAATCTCCTTAGTCTTTCATGAATTTCTTAACTACCCTCGTCAGTTTTTTGCATTTGCGAAGAATTGTCTCTCCCATTTTCTTCTTTCTCTTTCCATTAGTATCAATCTTCTTCCTCAACTCATCAATTTCCTATAGGGCTTGATCCAAATGCTCCTCCTGGGACTGAGGTATGTCGGTAGGATACCGGTATCTTGGCGGTGGGTCACGGTAACCCATCATCACAATATCGTAATGGTTCTTCGGGTTTGGATACGGAGACATTGTCATATCCGAGGGATAGTTGAAGAATGCATCGGCTGCTTCATTTTGCTCACGTATTTCATTTGCTTGTTCTTAAACTGATAGGATCTCACCTGGGTACAATGGGAAGCTTGATGATGCCTTACCCTTGAGCTCTTGAAGAAATTGCATATATGGGTCAACAGAGCCATAACTTGGGGTTTGTTGAGAGTATGGCTCTGCCACCGGTGTCATCTCTTCATTTGGGTTGTCGGGAAATTCCTCTTCCTCAGGATCTGTTTCCTCCTCCGGATCCTCTTCTGATTCTATTTCCAGTTCTTCTTCAGTTATTGCAGGCACATGAATCTTCTCATATGGCATTGTCACCCTCATTTTGGGCTTGTGAGACGATCCCCTTTTGTTGATGTGAGAATTAGCGGTATCCATAGTTGATGTGCTGGTATGCCACCTCCGTTGATCTGAGTGGCATTGCATCCAATCGGATGAAGGAGAATTGGGTTCCTCCTTTACTTGCTTGTTGGCGAGAAAATAATATGACGGATGTGGATTTGGTGGCACATATGTTGGATCTGAGTAATGTAGTGGAGTCTCCATTGGTTGATATGTTGGCACTTCTGATGAGTGATACATTGATAGGTTGAATGGATGATAACTTAAGTGCCTTGGTGCTTGGTACACTTGATGTGGAGTATTGTCCAAATGGTAAATGGGACTTGATTCGATGTTGGGATGTTGATTAGATCCTTCGTTGGAACTGAAAAATGACTCGAAGTAATCTTTACTCATGATGTCCTTTGGGAACTTGTAGTATTTCCTTGCTCTTCTTGCTTCACGATCATAATACTCCATTAATTTTTCCGTAAGACATCTTTGATGGGTGGTTTAGAATGTAGAGAGGGAAAGAAAGGGTTACCAGCCAATCTTATCCCTATTCAAATAAACAAGTAAATATTTCCTATGCTTGGATCGAAGCTCGGGTAATGTTTTATGATACCCAATTCGCTAAGATCGATGGCTTTGATACCAACCTGTCACACCCCCATCTTAGGCCTAGGAGTGCGACTCGACAATTGTTCCACATTTGTAAATAAATCAGAGTTGCGGGTTAATGCGGAAGAGTTTAATAAACATATGGATTTAAAGTTAAAATATTTACATTGTAACAACTCGGGTTTTTCTTTTCTTGATTAGCCTAATACCCGACCCATTTTCGTTTCGGGTAATGTATAATCGATAAAAGATCGCGTTTATCGAGTAAAATATTTTATTATTATTGGTTATTATATCTATTTAATATATATAAATGTATTTGGATTATTTTCAAAATACCCCCTAAACTATAGTTTAACCCCTTATTGTATTCATCTATATTGTTGAGGGACCATCTTGCATATATGAATAAATTATATTATAATTCAAGACCCATTTTGGATCCGGATTCGTTGACCCGTAACCCGTAAACACCGACCCATATGGATTTCTTGAGCCCTAACTTACGTCTATTGTTGGAAATGATTTTGGCAGATCACCTTTACTCGTATTACGAACTATACTGACAATTAAATTAGGTAATAAGAATCATAGTTGATCGTATTTATGTTTTTAACGAACTATCCTTAATCACATCTGGTTAGACCCTAAATACATAATCAAAATACAATTAATCATCAACACACCTTCTCCGTGATCTTGCGACTGTAATCCATTGAGTAATTGAACGATAACGACCTGCAAGTCATCGACGCTGTTCATTTTTGGCCGCGGCTGTTCATAGAACCGTTCACCATCGATTCACCCTCTTAACTGGTAATTCTCGCAAGTAACATATTAGTTTTAATCAATATTATGTTAGCCCTAACCTAACTATAACAAACTGTGAACGAATTGCTCAATTGTTAATCTAGGGATCTTGGTTAAATCTGGTGAACCAGTCTGTCTGTATATGTTTGATAGTTTTCAGCTTTTAACCAATTGTTGGTTTGGAGCAGATGGTTGTGTGAGTGGGTTAGCACTTGGTGGTCGCGGGTTCGAACCCGGCCACCCGGTACTTTAGGTTTTTCTTTTTATCATTTTTTATTAATTATTATAATAATTAAATGATAAATTAATAGTGGCTGTTAAATAAATGTTACTAAAACCGACATTTTAGAGTTTATTGTTTTCTTAAAGTTCGTTAAAAGTTTTCGTTTACGTATATATATATATATATATATAATAAACCATCGTTACCTTATTAAAATCCGACACTTTTAACTCACGTTTCCTTGTCGTTGAACGTCTTTACAAACTCGTCATACATATATGTATATATATGTAAATGTATATTATATAAATTTTTAAACGATAATATAATAAACATCTTAAACACGTTAAATAAAACCTTATCTTTAAAGTTTCGTTGACGATTCAAAGTATATTTTTATTTACACATTATTATTATAATTTATTTACTTACTTATCTTTATTTTATCTTAAATCATGTTTATATATTTAAATAATTTAGTTGTTTAAAAGGTTTAATTAGCTATTTTTTTATCAAGTATAAAATCGATGGTATTTTGTATTATTTCCTCCAATCTAAGGATAGCAATAGCATTGGTTTGCAATGATAATAATAATAATAATAATAACCGTAGAGATTAATCGTTCCATCAATAACATTACAATCCCTAACTTAACTCAAATCTCACCGAAATCTGAATTCATTAAAATCGTGTTATACTTTTATAATTAGTTCATGTTATATTATTTAATTAGGAATCATTGACGGTAAATCCCGAAGGGTTCATCATTCTCTCATCACCACTTATATTTCGTCATCTGATCAGGTGAGTAATCACTCCCCTATTTTACTTGTTTTCAAATATTTTGGGGACACTTGCGTACCATTAATCAAATTATTTATCTTATTATTTCTCAAACACAAACTGTGATCTTTGTGTTGTGTATCAATTGAATGACTGTTTGTTACTTGCTATTTGCTTACTTGCTTACTTGAATCGCATTCGGAAAGGTCTAACATAATCTCATTATAGTATGATCATACGACCGTCACCGCATTGGCAATGGTTTCACCGACACTCATTACTTGCTTAACACTTTCATTGTTTATACTCACAGATAACAGTTTTGCTTATTTTTACCCTATTATTTATATCATTATATATTATCATTTGTTTGTGTCAAAACTGGTGAATCCACTCACTCAACATGTGTTGTTGACAAATATATATATTTTGTACGCATTTGCAGGTTATAGATTGGATTGCTTATCGAACTGAAGCTCACATAGAGATGACCTTAGGATGTTAAACATAAACAAGAATAATTGGTTTTGTATTTGTAATTTTCTTTATTTTTGTTCTATTTGAATGTAGTTTGATATAAATAAATTAATTAGATATTGTCGCTTAATTTCATGATAGTACCTTGAGAGCTGTGGCAATCAGCTCACGCCCCGAGATTTCCGCCTTAGGTTGGGGTGTGACATACATTACAAAAGACAAGACGAAAGTCTCGTTTAGTTTTACTTGTTTATATGTTTTACAAAACCACCATATTTTAATATTTACACAAAGTTATCCAAGCCATCGGATTCTTGAGCTCTTCATATTTCAAGTTCTAATCTTGGTTACCTGCAAATTGTTATAAAATACGTCAGCAACGAATGCTGGTGAATATGCTGACGCGAAAATATTTCCTTTACTTAATTACCCCTCGAGACCACGTAAGCCTCGGCCAATCTTGGCTTAGGAATAATCAAGTTAAACAATCATTATAAACTTGAGTCTCTACACTAGGTCACCTCAGCAAAACACCACAGCATTTCGACATTACTTAGTTACCATAAATATACACATGGTTAGTCTCACTCGGACATAACTTAGGTCCGGCCCATCGTGGCTGGAGGTCGTGACCAGGCGTGGTGCGATGTGCCCACCACATATCACATATGTAAGGATCCAGACAAACGTATACTACAGCCTGAGGGCTAGGCTTGTACTCTTATTTACAATGTTTTTAGAGACACGTAGCCTCATGTAAAGTTTTACACATAACACGTTTGATTGTTTGAAAACAAGTTTATAAAAGTGGGGCGTACTCACCTCTTGATAGGGATCGGTTTCCAACACCGTCCGTGAGTTATTCTCTTGCTATCTTGCACCTACAGTACGAGTATAACTTTTGTTTGTCGGATACACGATCCGGCTTAAGACCTTTAGTCTTACTTATCTCGATGAACCTTTAGTTCATAATCTCTTTTTAATTTAAAACCTTTAGTTTTAATAGTAATTTATAAACCTTTAGTTTATTCTTAAAACCCGACGTTTCTTCTTCTTTAAGAAACGTATTCTTTTCTTTATTATTTAAGAATACTCATTATTCTTAAATAATATATTTTATAACAAAGATTAATCATATTCATATATATACTCACATATATGTTTTCACTTTTCTTTTCTTTATTTTCTTTGTTATATGTTTCTTCGTTTATCGAGAATAACTTTGACTTGGGTATTAAGCCTTTATAATATTTTAATATATTTTGGTCGGGCATCATGCCTACCTTGGTTGGCTTAGAAATACCCTAGTCACTGGGCAACACTTCGACACCAATTGCTCTTTTCTACTCTTAGCACGCTTTGTAACAACTTGGATTTTCAAACTTAAAATTTATATATGTTATCCGACCCGCTATATATTCGGGAAATTTTATCAATAAAATTATCGCGTTTATCGAGTAATCTAATTATTATAATATTATTGTTTATTTAATTATTTAAAACATATATGTAACTCTTTTGTTTTGACAAAATTGGCCCAAGCTAAAACTTAACCCAACTTTGTTTCCACACCATAACTTCAGGGACTGAATTTGCAAGTTTTGATATTTTAACCCAATTACCAAACCCATACCCACCGCAACCCGATTACCCGTTCCTTAGCTTGCACCTTAATCTTCGCGTCTAATATGGAAATTGAATCGCATTACTTGTTAATCCTTCCATAATCAGCACACCGACTCATCTAATTAAGTTATATCAATATGGAACGGATCATAATTGTTTATATTAACAGCCGACAAACACTCGTCTAAGAATATACTATAACGCTTCACCATAATTCAATTAATCGCTACTGCACCCTCCTTGGATCATCGCCTACCGTTCCCCCATAATCAATTTAATTATCGAAGAACGCAGACACCCTTTCTTGTTCGCGTTTGGTCCGTCGGGTGTTGTTCATGATTCACTATCAATACGAGTCTGTATAAGGTAACCAGTTATATGTTTGCATTTGTTTTTGTTTCAGTAACAAAACCCCTTACGTTAATTGGACTATCTATGACGAATTGATCGAGTTTACGAATTAGGGTTTATAGTTTGGAGGATTCTATACGTTCTCGTTTATATAACTTGGTTTCCGTCTATTATTCAATTTCCAGGTTAGAGCAGATGGCTGTGTATGTGTTTTGGGACCTGGTGGTCACGGGTTTGAACCCGGCCACCTGGTATTTTAGGTATATTTTATTAGTCTTTTTGTTGATTGGTATTTTAGGTATATTTTATTAGTCTTTTTGTTAATCATCGCAATTAAGTTTAATAAAGGATGATTTAATGATTAGCTATAAATAAACAATATTATATGAAAACCGACGTCATTACGTTATGTATTTTGCCAAAACTTAGTTAAAAGCTTTTGTTACGTGTGTGTATATATATATATGTATATATATATATATTTATAATTATAAGTATTATAAGTATATTTTAATAATAGTGGGCCTTATTCTTTTTATATAAAACCCAACACTTTAATTCACGTTTCTCATCTTTGAACATTTTTATAAACTTGCTCATATTTATACTATATATATATATATATATATATATATATATTTAATAAACTTATTAATTATATTCTTATTAAAAGATTCAAACAAATTTTATTCACATCTTACTACATATTATATCTAAATAATTACCCATCATTATTATGATTGTTTATGTATTTATTTACTTATATGTTAATACATGTTATATTTATTTATTTAGATATTATTATTTTAAGCATATCTTATATCTTAATTCTTTAAAAATTGTTTTAGTATTTATTAAATATTGCTTTTAGTTTAAAGGTGATTTTGTAAATAATAAAAAGTGATGTTTCTTATAAATGATAATTGATAATATTAATCTTTGCAATAATAATAACCGTAGGAATCAATCGTCTAATCAATAACCATTCTAATCACAACATAACATAAATAACATCGAAATCTCAAATCTATTATATGTCTTATCTCGTTTGTTAACAACTCATAATATTAAATTATGCTATATCTCTTATATTAATTTAATATTATATTATTTAATTAGGAATCCTTGACGGTATATCCCGAAGGATTCATCTCTCCCCCATCGTCACTTACTTCGTTCATCCAATCAGGTGAGTAATCACATCCCCTTTTTCCTATTTTTGTTTTGGGGACACTTGCGTACCATTTATCAAACTATTTATCTTATTATTTCTCAAACGCAAACTGTGATCTTTGTGTGGTGTATCAATTGAATGACTGTTTGCTATTTACTTGAATCGCATTCGGAGAGGTCCAACATAATCTCATTATAGTATGATCATACGGCCGTCGTAGTGGCCGGAGCCCGATCGCATTGGCAATGGTTTCACCGACACTCATTACTTGCTTAACACTTTCATTGTTTATACTCACAGATAACAGTTTTGCTTATTTTTACCCTATTATTTATATCATTATATATTATCATTTTGTTTGTGTCAAAACTAGTGAATCTACACACTCAACATGTGTTGTTGACAAATATATATATTTTGTACGTATTTGCAGGTTATCGATTGGATTGCTTATCGAACTGAAGCTCACATAGAGATGACCTTAGGATGTTAAACATAAACAAGAATAATTGGTTTTGTATTGTAATTTTCTCTATTTTTGTGTACTTAAATATTCGTTGACAATTAATAAATTAATTAGATATTGTCGCTTTACAATTGCATGAAAGTACCTTGTGAGCTGTGGCAATCAGCTCACGCCCCGACATTTCCGCCGTAGGTTGGGGTGTGACACGCTTCTCGAGACACCAACATTTCTTGGCACGTACTTCGAGGCGATTGTCGGGACGTTGGAACAACACTTCTTTCTTGTTTGGAATATCGTCGAGGAATGGCACGTTTATCGAGGTTTTGGGGCACGTAAAACGAGGTAGATCAAGGGAACGTATTTCGAGGTAGTGAGAGACGTTAGAGAGAGAGTAATTATGGGATATTTTGATGTGTTAGGAATGAATCCTGTGGCCGCTATTTATAGAGCTGATTTTGGATCCCATCGCGGTACGCGACAGGTCCCTTGCCAAGCCCGTCGCGTACCGCGACGTAGGCTTGATGAATCAGTGAGTAGACCTGCCACGTGGTGACACGTGGCAGGCGCCGCTCCACGTAGCGAACGTGTTGCCACGTGGTGACACGTGGCGGCAGACGATGCCACCGTGTGCCACGTGGCACACGTGTCACAACGTGTCAGACACCCTATCGCAGTAGGTGATGGAGCTCTCTTCTGATCCATCGCGTAGCGCGATGACCACGCGATGGGTCAGGAAATCAGAATTTACAATTTAACCCCTTGGGTTTAGAATTTTGACGGATTTGGTCCTTTGACTTTTGAAACTTTGACATTTTTGGCCCGAAATTTACGTGATGTTACACAGTACCCATCGTCATTTCCCCTAGCACAAGATAAACTTCTCTTAGGGCCAACTATCTCTTGTTGCTTCCTGTTGGAAACACGATATCACAAGTATGGGTAATGGGGTGTTAAGAATTGTCAGCAATCACCACTACCCTGCTGCAGCTGTTCCTTGTCTCTGGTAATATGATTTGCAGCACTCGAGTCGTCGATCCATTCATCCAATCGGTTGTCGGCAGTTGTTGTGAAGGCTACAACATCTTCAGCTTGAGCTACATATGCTTCCATATCCCAGCCATCTTTGTTTTCAACAGTGGCCAAATTCCCTTCGTCATTTTTTTATTCCCGACATTATTTTATTTGGCATGATTTTTAAGTCATAATAATGTTTGTGAATAGTCGACAATATCAGATGTAAGTTGTGCAGCTTGAACCTTTTTTGTAACTATTTTTATTGAAGTGTGTCAAACGAGTTAAGAGGTTTGCATTTTGTAATCATGCTATGAACGTGTTATTCGTGTTGATAGGTTTTAAAAGTCGATTTACAAGTCAAAAATTTTGTATATCCAACAACTCACAGCAGGGGCGGACATACCTTAAGCCGAGCCGTAACCTCCGCTATGGCTCAAATTTTTACGGGTAGTGTAAAAAAAATTTGGTCGATTTTCGTATTTCGTTACGGCTGGAAAAAAATAACGTTCCGGCTAAGATTTTAAGCCCAACTAATATATGTTTTAAACCCAATCAAAAGATAAAGCCCAAACAAAAAAACCCATTAACCCAACCCCAACCAACCCATTAACCCACCTTTCACAACAAAAAAAAATCATACGCACCTTCCAGTCTTCCATTGATATTGGTTATTTTTTTAATTGACTATTGATATTGGTTATTGATTATTGATATTAGGTTTTTGTTTCAAATTTTGTTTAGGAACTTTGAATCTTTGAAGATGAGTAAACAAGCTCTTATTAGCAACCTTTTTAAACGTCAAAGAAAAGAAAACGATGACATTGGTTCATCTTCACCAAGTTTAAATATTCCAACTTCATGTTCAAATATGGTTGATGATTTGCAAGAAAATGAAGATATCGGTCCAAGTTCAATTGCTTCAATACGTTCAAAAATCAATTTGGATGATCTTCCTTCGGATCCCGCCGATAGACCACCTATTACTAGTTATCACCCTAATCAAATAGATGACGTAAGAAGAAGAGCATATCCTGTTAAAAAAGCTTTTCAACCACGAGGTCATAACTTCAAATGGTCAAATTATTCTAGTGGCCGGAGACGTTTTTATGTCAAATGGTTTGATAAATATGATTGGTTGGAGTATAGCACTAAACAAGAAAAAGCGTATTGCTTATGTTGTTACTTGTTTAATGGAAGTGTTGGTAATTAAGGTGGAAGAGAGGTTTTTGTTAGTAGAGGCTTTTGTAATTGGAGTAAACCGGGTGCCTTAAAGGAACATGCTGGGGAAGTTAATAGTATTCATAATAATTCGGTGCAAAAATGTGACAATCTTTTGAACCAAAAGCGATCATATGAGGCGAATGTCACTAAGCATAGTAATGAAGAAATATTGCAATATGGTATCGATTATTGGGTTCTGTTCGTAGTTCGAGATTCTTGTTAGAAAATAGTTTATCATTTCGTGGTCATAATGAATCTGAAGACTCTTTTTCTAAAGGGCTCTTTCTTGCGGTTTTAAAGTTGATTTGTGAGAACACCCCGGATATTGGTAAGTATTGTTAAAATTATTCCCGGAAGTTGTTAAGGTGCTTCAATTTATTAAATTAGATGGAGATAGTGTGCAAAAAATATACAATGCGAAAGGTATTCTATCATATTTTAAGACTCTTGAATTTGTGTTTTATATACACTTGTTAGACGAAATTTTAGGCCTCATAAATGCTTTATCAAAACATCTTCAAAAATAGAGTCAAGATTTGTTGGAAGCGTCTAAGTTGATAAGCGGGACAAATCGAGCATTGAATAATCTAAGACAAGCCGGATTTGACAAGATGTTGGCAAAAGTTACATTTTTTTGTGAAAAAAACAAGATTAAGATGTTAGATATGGAGGAAAGTTATGGTAATCAAAGAAACCGGAAGTATGTCATTACTAATCGACATCATTTTGAGGTTGAAGTTTTTAACACGGTCTTGGATATGCAAATCCAAGAACTTGGAAATAGATTTAGTGAGGTCTCAACTACTTTGTTAGAAAATATGTCGGGTTTAAATCCTTGTGATTCGTTTTCCAAGTTTGACATATCTAAGATAGCGGCTTTTTCAGAGATGTATCCGAATGATTTTACTAACGAAGAAAGAGGGTGTATTTTGGGTGATCTTACGACCTTTTATTACACTTTAAAGGAAGATGATAAATTTGCAAAACTTGGTGGAATGGGTGATTTTGCTCGTGTAATGGTGGAAACCGGAAAACACACAACTTTTCCTTTGGTTTATCGGATATTGAAGCTAGCATTAATTTTACCGGTTGCAACTGCAACCGTTGAAAGATGTTTCTCTAAAATGAAGCTTATCAAGACGGATTTGCGCAGTCGAATGTGTAATGAGTATTTGAACAATGCTTTAGTTTGTGCGGTCGAAAGAGAAACGTTTGATAAAGTAAATGAAGAAGATGTAATGGCTCGGCTTCAAGCTATCAAAAACCGAAGAGGAGATATTTACAGTCCAACCTCGATCCGCCACTGTTGGTTCGTTAACCCGGTTAGTTTAAATTTATTTGTTGTCGTGTTGTTTATATTTGTTTCGTTAACATTGTATTAAATATGAGGGAAAAAAAAATTTTGAGCGCTCCGGCTCGGTTTCGAGTCTAGATCCGCCACTGACTCACAGATTTATAAAGTCACAGATTGATACACCTTGCAATGGTAACATGTTTCAATAACTTATCTGCAACAGATACAAAACAAATGCTACGAAATCATAAAACTTCTGGCCAAATCGAAGTTTCTATTGGATCTTCATATGATCAATCAGACATTTGCCATCAAGTTTGCTACTAATGACTAACTTCAAATACTCGGGTGCATCAATTGTCTTATAGTTTGGCGCCTTTTCCTTAACGAGCTCGGGCAAAGGCCCGATCATGGTTTCAAGGCCCGGAGTATGAAAAGCCGCAATTGAGAGCCGTTCTTTTTCAAAGTCAACTACAGCCCTATGCTCAATACTCTTATACTCTCCATTGCTCATTATCTGTTTTAATACAATTGCTAATATAGTTTCATCAAAAATCCAAAATATATATGAATCCCAACCACAAAATCACCACTACTAAAATCAACCATGTGACAATTTTGATTAACTTTATAAATGGGTCGATGATTAAGGTTGTGTTTTTTCTTTTATGCTTTAATAAGTTAGTCAAAAGTTATTGAAATTGTATTTTTATCGCATAGGATCTAAAACAAAAATGATTTTTTTTACCTGTCAATGTAAACAAAAATATTTACTTAAGTAGCATTCCCAAAATGTTCACCCCAAATCCAATCGACCCATCTACTTAATAATCATCACTGAATGAGATTTCAACCAATAAGATTTTGCCACGCGTCAAACAAATCTCGGCAGAAGCCAAAAAAATCCCAACGGAAGACGAGATAAATCTCATTAGACTCCAAAATATATCTAGTCAAGACGCCTAAAAGATTATGATGGTTCAATGGTTTTTGTCCAAAATATCTAGGAGTCTCGACAAGAAATTGCATGATCTATTTGGGTGATGATTATTAAGTAGACGGGTCGACCACATTTGTGGTGAACATTTTGGGAAAACCCCATTACTTCAAATGGACAAAATGTTTATTTTGACGAGGCTGAAATTGTTTATATGAAAGTGTTTTGGGTCAATCCACCTCTAAATCTAATTGTTAAATTTGGTTCTATTTTGTCTAAATTTTAAAAACAACATTGAGAAGTAACAAATTCAAATCAATTATATAATATGTTTTTGGTGATTGATCAATTACCTCCAAGACATCACCAATGTTGACAATAATCGATCCGGGAATGGGTTTTATGGGCACCCATTTTGAGTTCTTCTTGATTTGTAGCCCTTGGACCTCATTGACTTGAACCAAGAGGGTTAGCCCGGTTGCATCCGAGTGCGGTGCCAATCCTAAAACCTTTCGGGCTTCAAGACATGGTGGATAGTAGTTCATTCTGATGCCTTGCGAGTAATTCTTAAACACTTTGTCACCTGATTCAGATTTTATCCCAAGGTTTATAGATATTAACTTAAAGAGTTTCATCGAAACGCCGTATAACTTGTTCGAGTATTCGTCTAAGGTTTTCCTGGTCAACATAAATAAAAATCAAGCCACAACAAAAAAATATTGGATGAAATGATGAAACCACTCTTTATGCACCAAGCTGTTGACGTCTTAATGACTACGTTGTTAGTCATGATCAATAACCAGATTGCTACACGATAGCAAATGAACTGAATTGACACAAATAGGCATGCTCATGTTCGTTTGTTCAACGTAAATCAAACAAACGATTGAATACATGCAATTAAATAAATGATCGATGTTTCTGGGTCGTGTTCGTTCGTTAAGAAAATAAACGTGCTTGTGACGTTTTTGTTTGTTCGTAAATGGAGTAAAACAAACTATTTGCTAGCACATACAAAAATAACTGAATAGGCATAAAACATACATTGGTCAAAAGTAAACATGAACATCAATCTGTGTGGCCAAAAAAATTATGAAATCAAGACTGAATTGTAATATGTGAAATTTTAGTCTTATAGAACTAGATTAATTTGTAATAGGCCTTAAACTTTAGATGAATGTATAAATGAACGAAATTAAACATACATATACTAATGAACGTACACAAACGAATTTAAGTGAAGGAACATAAATGAGCGAACGAGATATATGTCATATTCTTTCATTTAAAAAAAATGAACAAATACTTTTATAAAAATAATAGGTTTTAAACAGAATATAATATACTTGCTAATTACAAATTTTACCTGAAGGAAATGGGAATTTGAGGCCAAAATCTGAGGTTCCTTTGCTGTATTGGCAATGGTAAAATAAATAGCATGTCTCCCCAATCAAGCTTTTGTTCATCAGAAACAACAAATGCTTGGCCATAACCTTCAATAGTGTTTGGAAGTTGAGCACATTTCATCTTCTCCTCTAATGGCAGCTTGAAGAACTCCTCAGTAACCTTCTTCATTGCATCTTTGCTTTCTGATATCCCATGATTCACTAACTGTCCACATTTTGGCAAAATAATGTTTTGAAATGCCAAATACAATATTGTAGTTAGTTGTAGAGTATTTCGTGCTATCAAAATATATCATTGCAAAGTGTTTGTTTATCTACGTTTTGATTTTTGAAAAGAATCTGCGGGATTTACTTTTGCTTGTTAGTAACTATACACATAACTAGGTGTGCACATGAAACCAAAAAAATCATTCTTATATAACTGAATCGAAACAAAAACCAATGGTTTGGTTATGTTTCTCTAAAAAATGAACTCTAGGTTTAATTTCGTTTTTGCGTATGATTAAAACCAAAAAAACTTAACCGAAATTATAGATTTTCATTATTTATTTTGAATTTTAATTAATTTATTATAATATAATACACAGTGTAATCCAAATATTTTAGTCTAAAGTATAAATAATCAAATAAAGTACAGACTAACAAAAAAAATTATGCCAAAATCCATTACTTTTTTTGCCATCCCCCCCCCCCCCCCCACACAAATGTTGAGGCACAAATATAAAAACCAAAGAAACCGAAACCGAGCCATACTCAACTAGAACCCAAAAAATAAAAAAACCAAACCAGTTGGTTTTAAAGAACTCAAAAACAGATATTCAATTTTTGGTTCGGTTTTAGCTCAAAACCGAACCAACCCATGCACACCCCTACGCACGTAAAAACCGCCTTGGCAATTGACATATATTGGTTACCTGAAAGAACCCCCAATCTCTACAAGCAACATGAAGTTTAGCCAGCTCATCATCATAGCCAGCTTCTCCTACCACCATGAGTTTGCTAATGTCAATCGCCGGAATCCGAAGTGATTCATCGTATAAAATCTCTTCGGATTCAATCTCGGTTCGAATATACCGAACCGGAACATTTTTCGGGTACTCCAAAGCAAGTGCTTGCACGTTGTCGACCGGAATTGAACCGCCGAAGCCGGCTCTGTTATGTATCTCACCAGTATTATTATTATTATTATTATTATTATTATTATTATTATTATTATTATTATTATTATTATTATTATCTATTGCCATTGCTGGAATGAACTTGTGTCTTCATATTGAAACGTAGGTGCATTATATATTAGCGGATAGATGTGATGAAATAAGATTTTTGTTAATTTCATTGTTGTAATGTCAATTGTGTGCACATGTTTTGGAAACATTCGATAAAGAATGTTTGCATAACGGCAAGCAGCAGATACTTCAACTGTTGCTAACTGCCGGAACCTATCAAACAAAGGTGATTTATTCATGGCTACCCGTTACATGTTTGTTCGATGTTCACGAGGTTCAATGATTTGTTTAAAGTATAAAAATTTCAATTAATATTGGGCTATTCTAACCACACCGCCGGTGTGATTAGAAAACCGCACCAGACGCCACGGTAAGAACTAACCGCGGCGTTTTCAACCTCAATCAATCAAATCATGGTCACGTCAACCAAACCCTCATCTCACACGTTCCAAATCATCATATTATTATCATTAATATTAATATTACTAATATTATCCTAAGTTCTTAATTATAAGATTTTGATTTAAATATATATTTGTTTTAATTATAGGATTTTGATTTTTATGATCAGAAATGATATATATTTAAATAAATATATAATTAAATAAATATTTATTTTAATTATAAGATTTTGATTTTTATGTTTCTGTTAATTATTATAATATATTTATATTTCTATCGAAAAAAATATGTGTATTAATTATTAAGTCTTTATGAGAAATTTTGTAGTTCTTACTTTGGTATAGGTTGTAAGGTGATTTTAGTCTATAATACGAGGTGTTGGCTATTTGTTTTAAAAAAATATTAAATGAAATATACATCTTCATTTTGGTTTGATTTTTGGTATTTTGGAATCCAAGCTCTCGTCGTTTTCTTTTGGTTTGGAAAATACATCTTCTTTGAACTCAATTTTCATAAGTTTATTATGTAGTTAAAATAATATTATGATCATGTTTATCTAACTAGTTGGTTGGATTTTAATATATGTAACCTTACAATATTAAAAAGCATAAAAAGCATAAAACCATGTGATACAAAATATAAAAGTTCATAACAAGTTCATAACATACAAAATATTAATGTTTGATAGAATATAACAAAGTAATGTAAATCAATATCTACACAACCGTGTCCCCGTCTTCGTCCCCGTCGGTTGAGGCGCCGGCGCCGGCCCTTGATGTGCTAGCCTCGTGATCAAAGCGTGGGGGAGGTAATGTGTAATCCTCACCGCGCTGTCGGCTGGCCTCCCTCTCCATCATCCAATTGATTTGACGTTGCATCCGTAGCACCGCGTCCTCTACTCTCCTTAAGCGTGCATCAGTGGCGTGGTCTAAATGCACAAAGCGATAGGTGCGCGGTGCGTGCTGCGGCACCCGTGGCTGACATTAAAATGATAATTAAACGTTAATATTTAGACGAAACAAATAAATGTAAACGAGTTATAAAAGTAACCTGAACCTGCTCCGTTCCATCCGCCGCCTCATCCTCCCATATTTCCTCGTCCCCCGATTGCTCTTCGTGGTTGTCGTCGACGTGCACCTCCGGGGCAATCAATGGTGGAGGCTCGACTAATGGCACCGGTATGTACGGTTCTTTGTTGAAGTCCGTAACGAGACGGTCTACTCTTCTCCCGTCGGGCTCCTTAAATTTGAGAACAATACGCATGCCCTGGGCGCTAGAACGGGCGAGCTCGCGGGGGGATACTGTCGGGATCGTAAGAGTAGCTAGCTGTGTTTGAAGTCCCCAATGATGCGCGATGCGCGTCAAGTAGGGGCCACCGAGCAAAGATCATCGTCGCTGCCTGTGCTGGTATGTGGCGATGTAGTCGGCGAAGCCATGGGCAAGGTTGCAATGGATCCCCGTCAGAAGGCACCGCAAAAAAAAACAAGTCTGAGAGTTTGCAGTGGTCAGCACCCTGATATCGACCTTGTACTGACGAGGCTATCAGCCTGTGTAGGTACCTGCACAACGAAATATAATATAATGTAACGTAATGTAAAGTAACATAGGTTAACGTACATGTACAACGGGTCAATGATGCAGGAGGCTTTTTCTTGGGTACCGGATGGGAAAGGCTTACTTGCAATCGCGCACCACCAAACGCGCAAATAATCGTCCGGGGCCTCATGGACGCTCGCGGTGTAGATCGGCTGTCGGACCTCCTCCTCAGTGTAAAAGCCGATCACCACGGCGAATTCCTCCAATGAAAAGTACCGGTCGACCCCAAACATCTTGAAGGAAACCTCCCACGCCCGACCCTCTGGATCCTGATCTCTCATCTGCACCCCTGGCCTCCCCGTCTCCCGTGGCCTGAAATAAAATAAACAATTTGTTATGAATATATTAAAGTAATGTGTAGGCGGTAAACAATGTTAGACATAGTAAGTACAAAGTAAAACACTAGAAACGGAATGTTGAATAAACCTCTAGCGTAAGCTCCCGGTGTGCGGGGTAGTTCATCGTAAACATTCTCATCCACGGCGTGTCCGTCCCGACATACTCTAACATCCTTGTGGTCGCGCCAACTAACTCCATAAAACTGAGGCTTAAAATGGTATTCGGCTTAGGCTTCATCAATCGGAGCTGGATGTACCGGTTGTGCGCGAGTGTCCCGAGAACAAACTGCGTGTATGGGTAACCCACCAACACATCATCCCCTTCAATAGGTTTTGGCGGCTGTTCTGTCCGCCGCCTCCGTCGTGGCCGCTGCTCAACCTCCTCCTCCTCCTGCTGGTAGAGGATGTATTCCTCGTGGATGTCCATATGTTATCATATATATATATTAAAAGGCACATTTTAGTTATCTCAATAAACACAACTGTTGATGGATATTTTAAACAAATAAGATTACGATGTCAAATTTTCAAACCGACCGTATAAAACCTTACCGGACGAAAGATTTAATCGTATATATTAACTGTTTAGATATTTCATAATATATAGTATTTCATTAAGTATAATAAAAAAAAGCTGCATTGTATAAAGCCCAAACCGTGAAACCAAACCGGAACCAAACCGTTATTAACGGTTCGGTTTGGTTCGGTTTTAAATCTCAACGGTTCGGTTTTGGTTTTCGATAATGTCAAACCTTTGGTAACGGTTTGGTTTCGGTTTGACCCAAAAACCGTCAAAACCAGACCGTGAACACCCCGAGTTGAGTCGTCTAACTAGCTCAACACAGTCATGATTATGAAACCTATATAACCTGATTATCAAACCCTAAAATAACCCGATCAAGTAAACCTATATAACTTGATTATCAAACCCTAACCCGATTAAATACTCTAATTTATACGACCGGCCATAAAAATTCCGGGTTGTTTCGAAGGCTTAGGTCGGTTCAACGGTTCGGGTCGGGTAAGGCCGTGAGGTTCATTACATAACATACATACGATAACAAACTTCAACATAATCATTTAACAAACTTCAACATAATCATTCTTACTAATTGTAATTTTAGTAAACAAAAAAAAATAATTAAAGCAAAACATTAAAACATACCTTATTGGTGAAGACTGGAGTGAAGGAGAGATGGAGACAAGGGATGGAAAGGAAGGCTGAGGACGGTGTGGCGGAAAGAGAGACGGCCGGCGGTGGACTGCGGCGGTGGTGGGGGGTTAGGGTTTGACCTGCAGTTGTGGGGAAGGGAAGTTGTGTGATGTTTTTGTGTGTTAGCGCTGGGTAAAAATAAATAACCTAACTCGCTGGGTAAAAAAAGAAAAAACTGGAAATAAAAAAATAAGGCGTTGCAGATGAGAGTCAAACACGGGTTGACAGGAGAGTTGGCTGGATTAAAGGGAGGAGTATTACCACCAGACAAGAGTTCCAGATTGTATATGGGTTCACTCTCAAAATATATATGGGTTCACTCTCATAAATTATACCTATATGGACTTCCTTTGTATATTAATTATGGAAATCGATTCTTTATGCACGTCGCCTTATGGCCTGCTGGTTAACACTTGAAACTTTGTGGGTAGAGGTCGCCGGTTCGACCCCTATACACCCCGTTTTTGTTGGAAACTTATGTTTTTATTTCTTTTAAGCCACAATTAATCATATTAATAATAATAATGACTAAATATGAATTATTTCACTAAAACCCGACTTTGTAAATACCGTTTAACCCGACTAATATGAATAATGACTAAATATAATTATATTATATTTTTTTAATTAATTTATTATATTTATAATAACCTAATTGTTATTATAACATAATTGTCCTTACGATAGTGAAAATTAGAATGTGAAATTCCAATAGTTTCTTACAAATAAAGATAATAACACAATTAACTATACATTTTTCAAAAATGTTCGTGACTTTCCCGTCGTCGGTTGGGGTTTGACATCAAACAAATCAATTATTGAATCGGGTATCAAAAAAAAGTTTGTTGATTCGGGTATGCTAAATGGATATCCAGTTGTATAAGAAGGGTTATAATGTAATTTAATGTGTGAATCTGCTCAAAATGGCTCTACGATGGTAGCATTCCATGTGACATCACTTCATGCCTCGTGAAGTGAGGTGGCACCGAATTCATTAAGAGCCTCGGTTCATCTTCGTAAAGTAGTAGGTAGTTTGAGCTGGTTCGTGCGTGGTGTTCCCCGCTTTAGGGTTGAATGGAGTTTACTGTGCCTGCAATCGGCCCTTATGGGATTTATTATGGTGGGCTAGTTAAGAGTTCCACCTAGCCACGGCCACCCCTACGACTGCATGTCACCACAAAATAGCGTCTACACAACCAACATATGGTTTAAATAATAATGGCATAAATGATGATTTTGGTATGATCGTAGTTTTTTGTATAATTTGTAGCTCGAGAATTAAATATCGTTGATAGGAAACATGTTTGAGGTAGACTAATATGTTTGTGTAAATGATTGATGGTAGTTGTTTATATAGACATAATTCCTATGATGTAAACGACACGGTAAGCATTATTATACCCCACGTTAATGATTATACGGCGCGGTTAACAAATTCTTTTCAGAGTGAATTGGCGGTTTACAGGCTTTTCATAGTTTGTAGATTTCCACTTTACCTTTAAACGTGGTGTTAAGGTCTTAACGCGGAGGTTAGAGATATTTACACAGATTTAAGTGTGATTAAATTACCATTATACGCAGCTTATAGTCCTATAAGGGGCGGGCTACGGTCAACCAAAAATCCATTATAAAATGACCTCCGCAACAACAAGAAGACCCTATCCATACATATTTTGATCACCACAACTCTATATTTCATTCCGTGAGTATTTACGAAGGGTGATGAGGGAAAATTCCAAGTGTGCAAATAGTAACGACATCCTGATTTATCACATTATGGTTATGCCCCTTGAAAATTGTTCGGCTAAAGAGGTTACGTTGGCTGTATAGATGTTATTTTGTAGTTCACATTGAACTCCATTATTATCAATAATGGGGATAAAACCGCTATCATAAGGATTATAAAGTGGTGGCATTCACTTTGTAGAAGAACAACAAGCAAAGAAGCATGAAAAGAGTGTGATATCACCACCAATACTTGACTATCAAGGAAAAAAGGTGGCAGGACACAGCTGCGTAGATGCTATTTTAAACTAAAATATTTTAGAAATATTGTTGTATTAGTTTTATCTAATGTAATCGTTTATAAATTTTAAAGAACATTGTTATACTAGTTTTATCTAATGTGATCATATCATCATCATCATATCATATCATAATAATATCATCATCATCATAATATTAGTATCATATCATCATCATCATATCATATCATAATAATATCATCATCATCATAATATTAGTACCATATCATCATCATCATCTTATCATCATAATATCATTATCATATCATCATCATAATATCATCATCATCATCATAATATTAGTATCATATCATCGTCATCATCATCATTATCATCATCATCATCATCATAATATCATTATCATATCATCATCATATCATCATCATCATATCATCATCTTATCATCATCATCATAATATCATCATCGTATCACCATCGTATCATCATCATATCATCATCATCATCATCATTATCATATCATCATGATATCATCATCTTATCATCATCATCATCATATCATCATCTTATCATAATCATCATCATCATATTGTCATCATATCATCATCATCTTGACAATAGTATCATTTCATCATCATCATATCTCATAATATCATCATCATCATCATCATATCATATCAACATCATCATATTGAAACAAATACGATGATCCTCCGTAGACTAGCTAAATCTATGAATTAATATGACGAACCCTGAGCCTATAACCAAATCACGACTTATAACCTTTTGCCCTGTTCAAATCTCACAGATGGAATATACGCACCCTGTTTCGATGCAATATCGGAGATTTGCGCGACTAACCTAACAATAGGGGAAATGTCAACGTCAATAGTACTATTCGTATATTCCAGTGGATAACTCCGTTAGCTAATGGTTATAGTATGCAAGCAAGGGACTTATAGCACTACATAGTTCAACTCATGTTCGCATAAGGATTATGTTTTTTGTTTATAATTATCGTATATAAAAGCAGTTGTGTATGTTTTCCACCCCCGAATAAATAAAACAGTAAAACCGTAATAAGGGGGTAGTGAAACTCACCTCGTGAGTTCAGTGGTCGTTTCGCTAGCACTTTAAGATTAATCACAGTTCCACTGCCTTCACAGTCCTAAACGCGTAAGGTAGGTTAGTTCGTTATTGACTCGCCAGTCGGTTTATGCTAGTCGCTTTCACCCAACTAGCAGTTTCGTTGTTTGTTTGTGTCGGTTGCTTTCACCAACCGAACGTTTCGTTTGTTTCTGTCGGTTTCTTTCACCAACCAAGCGTTTCGTTTATTAAGTTTGTGTCGGTTGCTTTCACCAACCGAACATTTCGTTAAATTTTTGGACGACTCGTTGGTGATAAGTTTTTATATAAATATATATTATTCTTGTATAAGTATTATGAATACAACTGTTATTAGTGTTGGTTTTCCCTTATATATAACCGATTCGATTCGTTTGGCCAAGTTATAAAAGATTTCTTTAAGTTACTGCCAACATTTTAAATAGAGTATATTTTGTTTATGCATTTTCAAATTGGCAATGTTTTCCCGATTAAGTCGTTTGTTCAAAAGACTTATCTTTAAGTCTAAAAATATATATACAATATATATTCTGTAACATAAATGTTTTGACAGTTGAAGATTATACTTTTTCATCTAACTTATATTCTACTAAAATCACCATTTCAAATATATTTATCAAGAATCATGTTAAAGCTTAAAAGATCTTGTTTTACTAGTTTATTTATTATATATTATATTTGTAATTAAATACTTATATAAGTTTGTTATTCTTTTTTTTTCTTCATCTTTAAAGTGAACTAACATGAATACATATTCTTCTAAAAAAAATTCATCTTTTTAACAATATGGGATTATAAGATATTTTTAGAGTTTTGTAATAAAAATTTAAGTTCATTTTTATAACCACCATTTGTATGAAGAAAATCTTTTTAACAAGTATGTAAAATACCATCTTTTAACAATGTTTTTGTTAAAAAATAACCTTTAACATGTATTTAACTGATATACTTCAAATCATTACCCAAAACTCATATTTATTAAGTTTAAGCTTATGTTTAAGCATCGTTAAACTTACTAATGTATATCTTGATCATCGGGTGTTAGAGCTAGCACAAACATGACTTAAAAGTGTGTGTGTGTGTGTATATACATATATATATATATATAAAAGAATAGATTTAGAGGAGTTTAGCTCACTTAGCACTGTGAATATGATAAGAGAGAGGGTTAGGATGCTCTTGAGCTTGAGACTTGAAACACAAAGCTTGGAGCCCTTGGGTTCTCTAGAAATTGAAAGACTTGAAATGCGTGTGTCTGTGTGTTTGGAAAATGGTCGTTCACAGAGAGAGATGAGAATTTGACTTGTGGAGAGAATGGAGGAATGTGACCGGATATAATAAACAAGGAAAATAGAGGGGAAAGATCTTGAATAATAATTCAATGTATGCAATGGCATGAGTAATGTGTAAATTTGAAAGAAAATATCATATTTGTGTGAATTGGTGATGTCTCACTGTTAAACATTTTGAAAAGGAGTTAATGGATGGGTGTGGGGCCCAAGATATGCCACGAAAAATAGAAAGGAGGTCACGAAATATCTAGTACTAAAATAAATTATGGTGGGAAGTTTGGTGAAGAAAGTCAAGGATTTGCTTGGGGTTTTGTACATGAAATCGGATTGGTTATGGGATGGCCGTGAATGAAAAGAAAGTGGGAATGGGCATTGGTGACATCCTAGAATCATAAAATCATAGGAGTAGGTTTGGCCATTCTTTGATTTATTTAAGGGACATGCTCCTTTCATTAAATTATTATATTATGGTGAGTATTTGTTTTGTTCACAGCAAAAGAAAATAAAAACAATTGGATGAACTGTGGGTTTAGTTTAGGACTTTAAATGATGAGTAAATGTGTCATCAATAGTATTAAATGTTAGTTATTAGTTAATTTCATGTAATGTTTCACATGTTCTCGTTTAGATGTGTTTATATATTTAATTAACCTAGTGTTGAAGGAAGCAAACTCATGTGTCCTTACCGTAGTGTTACTTTCTCAGGTACGTGTATATAGATGCATATACATGTATTGGATTATAATAAATTAAAATGCTTGAAAAATCATTTCATATTTGATGTTCGGATATTTTATAATATAGTTATAAAACATAATCCTATATCATAGGATTCAACTTATTGGTTCACTTAAATACATATTCGAATAGTTTTAAATATCACCAACGTTCGTATTCATCGGGGAAAATCCAAAATTTCAAGTAATTTAAATAAAAATAAATTACTTATATGCAATCTATTGTACATATGCGGGCCTATGCTAGACTTGTTGTGATTAAACTTAGCAAAATTTAATCACACGGGAATTAACGTTAAGAAATCATAATTAGTGTTTGTAAGGAAAACGACTTAATTTACGGAGTGTCACGGATATTGGTGGCCGTGTAGATGCTATTTTGAAGCCTTTATTCAAACATGGGAATTATGCACATGGTTATTGGGCACTGATAGTTCCCGAGAGTGAAATTGAAGGCATGTTGATAACATTCTCGGTCAGCGAGAAGCGACGATTGGTGTGTACCACATTATTATTAAATGAAAAAATGTGGTAAGCCGAGTTCGAAATTGGAGTAGTGGCCGTTGTCTTCGTACGGTGTAGATGCTATTTTGAAGTTTTAACAGCAACGTCTATGACCTGTCTAATTTGTTTTAAAAATGTTAGCAATATTGTTATTATTGTAATTTTGTTAGTATGTAAGTAGTTATTCTCTAGTAATTATTAATTGTAACACACTTATTATATTTTGTAATTTAACGATTAGATGTTAGCACTATGAGCTGTCTAATTTGTTCTAAAAATGTTAGCACTATTGTTATTATTATAATTTCTTAGACTATTCTCATTCACAAACCAACCAACTCGATCCAACCAAACCAAACTTTTCATCCTCATTAGCAAACCAAACTTCATTATTTTTATTAAATAAATATAACTTTTTTATTAATAATTGTTGAGTTTTTTTATTAAAAGTGTTTAAAAATATAAAAAATAATTTCTTTGTTTAAAAATAAACAATATATATTTAATATAAAATTATTTTAAAAAATATTTATATACATCAAACACACTTAGTAAAAGTAGATAACAAAGTTACGACTGTAGCATTAAATATAAAATTACACTTAGAAATGATAAAAACTACATAATTATTCATCATCGCCAAATTTTTGCCAAATATACTCAAACAGATCGTCTTTTAAAGCGATAGTAGGCAATACTAATGGAAAGAGTTGAATTGGAGATGGATATGAAAGTGATATGATACCATATTTATAAGTAAAAGGTTGAATTATATAATCTGATAATGTTACATTGTTTAGATTTTAATTCTTATCCAAAAAATCATATGAACCAATATGAATTTTACAAGAATTCATCAAGGAGGAGTCTCTGTCGGTGACTATGACGCGCGGCTCAATAGAATCCTCGAGCATACCTTTGAGGTGCCCGAGGGCCCATGTGAAATCCGTCTGGCGTTCCCTAAGTAGAACCGCGTGCGCGATACAAAACGACTTCGACGTCGACGTCACGCCAATATACTGAACAAACGGCCACTTGTACATGTTGGTGTTGTACGTGGTGTCAATCAGCAACAAATGGGGGAACGCAAGCCACATTTTATACGAAGTGTCATGACAAAAAAAATACGTCCTCTACGCGGTTTGTGGCAGGGTTCTCCCGTGTGTGATAAACGAAGCCGCTATTAAACAGGAATCTTTCAAATACCTGCAACCGGTTTTATTTGACATTAATATATTTTTTTAAACATCCATTGCATCAAATCAAATTCAAAATCGTGACCCAGCATTGGGGTATCGCCAACTCTATTTTCTTTTCTCCATTTCTCTATAAGATTGTGTATATCCTTGTCAATAACGCAGGCTCCGAGAAACCGTTGGCGTAACAGTGGAGCTATTTTTTGCGTCTTCAAGCCATCCGCATGTAACCTCGCAACCATATCAACCATCTCGTCGGACATTCTCCTTAGATACGCGTGACCCTCCTTAAAGACGAACGGGTCGTGGTTGTGCGTCTCATTTACGACCTCAAGCTTTCAAAAATTACCAACACGGTTATGCCTTCCTTTTAGCTTAAACGGACAACCCTTCTTTATACTGCCTATACGCCTAATTGTGGCGGTGAGTTTTGGTTTGCCGCCGCGATTGCATCCAAGATCCACGGCTTTTGTCACACCCCGACTTAGGGCCTAGGCGTGTGACCACGAGTTGGTATCTGTTTTGTAAATATATCAGAGTTTATGGGTTAATTTTAGCGGAAGACTTTAGGTTGAATATAATATTAATTTACATTGAAAATTTACTCGGGAATTAAATACCCGAGTATTGGTTTACAATAGATTGTTTTCATATTACAAGGATTTTATATAAAAAACGGAGCCATATTGTACGCGCCTCTATCTTCATTAAGGTGTTGTTTGTTTTTGAAGACAAAAACCGTCTGCGATCTGATTACATTTGATTTCATGTCTGCAACTGAAGATGTGGTCTGAAGGTCTGTAATCTGAAAATATAATACCGTTTGTTTTATAAACTGGATATCGTCTGCATAAACTGAAAATTAGTTACCTATCATATATATCACAGTAGATAAAAGTCATTTAACGTATGTAAACTGCTAAAATAATTGGTGGTGGTGTACGAACTATGGAAGTGAGTAGTGGTGTACGAACTATGGAAGTTGGTGGTGGTAGACGATTGTGGTAGGCGCTGGTGATGATGGACGGTTTTGGTGGGTGGCGGATGGTGATGGTGGCCGACAGTGGGTGGTGGTGGTGATGAACGGTTGTGGTGGGTGGTGGGTGGTGGCGGCGATGGACGGTGGTGGTGATGGTGATGGGTGGTGGTGGTGGCGGATGGTGGGTGGTGGTGGTAGTGGTGGACGGTGGGTGGTGGTGGCGGCGGTAGACGGTAGTGGCGGGGGGTGGTGGTGGTGGCAGCGGACGGTGGGTGGTGGTGGCGGACGATGGTGGTGGGTGGTGATAATGGACGGTGGTTGTGGCCGACGAGAGTGGTGGTGGTGGGTAGTTGACGGTGGTGGCGTGGGGTGGTGGCGGACGCAGACGGTGGGTGGTGGTGGACCGTGGTGGTGGCGGCAGACGGTGGGTCGTGGTGGTGGTGTTGGACATTGGGTGTTGGTAGGATGTTAAGAAGTGTGAAGAAGTTTGAAGTTGTGTGAAGATGGTGGATATTAGCTTATTTTTTAAGACCATAAAAGCAGTTTTCAGATCTTTTTTGTTTTTTGAAACAAACTATCTTCAGAGACTTATGTCTGCGCGCCCGCAAACATAAGCCTCTTGCAGATGTTTGAAGCAAAAACAAACACAACCTAAGACTCCAATCCTTGTTAACGCTACTTATGCTTAATTACCTGCAATGGGTTGGAAAAATACGTCAGCTATATGCTGGTGAACACGTATGACTCAATAAAACATTTGAATGACAATATAATACAAATATAGTTTTCTCTACAAGCTCAGCAGAAGCATTTCTACTTCTGGTCTATGTACCACTGCCCTACACACACAATTGTTACCGATCCACGTAGCCCTTACAGGGAGACTAGTTATGACCATTAGCCCACGGCCACATAGCCTTTGAATGATTTAGGTTGAACGGTTATGTTTGGATCCAGACACATGTGTATTCGGTCTGAGTTGACTTTATTTTCTACTTTGTATTATAAAGTTTTAGAGATTGTATGATCTCATGTAGACATTGATTGACTCGCTAAGACAAACACCCGTTCGTCTCATTGAGTATAATATGTTTTGACTGATTAAAAAGGTTGACGTATTCACGTTATAAAAGGTTTGAACGTATTCACGTCATAAAAGGTTTGAACGTATTCACCTGTACCGTCGGTGTTGTAAACCTTGACTGATTGATTGATCGATTGTGAATGATATTAACATATACATAAATAGGTTCGTATGAATGTTTTGAATGATGTTAAGCTATGATTGTAAGCTTAACCTTGAAATCGTTTATCTTTGATTGTGAATGAAAACACTTAGTTTTATGTGACATTTGATATAGCATGCTTTGGCCTAATAGGTTCTATCACGTTGGTAAGTTTCTCCAGGTAAATAAACGGGTCCCTCGGTTGATTGGGATTTATGCGAATTACTTTTCCTTAGGCAAGAAACTTACTACAAATGATATCCCCCTTCCAGTTACTACATGCCTGTCAAAATATCTCTTTTGTTTAATATTACTTCATCATGAAGTAACGTTTTATGAAAACATGATTGTGAATGAATGTTTGTAAAATACGATCAAGGTTAAAGGCCATAGCCTCGATTGATAGTCTAAGCTATAATTCAAATAACTTAAACGTAACTCCTACCTTAATTCGGATGCTTAGATTGATAACACGATAAGGCATGACTTGATCTACTCGCTTATGTGATTGCTAGCTTAATTCCAACTTCGTTTCTTGCACGTATTACGAGAAAATGGCACGTCGGCTCGTCACGGCTATTGGGCACGCCTCCCTAGGTTAACTATGTGAAAATGAAGGTGAGTTTGGGATGAATGGGGTTCATACCCGTCCTCCCCTTTTATAGCCGTTTTTGAACCCTATCGCGATACGCGATAGGTCCCTTGTGGCCCGTCGTGTATCGTGACGCCGCCATTTTACACCGCCTTATGCGGTGATGACACGTGGCCTGTCATATTGTGCCACGTGTTGACACGGTGTTCAACACATGTCCGGTGACTCACCAAGCCCATCGCGCTACGCGATGGGTTGATTGTTACCCCGTCGCGTATCGCGATGGGAACAAAGTTTCAGAATTTGCACTTTTGGTCCATGTACTTCCTAAGTTATTACTTTAGGCCTAAATTAAAGAGGGTAAAGACGCAGTGTTACAGCTTTTGCCCTAGACCGCTGGACAACAACAACACACCCATGCTCGCGACCTCTTTTCTTCGCCCACTCCTCCAGCTCCTCACGGGAAGAAAATAACTGAAACAGTTATAACGTCAAATATAAAACAAGTTCAAACTACTACTAATTACAAAATATTTTTATTAAACAAAACATATGGCCTCGTACGTTATCCGTTTTATATGACACCCTAGCCTCGCGAATGTAATTATCACCATCGTCGTCATGATCTTTGTAACCAGAATTATGTCTGCCGTAATCTTCGTCAACAGTCTCGTGAGGGGTTTCAAGAATATGGTCTGGTTATGGTTGTGACCGATACGCGTCACCTACTGGTAATGGGTACGAACGTTGACTACATGAATACGGCTCCTCGGTATTAAAATGGTACGAAGGCTGGGCAACGTAATGCGGGTCTCCTGATAAATGGTATGACGGCTGACCGTAATCATGTTCAGGCTGTGACAAGTACGAACTGCTGCTAGGCGCCACATCCCAATGCAGATGGTCGTGCACAAAATATTCCTAACAAAATATATTGTTAACAAATCTAATTTCTGAGATTAATAACGACGGGTAAATTAACCAAATAAACATGTGACGATACCTGGTTCAAATTTGGTAACGCCGCCCCCCGTCATAATCTACAAACCTCGGCGGCGCCTGATTCAAATCCGGAATACTTGACTCATCGTTTTTCCTCGGCGGGCTCGGAAAATAACCTCCGAACATCCACGACATTTTCTTGAGTTGGGAATTTTGACACTTTGTATATATGCATATTTAGGTTTGCATGCTAATACATACTAGTCTGGGAACCAACCTAAATAATTGAGAGGACTATACGCCACGTTAAGGTCTAAACGTGGCGTAAATGTGGTCAACGACAGCCTTAGCCAATCAAATCATCCGACGACGTCGACGTCGTCGATCAAATCAGTCACGTCAAAGAAACCGCCCCGGTTAGAGCTATACGCGGCGTCTGGTGCGGTGTGATATGTGGTTAGCAAGACCCTTAATATTACAAACATAAGGTTAAATCATTAACTTTAGTAACTACATTGAGCGTTCATAAAGTTCAACTTTTATGTCATTTCAAGAGTTAGATGAGGTTTATTTTAAGTTTACGATAGACTGATTTAAAATAAAAAATATATATTTAATAACAAAATTAACTTGCCCTTAAATGTTCCTACCCCACAACTATTCAGTGATGGACTCGCAAATTTTTTTCCTAGGGTGCAACGAGGGGGTCACCCCTAATTTGAATGGGGCGATCAGAACTTTCACATACGAATAACACTAAAAGAGAAAAAATAAAAGGTAGGTTGTCGCCCCCTGCACCGTTCTTCTTTCCCAACTTCCACCGTCCCCACAACACCTCTTCCCCAACTATTAGCAATCATGATTCTATTTATTTGGTATGCTTTATGACTTCAAACTTTCTACCGGAACACAATATGTTTGAAAACAATTGACAACATCAATGGTTGAAAGTGTACAAGCAACCATATGAATAGTGCAAATTTCATCATAATTTTTCAATTAAAAACAATTGGTGTGGTGCGAGATGGACAACTTGGCAAAAAGGGTCATATGGTAGAATGAGTAACTAAGTATGTATAGTCGTATACATGTATGGTTCTAACATAGTGACAAGCAAACAATAGAAGGAAATGTTGATTGTGTCCATTCATGAAGAACTGGAATATTGGAGTTAGTCTCTTTTGTGGTTAGCGACGAAGCTACTTCATATGGAACACTTTTAAACGTCCCCATTGATTTTATATAATTTTAATAGACTGTATTGTAAGTGAATTTCGATTGAACTTAATATTTTTTCTCAAGTTGGAACCATATTTTTTTTACGAGTAAGAAAGGAAAAACAATATGTTTCCGGACTGTTAAAAGATCATTTATTATTTAAGAGCAAAAGATCATTCTAGACAACATTGTTTTATTTTCTTTATCCTTTTTAGGTTTTTCGGGCCTTTTTATCCCCCTTTTTTTTCATATTGGGCTAGGACCTTTGTTTCTTATTAAAAATGAATTGTTTCACTCTTCTGAATCTAGTACCAAATATGGTAGCCAACATTTAAAAGAAAATTCAACCACATAATCTTTTATTAATGAACTTCAAAATTTGAGCCTATAGTCCTACACCACTAGTTACACTGAGATTGAATTTTTGCTCTATTTTTTATCCTTAGGAAGTGTTCGTCTTTATCCCATTTAGCATTATATCCGAGTGTGGACTTATGTTTTGAGGACCTTGTCAATTCCTAGTCTTTAAAATAAATCACCAAGTTTCAAAAACAATCACTTGTTTTATCTTCTAAAAGGATTTGGTCTAAGCCAATATCTTCAAAAATACTAGATCCATCATCGAGTAACTTTCACCATGAGTTGATCTGTACCCATATCAAATTCTTCAAGGGCATGTCACTGGCAAGAGACATGTAGGGAATACTATAGTCTATATGCCACACGTCAACACACATGTGCATAGTGTTGATGGTATGTTAACCCTTCGAGTTCGCCTTGCCTGTAGAAATCGTGTTGGAATCGACTCGCCAACCGAACAAATTAACATTTAAAGGTAACATCTTTATCCAATAATATATTTCTTGCTAAAACACCGATTTCTCAATGCTGACATATAGAGAGTGAACTATAAACAAACATACCGAAAATCATCTCCTGACAACTTTCATTTATCCTTGGCTTTCATCTCCTGACACAATGCTGCAACTCCCCTAATTCTAACTCTTTATACGACTCTCGATTTCATTTCCAATTCCAAAATTGTGATGTTATCTTATTCATGTATTCAGTTCGCCAGTTTACATGTTCCTACTGCCTCTACGAATAAACTCTTAGTTCCTTTAATGAATCCATTTATTCTCAACTATATAGTCAGAAGTAGATATCTTTTCAAGTGACCAAATGCATCAGTGTTAAATTCTTTTGTATCAACTTCGACTTCAAATGTGTTTTTCAGAATAATACTTTTTTGTTTAACCATATTGCTTCTTGAAATTCTTTTGCTAAAATGAATGCTATTAATCATGTTAACCCATAGATTTGTCAGTTTAGTCTTGTACCTTCATTGCCACTTTGATAACAAAGCCAGTTCTGATAACATTATGGTGTTTTCACAATCAAACATGGCTTTAAAAGGATATAATAAAAACAAAACATAAACTAAAAATAAGTTGAACACACAAGCAACATCCTCATTGCAAACGCTATTCTTGTTTCTTTATTGATCAAGGTAAAATCAAAACCCAATTAAATAAAATAAAAATGCTAGCTTTCTTAAATCTCAAGAAACCAAACATTATTAATTTTCATAACACCTTTACCCATAAATTAAAAATTATACGAGCTCACAAATATCTTGGATCCAAACAGAATTAAAGTTTTCAATTGACTTTGACATTTAACTATGTAAGTGAAAGTCACATGCAATTAATGAGAATGGTGGAGCATGATTTTATAAGAACCGCATTACCTAATAAATTCCATTTTGGAATTTAGTTTCTCTGTCCCACGCCCATCATGTCGGTAGAGAAAAATGTAACCAACCCAATTTAATCTTTATATCTTCTTATGATTTCAATTCTTTTATGGTAAAATGGCACTCATACTCTTATTACTAATTAGAAAATCGAATAATAGCAACAATGCTTTTGTAACAATTATTTCAAACCTAGAAGGTGTTTGGGATTCCTTATTTTTACCTCTTAATAACTTATAAGGATAAGTCATAAGTTATAAATGTGTAACTTATCAACATTTCCTCTCATATAATAAGATAATTGAAACACCTTTCGTTAATTTATTATAAGTTATAAGTTATTAAGGAGGTAAAAATAAGAAATCCCAAACACCCCTTTAAAACTCACTTAACCTTCTACTCTCACATAAAAACTATCATATTCTTCTACTTTCAAGAATTTTAACTCACACAACCTTTATCGACGATAAACATCACTAGGTCATAGGGTAAAACCAACATAGTTAACCAAATTTTTTTATTTAATTTATAAATTATTGAAAACATGTCATCTTTTTTCTTAGATCTTGCTCAATAATTCATTAAATTTATAAAATTACAAATTAAACTTAGCAGGTTAATTAACACCTTACCAATTAACCCTCTAAAATACACTAACAAAAAAAGGGTTTGTAACTAGCTAAAATTTTAAATTCTACTAATCTTATTTTATAAAGTAGAGAAAAATCTAAAAAAAAATTAACAATAAATCTTATAAAAAGTATAAGGTATACATATCTTTCTCTTCTATAAAAAAATAATAAAAACTTATTATTTAAAATTAAAAAAACTAATAATTCTTAATCCTGGTCGAATCTAGTATTATAAATAAGTAAACTGACTTGTCATATGTTAACTTCTAATAAAAATGTAGATTTATGTTTCTTGACATCCTCTCTTATTAATGGTAATGATTTTAAATAATTAAGTTAAGTAAGTAAATATCTAACACTTATTCTATAAGACATACTAAATTATAGTAGTAATTTTATTTATATTATATCTTAAAATATAAATATATTCTTTTTTTTAAATGACGACTTTGTTTCTTACCAAAACGGGTGAGGGGGAGGGGGGTTATTTACCAAAATGAGTGATTTAAAAAGTATTTATTAAAATAAGTTTTTCTTTATAAACTTATCTTTTCTCACTCCCATCTTTATTGAGTAAAATAATTTATATTAAAAGTTTTCATATAAAAAACATAGATAAAATAAAGAGTTAAAAATAATAAAACTTTTATTTTTATATTTTATTTCATTTAAATCAATTTTGACTGAAGATAGGTATCAATACCGGTATCGGCATTTGTTTTTGTGGTTTTAGTTGTGTATAATCATATTTCTGGCAAACCAAATCAAGTTTGACTAAATAATATCGATACCAATAAGGATATTAAATCAAACTCCATTTTTAGATACTCTTGTATAAGAAAATAACTTGAAGAAATAGCCATAATATAGTAATTAAAAAAAAGAGAATAAAAATAAAAAAAAAATATTTCGTTTTCAATCGATTTTTATTTAAAATAATTAAATAAAAAAAATATGAACATAAGAAAATGTTTCCAAAAACGTTTTTTTAATATTTTTATTGAACTAAATGAAAAACAAAAAATAAAAGTTCTATTACTTCTTTTTCATATTTTATTTATGCTTTTTATATAGAATTTTTAATAAGAATTGTTGTATTAAATAAGATTAAGTGTGTGAAAAGATAAGTTTATAAAGAAAAACCTATTTTGTTAAATACTTTTCAAATCACCCATTTTGTAAATATTCCCCCCCCCCCCTCACCAATTTTGATAAAAAAAAACTTGTGTTTTGAGGTCACCACAACCTCAACTTAGGACTCTTGGAGAGCCACGTAGCCTTACTTTAGCTAGACTATGTTGTATTAACCAGATTTACGCTAGCTTTAGAGTTTGACTTGGGCATTCTCTGAGAAAACCGTGCCGCCGACTGCGCCACAATAACAGAGTAGAGCAGAGAATAGTAGTATTTTTATACATATTTTATTACTGCCATTTTCCTTTTTACCAAACTTTCCTAAAATACTACACCCGGATTTAACTGGAAATAAGAAAACAAGTCCAAAATGGTTATAACGGCCGCTATAAAAACGTCGTAAAAAGTAAAAACAAAATGGTATATATAAAGTTATTATTATTATTAGAGTTAGAATTAGAATCTCCTCCGTCCGTCCAGGCTGTCTCGCAGATCTCCACCGCCACCGACGACCGTCGTCTCACTCTCCGGATTACGTCAACTTCCATCCTCTATTCTATATTATTATTATATAATTATTATTATTAATCCATCCAACTATATATATATATATATATATTAAATCAATTCTAATTCTACCTGTAACTCATTCACACTCCTACTAAGCTACTATCGCCTTTCGTTCGTTCCCTCCGATGCCAATTTTGGGGAAAAACATAGGTTAAACCTTAGATCTACGATTCAATCCATCAGGTAGTTTTAATTAGTTTCAACTTCTAATCCACTTGGTTATTGCTGTGTGATTGTTCATTTGCTGTTGTGAATTCGATTAATTTCATGTTTTATGATTGATGAAGTGAGAGTTAGATCTGCGTTTCAAATTTTTAATCGATCAGGTAGTTTTAGTTTCTGATATATTTACTTCTTGTTATGTGTTTGTTGATTTGCTGAATTTGATGTGTTGTGATTTGTGTGGTAAATTAGGGGAAATGGATTGGTGAAGTGAGATTTGTGCTGTTTGAGTGTTCGATTGGTGTGATCTGGATCATGAATGGTTACTTGTTGCTATGTGTTTGTTGATTTGCTGATGTGAATTGGATTGATTTGATCTGTTGTGGTGATTATTTTGGGGAAATGGACTGGTGAAGTTAGATTTGTGTTTGTTTGATTGTTTTTGTGTTCAGTTGATGTGATGTGGATCATGAATGGTGGTTTGTGATGAGGTTTTGGAGTAGGATTAGGTTATATAGTTGTTTAGCTTGACCTATAAGTTTAGATGCCTTTTCAGGAAATTTGAATAAGAGTGATTTTTCTTCTTGATCTACTAAACAGTTAGCCTTTTTCTTATAAACTTGTTATCTGGATCTCATTTTTTGTTCTAGCATGCCATAAGCAAAGTATTCTAGAGATTTGGTGAGTTAAAATAGTTTTGTTTCTTCATAAAACCGAACCGAAATCTGAAATGTCTATTTTTGAGTTTTTGAAAACTGGTCGGTTTTTTCGGCTTCGGTTTAGCCATTTGGGCTTGAAAATTTTTGGTCGAAAATAAGTTTGGCCAAAAATAGTGAATTTGGGCCTAAGTTGTTTTAATGTTAATAATTAATTGATTATTATACGTCTGGGATAATATATTTGGGTTAAACTGTATATTAAACATTTATAATGAATTACTTATAATGTAAAATAAAAAACAAATTCTATAAGTTCGGTTTGGTTTTTTGTTATTAGTTACACACAAAAACCGAACCATCGGTGTTTGCTTCGGTCTGGTCATTTCGGTTTAGAATCATTGTTTTTGGTTTCATGCACACCCCAACAATATTCTACTTCAAAATTAAATGCACTGTTAGGTCTTTCATAATCAATGCTATGTTTCTGTTTATGTTATGATTTGACTCTGTATTACTAATCTTTACAAACCATAACATATTGATTTCATATGTGTCACTAAATCTTGTTTTCATCTAACTCTTTTTGACGTTTGATCTTTATTATAGGGCTCTGAAGCTCAAAATGGGGTCTAAGAACAATCCAGCAAATAGAAGAAGAAGCCCATTATCTATAATCATTGTATTTGGGCTCTGCTGTTTTTTTTACTTATTAGGAACATGGCAGAAAAGTGGTTTTGGGAAAGGAGACAGTATAGCAATGGACATAACCAAGAAAACCGAGTGTGAAGATGATTTTTCAACCCTTGATTTCACTCCTCATCACAGCATTCCAATTCCTGATTCTTCCAAACCAAAGTCCAAAATGTTCAAAGCGTGTGATGCCAAATACACCGACTACACACCCTGCCATGAACAAGACAGGGCCATGCGGTTCCCGAGAGAAAACATGGTGTATAGAGAAAGACATTGTCCTCCACAAGAGGAGAAGTTGAAGTGTTTGATTCCAGCTCCAAAGGGGTATTCAACTCCATTCCCATGGCCAAAGGGGCGTGATTATGTTCACTATGCTAATGTGCCATTTAAACATTTAACTGTTGAGAAAGCAAATCAACATTGGGTTGAGTTTCAAGGCAATGTTTTTAAGTTTCCAGGTGGCGGGACTATGTTTCCTCAAGGAGCAGATGCATACATTGATGAACTTGCAACAGTGATTCCTATTAAAGACGGGTCTGTTAGAACGGCTTTGGATACTGGTTGTGGGGTAGGTTTGGTTTACTTAGCAGTCTATTTACAAGTTTATTTATTTATTTATGTAACTAGAATTCTGATTTTTAACAATGTTAACATAGGTTGCAAGCTGGGGTGCTTACTTGATGAAAAGAAATGTGTTAGCAATGTCATTTGCACCAAGGGATAACCATGAAGCGCAAGTGCAGTTTGCTTTAGAACGTGGTGTACCTGCTATTATTGGTGTTCTTGGATCAATAAAACTTCCTTTTCCAGCAAGATCATTTGATATGGCTCAGTGTTCACGTTGTTTAATACCATGGGGCGAAAACAGTGAGTAATTGTTTGGTGTTTCTTGTTGCGTATCTAATATACAATGTAAATCCGTTAATATACATTCTTCTAATGAATTTAAAATTTTGGGCAGACGGGATGTATTTAATGGAAGTTGATCGAGTTCTAAGACCTGGTGGATTTTGGATTTTGTCGGGTCCTCCAATCAATTGGAAGACATATTACCAGACATGGAAACGGACAAAAGAGGATTTGAAAGCAGAGCAAAGAAAGATTGAAAAACTTGCTGAATCTCTTTGCTGGGAGAAGAAATATGAGAAGGGTGATATTGCTATTTGGAGAAAGAAGGTAAATGCTGAATCTTGCCAAATGAAGTCTGCAGATCTCTGTAAATCCAGTGATGCTGATAATGTCTGGTGAGTCACTGAGCCTTTTAGATTTTCTTTTTATTTTTTTTATAGTTGAACAAAAAAATAACAGACACATTATTACAAACATTTGTTGTTCTGTGCTTCATGTTCAGCTATATTTGGAATGTGCATAGTTATTTTATTTATTACCGAAGTGCTGAAGACTAAATCACATGCTTTCATGTGTAAATTGTAATAACCAAATTACATATATGTGTAACAACCAATTTACATATATGTAGTCACAAAAATACTTATAATAAATGACACCCTCAAATATTACTAAATACTAGATATATAAAATAAATAAATAAAATGATTGGTTGTTAAGAGTTCTTAAATTATTTGATAGAGATCAATTTTACTATTACATTATATCATAATTGAACAGGCATTAGTGATTTGTAGTCTCGGTTTCCCAAAATAATTAAGTTGTGTTACATGTAATTTAGGTACAAGGAAATGGAAGCATGTATAACTCCCTACCCCAAAGTCAAGAACGCTAATGAAGTGGCGGCAGGGGAGTTAAAGAAATTCCCAGCAAGACTACAAGCAGTGCCGCCTCGGGTATCTAAAGGACTCGTTCCAGATATATCTGTTGAATCTTATCAAGAAGATAGTAAACTTTGGAAAAAGTACGTTGGTACTTACAAAAGGGCAAATCGGTTAATTGGCACTTCAAGATACAGGAACATTATGGATATGAATGCTGGCCTTGGAGGTTTTGCTGCAGCAGTTGACTCAAATAAATTGTGGGTGATGAATGTGGTCCCCACTATTGCTCCAAAAACATTAGGTGTTGTCTATGAACGAGGTCTTATCGGTATATATCATGACTGGTGAGTTCCATAAATATTTTAATTTTTGTCCATTTTATGAAGTTCTTAATAAATTGTGAGTTCCATTTTTTGCCCATTTTAGTTATGATTGCAAAAACTATATCCTTACAATAATTATCCAAGTGTGAATCAGATAGACTTTGGGCAACTTTCCACCTAGGTATGAACAGTTCGTGAAGAATTGAACTGTTTGGCGAGAATGTAATTTATTTAATAAACAAACGCACATAATTTTATTGTTCATTTAGTTAACTGAAAACTGAACAAACATGAACACGTCTCATTCGTTCATTTATGTTGATGAACGCTCGTTCATTAAAATTCATTTATGTTTGTTCATTTACGTTTGTTAAAATTTGTGCGTTAACGTTCATTACTATTTATTATATTCATTTAAAATTGTTTGGTCCATTACAACTTAGTCTGGTTTTAATGACTTTTTAGGCCCAGCACATTGTTCTTCGCGTTACTTTTTACTGGTTTTAGCTCAGTTATGTTCTTTCATATATGTTCAATTATGTTTGTTCGTTTATATTATTGTTAACGAACGAACATAACGAACACGAAGATGTTTGTCTTCTTAACGAATATACATGAACAAGGAAACCTTGTTTGTTTAATTGCTTTCAAAATTGTTTGTTCAGTTGAAGTTACAATCACAAATATGCTCTTCGTGTTTGTTCGGTTCATTTACAATTCTCATTTGACTGGTTTTAGGCATATACAAAACCAAATTGACACCTTTAATGATACTATCTGCTTAATGTGTAGAATTATTTACATGTTCATACAGTTCTGGTTAAATTTGTCGTGTGCGATATATTCTAATAGCTGTCACCTGTCTATTAGGTGTGAAGGCTTCTCGACTTACCCAAGAACGTATGACCTCATTCATGGCAATGGTGTATTCAGCCTGTATGAAAACAGGCAAGTGTATCAATCTTTAGTAATGAGTATAATTTGTGTGACTTAAAAGGTAAATCAGCTAACAGATAAATTAAAAAAAAATATTATTGAACAGATGTGATCTGGAAGACATCCTTCTAGAAATGGACCGAATATTAAGACCGGAAGGTGTAGTGATTCTGAGAGACGAAGTGGACGCGTTGACCAAGGTGATGAAAATTGCAGCAGGTATGAGATGGGATGTTAAGTTACTGGATCATGAAGACGGACCCTTTGTCCCCAAGAAAATCTTCGTGGCATCTAAACAATATTGGGTTGGGAATGACACATCAAGTGAGTAATTTAATAAATGATATGTTATTTTAGTCAACAAACTAGTGTTTTTAATGTAAGTCAAAGTCAACAAAATCGAGATTTGCGTTAGGTTCGAAATGGAACTTGCATATCTTTATGGGTCTGTTTTGTAGATGTAAGATGATCATAAGTTATTTCAAGTGTTTGTAAACTTACTACCTCTAGCAGGGTTATTTTTGTTTTTATTGTTTAGCTTTATATGAATTATTTTTGCATTATTGGATTTGGACTACTGCAGTTGTGTGTATGTATTTGTTTTTTCTTTTCTGTTATATCAAGGACCATTATTGTTGTAGGGTTACAAAATGCAAAATGTATACTTGGGCATAAACAAAATGAAAAATGACGCTTAAAACCCGGTTCCGGATCCGACCAGTAACCCGACTCTTCCTACCTGACCGGCTTACCCACGGGCAGCGGGGCAGTGTTGCAAAAATCGCTAGTCGGTGGTCGGGTGGTGGGGTGGCAATCAGGATTAATCGGGATTAATCGGATCGGACTTTAATGTATATTTTTCAGTTTTATACATACACATTTTTATATGTAATTTTCAGTTTTATGCGTACACAAACATATTTTGGCCAGAATTTGGCTGGAATCTCGCTGGAAACCGCTAGTTTTTGCTGCAAATTCGCCGAAAATAGTTGAATTAGGTCGGAATCTTGCCGGATACCACTGATTTTGGTCGGAATCTTGTCGAAAATTGTCGATTTTGGCAGGATTTGACCGTTAACCGATTAATTGGCCGACTAGCCCAAAATTAATCAGTGAAGTGGGGACTAGCGATTAATCGGGGATAAATCGGTGCCTAGTCGGGGTTTTTGCAACACTGCCCACGGGTACATACCAAGTTCCAGTTCCTCAGATAAACTGTACACGGAACAAAGCGTGAACCACCGGAATCGGTTCCACCTCTATCCGGTCGAAACTGGGACCCGACTTGTCAAAACCGGCCATATCCGGAACCGATTTCTACTAGACCCGGTTCTTGACTTTCTAGACCAAACCCGGAACTAGATTATGAAAAAAAACTCGATTTGTTCACCTCTAATCAAATGTGTTTGTTTGAATTTTTTACTCTCAGTCTGATTTATAAAATTATTGTGATTTTGAATAATCAATAGTTACTTGTTTGTAACAAAAATGAAATCGATATCACTTGTCCTAAATTTTTAAACTTATTTATATAAGCAATTCATCTCAAGGACACTACCTTTCATTATTGTTATTCTCTGTCTAAGAAACATAATGATTGGCCCTTTAACTAAAAAGCTATGTTCGCCTTTTCATTCGAATTTCTAAAACCATGTGTAGTCATAAAGCTCCACTACCAGACGTTATGTGTCACGTGACGCCAAGTCAGAATTATGATTTTTTACAAAAACCGGGTGTAGTCATAAAGCTCATTTCTCGTGTTATCCAACGGCATTTTAACGGATATATGATTTTTGAGCCCATTTCTCGCATTATGTACAAAATGTGTACATATATTTGAAAGGATTCTAAATGAGCATTATTGACACAATACACTATAGAGAAATTATTGACGTCATACGGGTCGTATGACACATGGAAAATGGTCATATGAGGTCGTATAACTTATTAGAATTGTACATTATATACGCCGTATGAGTTTGTGTTAAACTAGACGACTAGTATGATGTGGCATATTGACATAAAATTGACTGATGAGACCGTTAATAAAATCATACGCCTAAAGAATATGGCCCATATTGATAAAGTCACTAGGTATCTATTTCAAACAACCAAATATAAGTGTATACGTTTTGTTTCACTCATGCAAAATCCTAAGCATATACAACTATTAAACTATATGCAATCTGTATTAATTTTTGTGCAGACCATGTGTCTATTCTATAATGATTTTAAATGTAGAGTTTCTTAATTTATAAATACCTTCTAGACTTTCATGGTTCTACTTAAATAAATAACGTGTCTTTGCAATGCATGTATGACTGAGAATCACATGTAGCTTGAAAATTGTAAAGAAAGAAATCTGTGAGTTGACATTGTCTTTGTAATCAGTGTTTATGTATTAAATATATTTCAATTATTTAACATGTTAAATTTAAATGACGAGGTATACAATGACAATCTATACAAATGTCACTTTTGACTATGTGTTATTTATCATTAAAGTCATAATCTATAAAAACTATAATATAGATTACACAATTACGTTTCTACCTTTGTTTTTACCAATAATTTTAAAGAAATTCTTATTAACCTTAAGATAATGTTTCATTTAACAAATCTTAGTAAGAATAAAGAAGTTATATGATTCGGAAAGACATTACATGTGAAAAACTATGACATCAAATAAACACTTATCATTTAAGTTCATGTTATATACC
Organism: Bidens hawaiensis; assembly: GCF_021521415.1. Classification (NCBI taxonomy): domain Eukaryota; kingdom Viridiplantae; phylum Streptophyta; class Magnoliopsida; order Asterales; family Asteraceae; genus Bidens; species Bidens hawaiensis. The sequence goes on along the minus strand of NW_027491282.1, from coordinate 1,685,584 downwards.
CATCACTAACTCACTAAGAGGCAATACATGCCGCTTACTTTGATCCGACACTATACAATTGTTTAAAAGTGAAATCCAAAAAGGTCTGTTTAACGGAAATCATCTAAAACCAAACGTTTTGTTTAAAAGCTGAAACGACTAATATGAGCGATGTCAAAGACGTGCATCAGTGCATGTACTATTTAGTACTAAGTGATGCATTAAAAAAATAAAAAAGTTATAATATAAAACGATCAAATTCACGTAACCAAGCATGATTATTACCACATCCAAAAGCAAATGAAATAATAAAATAATTTACACCAAACTGTAAAGTAGGGGTGTGCAAATTAACCGCCATAACCATTAACCGAACCATAACCGAAATAACCGAGCCGATTTTAACCAATAACCGACATAACCAACGGGTCGGTTTAATTAATTTTTGAAAACCACCAAATACGGGTTTGTTTTGATTAAAGATAATTTCAAACCCGTCAAAACCAAACCGCCCCATTTACAAAATTCTCAACTTTATGGAGTATAACTAGACACATTTTTGATAATTTGGAGAAAATTAAAGAATGTAATAAACTAATAACGCTCTCATTTTAATACTATATGATTTAATTTTACTAAAGAGTTAATCCATTTATCGTTTGTTTGATGAATATATATATTATTAATATTAAGAATTATATATTTAGTTGAATGTCATTTTTATATTTTTAGTATCAAAGTTTTAGGCTCAATTATACATTGGTTTGGTCACGGTTAACCGACTCATAATCGACTCGCTATAACCTTCAAAACCGATTAACTGAAACCGCCATAACGGATCAGTTATGGTTATATATTAACCGACATATTGGTTATGGTTATGGGTTTGTCCTAAAACCGCACCAAACCCACTCATGCACACCCCTACTGTAAAGTAGTATTTCAACGGTTAGCCGGTATCATTACCCACCCTAGTCCACACACAAAAAACAATTACAACCAACAATTTATTTTTTATTTATTATTTTGGAACGATGACTTTCTTGTTTCTTAGTACACTATACTTTTTAATATGGAGAACCCCGTTGACTCAATTTGGCTAGACTATGTTATCTTAACCAAGCTCATACTAGTTTCAAAGTTTGGTTTGGATGTTCCCTTAAAGAAACATATCGTCGTTGTCACTTGATAGCCGTTGTGCTACCACAAGAGCAAACTCTCTGACTTAACACACGGTAGGACTAAAACCCGAGTGAACCGGGATTTGAACTGACAACTTCACAAAGCTTAGCTCAAATTCTTTATTGGCAATTTCCAAATAAAACTTAGGTCTATATTAAAAAACTCAAGCCTTACAGTTAAAACCAGCAATTGAATTACAAGATTATTATTATTTTTTATTATTTATTTCCATTTCTTCATAACAATATTATTATTATTATTAGAGAAATCTGTATTTTGCCTCCCTGGTTTATATCGTCGCTGTATGGGTAAATCACTGAAAAAGATTTTGCGAATGTTCTGCCACTGTGAAATTTTGGCGGAGCAGTCTGTGCCCTTCCGTCAGTTGACCAAGCGTTGACCTGTTAAAAAATGTTGAAGTTACGTTTTTACCCCTAAGCCTTTAATTCATTTTAAAAATAATCACCCAAAACCATGTGAATGCCGGGATTCGAACCCAAGACCTCCGGTTTATCAATCCACCAAAACAACCAGTTGAACTAAGTTAGTGTTTGGTATAGCTATACAACCTAAACTATATATTATCACTTTTATCACTTCATCTTCCCAATTATAATTAGGGTTTCTAAGTTTTAATTCCAGAAAATTGTCATCACTAATAATCACCAATATATCATCTACACCACCCATACACCATCAAATTCCCACCCATACACCATCAAATTTCGGTAACGGTTTGATCCAGAGGTTATAAATATTGAAACTTGTAGTGAAAGATTAGAAGTTTTTGATGTTGCTAGTAACAGTTTTGAAGGCGAGATCCCGATGAGCATTGTTATAAATATTGAAACTTGTAGTGAAAGATTAGAAGTTTGTTGATACTTCTTTGGCCAACGAATTTCGCCGGAAATCGGTCGCGTATGGCCGTTATGCCGACGAGATGACCGGAAAAACGAGATGGTGGTGGCTGCCGTGACCTTGATGATCGATAAAACGAGATGACCGGAAAAACGAGATGGCCGGAATCCATGGCGGCGGTGGCTGCCGTGGCGGCGGCTTGGTGCCGGAGGTTAGGGGTTTTGATCGGAATGATTTATGGGTGCGGTGGTTGAATTATTGAAGCGATTGGTGGTGGGATTTGAGAGATCTGAGAGTTTGAGTGATGAAATCTAGGGTTTGAGGATCAAGTATGTTTAAGGTTGATGATGATGAAGATGAGCTAATGATGATGATGATGATGATGAGTTGTTGCTGATGTTACATAATAATAATAGTATTATTATTATTAAACTAGGATTTGAAATCTAGGATTTGTTATATGAAATCTTGGATTTGAGCTGCTGCTACTCCTTTTTATCTACATGATGATGATGATGCTTATTATTATTATTATTATTATTTATTAGAAGAAGATTACTAAAATACCCTTAATATGTTGGTATTATTACTAAAATACCAACAGTCAACTGACGGCAGGAGTCAGAAGAACCCGCCGGAGAAACATAGGGGCCCAAAGTTCGCAAAATCTTTTTCAGGGGCTAACCCATCGCGCGACGATATAAACCAGGGAGACAAAATGCATATTTCTCTTATTATTATTATTCTCACCCCCACACACCAGTTTTCTTTTCTTTTGTTTTATTGTTTTCAATTGAATTCCACCAATCCACGTTCTCTCCTCTCAATTTCCACTTTCAAATCTCAGCGATTAATCAATCACTCTCATCTGTAAGTACTCCTCTCAATTCAATTCACCTTCAATCTGTATTCATCATTCATGAATTATTTTACCTTAGGTTTTGCATATCTCAATTTTGTAATTAATGCTATATCTATATTGTTTATCCTTAGATCGTCAATTCATTTCAATTTCGGATCTGCATTCTACGTATATTATGAATGCGTTGATTTATATTTATAAAATTCACGAAGATTAATCATGATTACGTGTTTCGGAAGATTACGCCGATTTTGTTACTTTTAGCTCCCGTAATTGTACATACTGTTTAGGTTTAGAGTGTGTACGTTGTTATCAATTCTATTATTCGCTTAACTGAAAAGTTAATGAAGGTATATGTAGAGTAATTGATTGTTCAATTTGCACTAATGCCGGTGAACTGTTCGGCAGGAAGTTTATGTTCGGACATTAACAGAATTTCGTTGGATTAACTAAATGAACGGACACGAACAGAGCTCATGCTCGTTTAATTGTTTTTGTAAACGCTCAATAATGTGTTTGTTTATGTTTGTTCAATTAACTAAATGAAGGAACATGAGCGTTCGATAATGTGTTCGTTTATGCTCGTTAATGTTTGTTTGTTAAATAAATGAACTAACATGAACAAGGAATTTCGTTCGATTAGCTAAATGAAGGAACACAAACAGAGGCCGTGTTCGTGAACGTTCGGTAATATGTAAGTTAATGTTTGTTCATTAAAGGGTTTTAATCCTTTATAATGGCTTTTCTAATCTTATCATAGATTTAAGCAAAATTATTAACTATAAAATAGAAAAATATGTATGAGTATTACGTGATTAACTTAATTAAAATTAACATATGAATATGAATGTTAAATAAAACACCAACACTAACTTGGTAGCTGGGTCATGGGTGAACTGTTGACGCTGACCATCCACGGTTTGCCAAATCAGATAAAACATTGTTTGTGTTCACGAACAAGTTTATTTGCTTAATGAACGAGCATGGACAAAAAGTTTTGTTCGGTTAGCTGTTTGCAAAAACCGTTTGTTTGTCCAATAGAATCTTAACAAACGAACATGAACAAGGCCTTGTTTGGTTCAGTGCGTTTACAGCCCTGATTTGCCCATAAATGTCCCGTTTCACTAAATTCATCTCTGGTTCCTCTATCTCCATCTTGTGTTTTTGTTCTCATTTTCTCTTATTTCTATGCTACTATTACTCTTAACTAATAGTCTAATATTGAATTTAATGCTTTTTTGGCTGTTGTAATGTAGGGTTGAAGTAATTGATAAGATCATAACATTTTTGGTTTGAGCAAGTTCAAGATAAATAAGACAAGTATGGCTTGTAAGGGGTTTTTGGAGTGTTTGTTGAAGCTCCTGAACTTCTTATTGACACTTACTGGTCTAGCAATGGTGGCATATGGGGTATACATGTTTCTTATGTACCAAAATGCAAGGGATCAAGAATTTGAACCTCCACATGGTCCACATGAAGAACTGATTAAGCTTGGACGCCCTATGTTAATGGCTGTCTCACTGTCACGCATCAGCATATTTGATAACTTGCCTACTGCTTGGTATGCCGTATGCTGCTATTTGTTGTTTTATGAATCATTTATGCATATCTTTTTCCTTTAATATTCCATCTAGGCTTACAATTGTGTTTAGATAGCTTCAGCTACATGTTTAGATGGTTTAGAAACATTTAAAGTAAGTGCTAAAAGGTCATAGGATATAATGCTCTTTAGGAAATTGGTGGATAAAGTTACTGCTAAAAGCTTTCTGTATGACTTACGAGGTTAAGTAAATGGTAGAGATGGTTAATCATGTAGAAGATTATTTGGTTAAAGTGTTAAACTCCCTTTAAAAATTGAAAGTTCAATTTGAAGTAGTAGCTTACAGGTTAGCAGGCCAAAAATAAGCAAAAAAGAATGAAGGAGAATTAGGGGAACACCATTATGGTTGAAATCTGTCTGTCTTAATCGTTTTTTCTTTATCGTTTCAAGTCAATCAATCGGTATGCTAAAAGTTTACTCATTCAAATTGTAGTTTATTCTTAAAAGAGAGTTAAAACCAAGCTATCAATTGGATGATAAATCATCTCTATCATCTATCCCATGTACTTATTAATCCAATATATTGAATGTGCAATAAACAAAAAGTCACATGATTTGCGTTTAGACTTATGACCATCTCTGAATGCTGTACTTTGGGCTCAAAGTAATCAAGTAATAAATCCTAGAACATCATTACTCTGGGCCAAATGAGAATTTGATATAACAGTTAACTGTGTCTGCACAATAGTTTGACTATGTGGTAAACATGATTAATCACGTTTAATCCCTGCCATATATTTTTTTTTTACTTGTAAGGGTGGGACACATAACCCTTAGGTTGCTGATTAAGCAACCAAAACTAGAATTTTTAGCACATGTTCCTACATTGCTATGTTTTTTGGCATTAATCATGCTGAGATCAGAAAGCATATCACAAGTCATAAAAGTTGAGCACACAAAAAACTAGCTTGCCTTTTAGTTTATCCATAATAACTATTTCCAAGATCACAACAGTCTGTTGTGCAAAATCGTTATCTAAAATAAAAATAACTTGCTGACTAAAAAGAACAATATGGTGATCTGTTGTGCATATTTTATGATATTAATTGATGTAAAACACCAACCGCTCCTATAAATAACATTAAAGATGATTCGCTTTTAAAGCATTTGATTAAACATATAGATGTTTATATGGAAAACAAGACAAAAAACCTTGTTGGCAGACGCTAAAAAGAGTATCAGGGAATTGGAATTTAGAAAGATAACTAAAATTATAGTAACTGATTAATATTGCTTGTTATGTGCAGGTTCATGTATCTATTTGTTGGAATTGGTGCACTTATCTTTATTATATCTATTTTCGGTTGCATTGGAGCAGCAACCCGCAGTGGATGTTGCCTAACTTGTGTATCCTTCCACTTTACGGCCCCATTAATCATAGTATAAGTATCTTTAGTAATAACAAAGTGATCCATTTTATATCTTATATCGTTGTTTTCCTTAAGGCAATGTAGTATTCTGTTCTTATATTCTTGTTAATCCTGGTGGAATTGGGATGTGCTGCTTTCATCTTCTTTGACAAAAGCTGGAGAGATGTGAGTTTGCTATGAATTTCAATATTACGTATTCATATATAATTAAATGTCTAAACATAATTATGTCATCAGGAGATCCCGGTTGATGAAACTGGAAAATTCGATATGATTTACCGATTTCTGGAGCAGAATTGGGAAATATGCAGATGGGTGGCTCTTGGTGCTGTTATATTGGAGGTACATCAATAATATCTTTACCTTGTAACCTTATTTCATAATATTGAAAAATAATATTTCTAATATTGATTTCATATGGATTTGCAGGGTATTGTATTCTTGTTAGCTCTAATGGTACGGGCTGCAAATGCTCAACCAGACTATGATAGTGATGACGAGTACATAGCAGGCCCCAGGCAGCAACGACAGCCATTAATCAGCCGCCAACCAGTTCCCGCTACAGGTGTTCCTGTTACTGCAGCCCTTGATAGCCGTCCAAGCAGAAATGATGCATGGAGTACACGAATGAGGGAAAAGGTGTGTATATGACTATATTCTACCATGTTATGATACTAATAATCCAAACCTCTACATAAAAATAGCTCAATAGGTTGTATGCAGTATAAGTACACTCAACTTAAAAATAACTGAACAGATTATATGCATCATAAGTACAATTAAAACGACTTGCTTTTTTGGAACGGCGGAGCATTTGGATTTGACTCACTCGTTTGAGCTAAAATATAACCCAAATTGATTCGGTTCGGTTTTGGTTTTTTCGGTTACACCAATTGGGCTTGAAAATTTTGCGTCAAAAGAGAAGTGTCCTGAAAATATGAATTTAAAACCGTAATTTTGGACCTAAACTTTTTAGTTAGTGAATGATTAATTGAATATTACGCATGGACTACACCATTTATAAACTTTTTTATTAATTACTGAAATCGGCCTTTTCAGTTCGGTTCCAATCTGTTCGGTCCGATTTTTTTGGTTGATAGCAAACTGAACCGACAAATTGTTTTTTTTAATACATAAAACTAAACCGTCGGTTTTTTGTTGGGTTCGGTTATTCCGTTTAGGTTGTTTTAGTTACGTTTCAATTATATTAGTTTCATGGACACCCCTGACTGATATATCATGTATTTGACCTTTCAACTTAACTGAGCTCTATTGTTAGACTAATCTTGTTATAAGTTTAATAGTTCAGGGGCCTTTTGGTCTTTTGGTTATTATGGGTTTGATAATTATATAATTGTAAAGAATGAGATGATGTAATGAAATGGCTATTTTATTAATGAGTGAATATTACAAAGGGGGAACCTATCTATATATACACAAGCCAAACCCTAATTCTAACCAATAACAGGCCCATGGGCTTTAACCAACTACATGGGCAAGAACCCTAACAAATACAACTAACACTCCTCCTCAAGTTGGAGCATAGATGTTAATCATGCCCAACTTGTTACAAATAAAATCTATCTGAGCTTTCCAGAGCGGTTTAGTTAGAATGTCTGCTAGCTGAAAGATTGTCTTCACATGGACTGGTTGAATGGATGGAGGATCTGTTTGTGTGCCTACTACTCGATCTCTGATAAGGTGGCAGTCGACCTCAATATGTTTTGTCCTCTCATGAAATACTTGATTCTTGGCTATGTGAATGGCTGATTAACTATCACAGTATAACCGCATCAAGTCATTAGAAACAACCTCGAACTCTATGAGAAGACGGCGTGCCCATGTCATCTCTGATGTTACATCTGCCATGGCTCTATACTCCGATTCGGCACTCAACCGGGAAACCGTGTGTTGCTTCTTACTCTTCCATGATACAAGATTTCCTCCAACAAACACACAATAACCGGTGGTAGATCGCCGAGAGATCGGAAAACCTGCCCAATCTGCATCTGAAAACCCTGATATCCGACCATCTCCTTCTCTGTGAAGGCACCCACACGGTAATGACCCTTATCGGAGTATAATATACCCAAACCTGGTGAGGTCTTAAGACACGAAGGGCAACACCCCAGTGACCAGTGTATGGTGCCGCCATAAATTGGTTCAAAACACTGACAGTAAAGGAAATATTTGGTCGTGTGACGGTCAAATAATTAAGTTTACCAACCAATCGTCTGTGTCGTTCTGGATCCTTCATTGGATCCCTTTCTTCCGGGAGGAGCTTCTTTGTAGGAAGCATCAGAGTATCAAGTGGCTTGCAGCCTAGTAAGCCATATTCGGTCAACATATCAAGGACATACTTCCGTTGAGAGAGAAGTGTTCCTTGTGGAGAGCGAGATACCTCTATGCCCAGAAAGTACTTCAGTCGACCTAAGTCGCTAACCTGAAACTGAGTCTGAAGAAACTGTTTGAGTTTGGTAATCCCAACTTCATCATCACCCGTGATTATAATATCGTCCACATAAACAACTACAATAATTCGTTGGCCTTTTTGGTGTCTAAAGAAGACAGAGTGATCATAAGCACTACGAGTCATCCCAAATTGTCCCGTAACACTAGAAAATCGACCAAACCGTGCCTTGGGAGACTGTTTAAGACCATACAGAGAAAGACGTAACCTGCAAACTTTTGAGGCCTCCTCCTCGACGATAAAACTTGGTGGCTGCTCCATATAAACCTCCCCCTCAAGAACACCATTAAGGAAGGCGTTCTTGACATCTAGCTGATGGAGCGGCCAATGATTAATGGCAACAAGGGCAATACAGATACGGACAGATGGCATTTTAGCAACCGGGGAGAAAGTTTCATCATAGTCAATGCCATATGCCTGAGAATACCCCTTAGCGACCAACCGCGCTTTCAAGCGATGTAAAGAACCATCCGGGTGTAGCTTAACTGTGAACACCCAACGACAGCCAATAATACGCTTCCCAACAGGAAGCGTCACAAGATCCCATGTATGATTAGATCTGAGGGCCCCAAGTTCGTCTTCCATAGCCTGTTGCCATCCGCCATCCTGGGTGAGCGAGAGCTGTTGTCACATTCTTGGGAATCGGGTAGGAATCAAGGGTAGTGGAGTAGGCATGAGCCTCAGGAGATAGGTGAGAGTAGCCAACGTAATCCTGAATAGGATAACGGGTGCAGTGTCGTGGTTCTTTGCGAAGGGCAATAGGTATATCAGGTAATGGTGCACCAGGAGGGTCATATGCGGGTGTATCGGGGGTAGTATCGGGTAATGATGTATCAGTTAGGGGTGTAGATTGCTCGGATGCAGGCGGAGGAGCTGAGGACATTCCGGAGTTACGGACTGGTTGTGAATCAGCTGTCTCTGTTATTTGACCATTACCTTTTTATGTGAAAATAATGGCGGAGGTTATGTCAGTGGGTCAGAATCAGCAGAGACCGGATGGGTGGAAGGCACTGACACAGGATAGGTGGGGATAATGTGTGACTCGGGTATATCAGTCTCGGGAAACAAGTCATAAACTGAAGTGGAAGACTCGAGAAAGTAGGAACATGACTCATGAAAGGTGACGTCAGAACTCGTAAAGTATCTTTGAAGAGAAGGGTTGTAACATCGATACCCTTTCTGGACTCGAGAATAACCAAGAAAGACACAACGAATGGCTCGAGGTGCAAGTTTACTAAGACCCGGACGATGATCATGCACATACGCTACACACCCGAAAATTTTAGGCATGAGTGGAAAGGGAGTCCCTTTAGGGAACAAGACAGAAAACGGGGTTTGACCAAGCACAGATGAGGGCATACGATTTATGAGATAACATGTTGTAAGAACAGCATCACCCCAAAATCTATCAGGAACATGCGACTGAAACATGAGTGCGCGTGTGATATCCAATAAGTGGCGATTTTTTCGTTCAGCAACGTCATTTTGTTGAGACATGTACGGGCAATAAGACTCGTGAACAATGCCATGTGTTTTAAGGTATGTAGAAAATTCATTAGAGAAATATTCTGTTGCATTATCAGTGCGTAGGGTTTTAATGGATGTGTTAAACTGATTTTGGACATAAGATTGAAACTCACGAAAAATGGAATTAATTTCACTATGAGCTTTCAAGAGATAAACCCAAGTAGCACGAGAATAATCATCAATGAAAGTGATGAAGTACTGGAAACCCAATGTGGTTTTAACTCGACAAGGACCCATACATCAGAATGTACAAGTTCAAATATGAAATCGGTGCGATTTGACACTCTTGGGGGATAAGAACGACGTTTGTGTTTACCTAGCTCACATGACTCACAATGAAAATCATTAGAAACAGAAAGATCGGGTCTCATTTGTCTCAAAACCGTTAAAGAGGGATGGCCTAACCGACAATAAGCCTCCCTGACAGCGGAATCACATAAGTTTGCTACAGGATGCGAAAACGGGGATATACGTTAGAGACCTCCTGATTCAAAACCGATACCAATTACCCGGTTTGTTCCTAGTTCATGAAAAACGCAGTGAGTTGGGTAAAAGGTCACAGAACAGTTGTTTTGTTTGGTAATCTGACTCACTGAACAAAGACTGGTAGGAAAGTTAGGAACAAATAGGATAGAAGACAGTTTTAGGTTTTCCGAGTTGCTGATGGATCCTATGCCGAGAATAGGACATGAAGATCCATCGGCAAGACGTACCAGTGCATGGGAAACATTTTGAAGACTAGAAAACGTACCCCGATTCCTAGTCATGTGATGTGTGGCTCCAGAATCAATCACCCATGATAAGTCAAGGCTAGAAGGTTTACCTGAATGTGCCGAGTTGGTTTGAGGATGAGGCAGTTGGGAGGCAAGAAACTGTTGAATAAGAACATGCTCCTCCTTAGTATATGTATACGTGTATTTATTGTCGCCCATAGTAATACACGGAACTGAAAAATGTACTTTTCTGACTGTGAACAGTTACGAGTGCGGGTGGAGGCCGGAAACAGATTCCGACAGCGGCAGACCGGCAACACTAGATGACAGCAAACAGAAAGTTGTCGGTTCGAAAAACTAACACAGGGAGGACCAGAAGGAAAATACAAGAAGTTTGGAAAAAAATCCGGTGGCCGGAAATCTGGGCACGCGCCGGCGCGTGGGGAACAGCAGTGGTGGATGGGCGGCGCGTGGGGCAGTGGTACGGTGGCGGTTTTTCTGGTGAGCTAAAATGAGGTATCTCGGTTACAATGGTGGCAGCGGTGTGATTGTGTGACGTCTCGAAAAAAGATTTCGTGACAGAGCAGAGGGTAAAACGTGGTCGGAGCTCGTTTCAGATCTGGTGGTGGCTGATCAGATTCAGTTCGGGTCGGATGGCGGCTAGGGTTTGGATCGAGAGCCGTAGCTCTGATACCATGTAAAGAATGAGATGATGTAATGAAATGGCTGTTTTATTAATGAGTGAATATTACAAAGGGGGGACCTGTCTATATATACACAAGCCAAACCCTAATTCTAACCAGTAACAGGCCCATGGGCTTTAACCAACTACATGGGCTGGAACCCTAACTAACAATAAATAATTGAGTTAGTTAAAGTTTTATGAGTTTATGTTTATCTTATGGCTTTATTAATTTATCTATTTGTTTGGATTAGAGTCCAATTAGGATTGTGTTACTTGTTCATCAAGATTGTTTAGCTATAAATATGGTCATCATCGAACAAGTTTGTTCATGCCATGTGTTTTGTGTTCGATCAAGGGCCTGATTTTCCAACAAGCTCTAGTCTAATAAACATTTAATCTAATCATAAATAAATGTGTATGCGCTTCCAAATGGACCTATTTATGAACCGGCCCTTGATATTTTCATTTCTATTTGAAACAGTACGGGCTTGATACGACTGAGTTTACATACAACCCGAACGAGCCAAACAGGTATCCGCAAGCCAATGTGCAACCAACCGAGGAGAAAGGTGGTTGCTCGATCATGTAACACCGATTTGAGGATATAAACCGATTTTTTTGTTTGATTGATGTCTGGTCTGTGTGTATGTTTGATCAACATAACATGTTCTTGTCGAGTGTCAGCTTCAGGAGCTTCAAACTCTTTTAACTCCTGTATTTATCCTAACATTGATATTGTCTTCTTATTAGCAAAGGGGATGAAGAAATTATTTTGTTGGTTGTTACTGTTATTATTAATGCAATTTTAGTTGATTATGTAAGACTGTAAGAGAGCAGTGCAAAACTCTAGATTATAAAATTGTTTTAAATAATATGTTTGATCATTAACAGTAATATTATAAGATTGCATTTTATCCATCTCTGTTAAAATGGGTCCTTTGGTGTGAGTCAAAATCTCAAGTACAGATACCGTTTGGTACTTTGGTTGATCCAAAATAGTTTATATTTTTATTAATACTGGGCTCAAAACGATTACAAATGTTGCCTATATATTCTTTTCTAAAAGGTTATTTTGAGTTTTTTTTGGATGGGATGACATTTTTTCCTTGAATACCTTTACTCGCATCAAGATTTTAGCATTTTGGTATACAGTAATTATGGATATGGATACGTGTATTTCGTTATCTGGTACCCGTTTAGATAATGTAGAGCCGTAGAGGTATGAGATATTCCTTTTTTTTGGTATTTACTTAAATTGATTACTAATGTATATGATTTTATTGTTTTTTTCAACTAAGAATTTAATTTAACAAAAACCAAAACTCTTCCTACCGAGATAATGTAGAGCCGTAGAGGTATGAGATATTCCCTTTTTTGGTATTTACTTAAATTGATTACGAATGTATATGATTTTATTGTTTTTTTCAACTAAAAATTTCATTTAACAAAAACCAAAACTCTTCCTACCAAGATAGTAAACAACACGGTTTTATTGTTTACTTTGGTAGGAAGGGTTTTGGTTTTTGGTATTATGGTTTATTAAATGCCGATTCAGTTTTGTTACTCGTAATGGTATCAATACCAAGATCATTGGAGATTTGAAAGAAAAAAAATAAGCAAAGCGATATTGAAGCAGTTGGCGTAGCAAAATACATGTACCGTACCAGTAAATTTGGTGTGATACTTAGTTTTATTGATATTCGATACATGTACTTTCAATACCTGTATTGGTACGGATATGATACCAATCTCATCCCTAAGAATACACGTTTATTAGATTAATAATATTTTGGAGTTGCACATATTCACATACTATTATACCTGTACAAGGATATCTAGAACAAATAAAAGCGTACAAAAATCTAATGATTCCATTTATTGAATTCTTATATAACACAAATCGAGCTACATCTGGATAATGGGTAAGCGAGCAACAAGCTGCGCCGCTATCCCCTTTTGAATCGCAAAGCCTATTCTGCTAAATATAAATCCTTGGTTCCTCGGGCTTTGCGAGTCACTGTGGACCACCTTCTGCACCCGCTACAAGAAGCGAACTGCCTCGGGAGGTAGGGATCCAAATGTGCCGAAGGAAAATGGAATGAGCACGTGCTGATTCTCCAAACACGATGTCTCATGCTTAGAAACCTTCCTAGATACTGTACTCAAACCGCCTGTCCCGGTACGAAGCCACTGTCTCTCAGCCCCACCAATGGGGACACCCCAGTGAGGCCAACACACGCATGCTTACCCCATGCCCAGCCAAACACAAGAACGTCCGCCGGACGCAGGGTAGATCTTCCTTCTCGCGGATCAGTCAAAAAGTTAACAGGTGCTTCTTTCTTGGCTGAGATCACTGCACGCCTAAACACATCTCATAAGACATCTCTAACCCAGTCATATAGAATAGAATTTCTTCATCGCACATCTTAGGGAGCCCACTGTCAAGATTAACATGACAATAACTACCTTATAAAACAAAAATTCCTGCCATGTGACTTTTGGTTCAATGTATCAATGTTGTCTGTCTATTTGATCAATCTTAAGAATCTTGTTTAGTCAAAACTTTATTTTGTCTTTAGCATTATTACAAACACCTTCAAATCTATTTTGTGTCTTGAGTAGGGTATGAGACAAACTACATGTAGTAATAATAATAATAATATTGACTACGAATTGAAGATTAGTATCAAAAATAGATTATATTATTACAAAGGTGAATCATAGGGTAAATCCACATATAACAAATTGACTAAGGTTTTAACTTTCCTTTTATACATGGAACGAAACTTTGACCAACTTCTCTAGAAATAACAAACAAACTTACAAAATAGAACAAAAAAAATAAAAATTAGAACCTCTTGGGACATGTCATGTCCCCGATTATATACTAATATACTCTCTCTCAACATCTACCTAAAAGTGGGCTCTAAACATGTGGATTTTGTTGGGAATTTCGGTTCAAGATCGTTACTTGACGTGCAAGGTTAGGTAACAAGATTTAAATATGGAGTGGATAATTATAAACAATTAAATGTGCTTAGATTTAATTGTTAGTATAATTATTATGTCCTATTATTTAGCAATCCTAGTTGTAGTCTAAACGTGATAGGTTAGATTATAAATACCCGTGCTTTAGGGTTTGATAGTTTGTAATCAGTTTTTAGAGTGATATTTTCTGATTAATATAAACGAGAGTTATTCGTTGACTTGAATTTCAAGCGATTTAAAGTCATGGTAGAAGCGGAAAATAGTGAGAAAAGACGTTTCGAACCGATCGAGGAGGAGAATTACTTCTCGTGATTTCAATCGGTTCTCTGAAAACGAGGGGTTTATTCGGCATTTAACCGCTCCATATACACCTCAACAAAACGGTGTTGTGGAGAGGCGGAACTGCACGATATTGGATATGACTCAGAGCATATTAAAAGTGAGACATGTTCCGAATTATATGTGGGGTGAAGCGGTGAGGCATTCGACCGACGTGATTAATAAAATTCCAACTCGAGCGTTAAAAGACAAAACACCGTATAAGATGTTAAAACGAAAGAAACCGGATCTTAAATTTCTTAAAAGTTTTTGGATGTGTTGCGTATTCAAAAATAGTTGCGGGAAATATTAAGAAGTTAGACGATCGTTCGACTCGTTTAGTTTATCTCGGAAGCGAGAAAGGTTCGGCGGCGTATCGTTTATATAATTCATCGACTAAGAAAATTGTTGTGAGTCGAGCGGGTGACACGATGTTTGTTGAAAAACAAAGTTGGAATTGGGGTAAAAGTACCGAAACAATCGACGAGGAGGATCGAGCACCTGGCATGTTTTGGGTTAACTTTGGTGATGAAATTGACACCGGAGAAGGAACCGTTAATACCGAAAACATCGGGTCGAGCCTCGAGTCAAACTCTACGAGTTCAAGTGGTGACGGGGTGAAGAAGGCGATGAAGAAACAATAGTCGAAAATGCTCCAACAAGCCCGACTAGTACAAGCAACACGGTCACACCTGAGCCAGCTGTTCGGAGATCTTCTCTAGCCACGGTTACCCCGATACATTTTAATGATTATGTCTTGAATTCGAGTATAATTGATGACGATTTGTTATTGCTTGCTGATGATGAACCGGTTTGTTTTGATGATGCAAAATCGAAACCAGAGTGGGTGAAAGCAATGGGTTTCGAAATTGAGTCGATTAATAAAAATAATACGTGGACGTTGACCGAGTTACCACGTGGTGCAAAGGTGTTTGGTTTAAAGTGGGTTTTCAAGGTTAAAAGAAACACGGACGGCTCGCTTAATAAACACAAGGCGAGACTCGTGGCAAAGGGTTATGTTCAGCAACCCGGAGTCGATTTTGACGAGGTTTTCGAACCAGTGGCCAGACTCGAAACGGTTCGTTTATTATTATCTCTCGCAACAAATGGAGGTTGGGAATTGCATCACCTCGATGTCAAATTCGCGTTCCTACATGGCGAGTTAAAAGAACAAGTTTTTGTTACTCAATCGCTTGGTTTTGTTAAAAAGGGTGAAGAACACAAAGTATACAAATTATCCAAAGCGTTGTACGGCTTAAGGCAAGCTCCGAGGGCGTGGAATACAAAGTTGAACGGTATTTTGTTAAATTTGAAGTTTCACCGGTGCATAGAAGAACAATCGGTATGCCGAAAGAAAATTGGAGCCGATCTTTTAATAGTCGGTGTGTACGTTGATGACTTAATCGTGACGGGTTCCAATTTAAAATTAATAATGGAGTTTAAGCGCAAGATGGCTTTAAACTTTGAGATGTCGGATTTGGGAAAGCTAACTTATTATCTCGGAACTGAAGTTTCACAAAGCAAGGATGGGATAAAAATTAAGCAAGAAGCATATGCAAAGAAATTTTAGCAGAAGCGGGAATGGAGGTTTGCAATCCTGCTCAAATCCCATTGCATCCGAGTATAAAAGTTTCTAAATTTGAAGATGAAGAAGATTTTGATGCTACGAGATATCGAAAGATTGTCGGGTGTCTCCGGTACCTTTTACAAACTCGTCCCGACTTGGCGTATTCGGTCGGAGTCGTAAGTCGGTACATGCAAAACCCGAAGCAATCTCATGCAACTCTTATAAAGCAAATTCTTTGGTATATTCAAGGTACTCTTAGTTTTGGTATTTCTTACACTCGTGGGAAAAACGTGTTAGTTGTTTATAGTGATAGTAGCCATAGCATTGACCAAGACGATGGCAGAAGCACTACGGGGCACGTATTTTATCTTGGGTCTTCACCAATTACTTGGTGTTCTCAGAAACAATGTACGGTTACACTCTCATCGTGTGAAGCGGAGTACATGGCGGCAAGCGCAGCCGCGTGTCAAGCGGTTTGGCTAAGGGACTTGATAAGTGAGTTATTCGACAAGGAAATTCAAGCAGTGGTGTTACGTATCGATAATACATCAGCAATAGCACTCGTGAAGAATCCGGTTTTCCATGGAAGGACCAAACACATTAAATCTCGGTTTCAGTACATTCGAGAATGTGTTGATCGTGAAGAAGTAAGTGTCGAGCATGTTAGTGGTGTTAAGCAATGTGCCGATATCTTGACGAAGGCTCTTGGGAGAATCAAATTCAAGGAGACGCGGGAATTACTTGGAGTTGAAGACTTGTCGGTTTCGAGTTCGAAATTCCGGGGGTGATTGTTGGGAATTTCGGTTCAATACCGTTACTTGGCGTGCAATGTCAGGTAACAAGATTTAAATATGGAGTGGATAATTATAAACAATTAAATGTGCTTAGATTTAATTGTTAGTATAATTATTATGTCCTATTATTTAGCAATCCTAGTTGTAGTTTAAACGTGATAGGTTAGATTATAAATATCCGCCGTGCTTTGGGGTTAGAGATGGTAATTGGGTAATTGAGTTTTGTGAAGTTTCTCAATAATAATATTCGCGTTCGTGTGCGAGTTTGTGTTCGATACCTGGTATTAATTCCATTAGATTTAAACCCAGCCCATCTAATGTCATTCAAACACACAAATCTCCTATTAGTGTTTTCATCCATTTTGACAAGAAACACCAAGGTTTCCGAATTCCGATTATTTATGTTAGATGCACTTGCAATTGTTCCAACATAATGAGATTAATCATAAGCTTATCCTGAAAATAACAACATAATTAAAATCAAGTCTTCAATCTTTTTAATCACTTTTAGACAACAAGCCTTACAATTGTTTCAATAAAAAAGTTCATATTTTTATGTAATATGGCAAAAGAATACTTAACCTCTATTAAACTCAAATTATGCCTGTTATTTTGCGTAGGAACCACAACACCTCCAAGCGCTAAACCCTTCTGCCCCTACTTGACATTCCCTTAACGCCCAAGAGGGCTCAAAAAGGTGGGTCCACCTCAATCTTATTTTATTTTTTTTTATTTTATTTTTAATATTTGGTTAAACCACAACACCCTTGTTAAAGGGTTGATTAGTTAAAGCCCAATGTCTACTGTCTACGAGTACATGACAGGGACATCACACTTTAAGTAACCAAACCATAACACTCGATCTTATACAACCTGTTCAACCTTGCTATTTTCCACATTATTCACGGGTGTTCTATTTTTTGTCTTATTATTGTTTTCTAGATAGACATATAAGATTACAAGTGACCCTTATATGCGACCACCCAACACCCAAAGGCCCACATGCTTCATTCAACAATTTCCTCTCGAGAAACCATGCAGACATGCAATTTTGGCGTTTATGTATGAATTTAAATATTAAATATTAATTAAGCATTGAAAATATATGCGACAAATGATCATCAGGTGACGTTTGAAAATCATTGAAAATATACTTTCACACACAGTGCCATGTTATCTTAAAACTTTTTAAACAAAATATTAATTGGGTGTGCGTGGTGTGGTTTTGGGTTAAAACCGAACCGAAAATCAATGTTTCGGTTTTTTGTTTTTTTCAAAATCATTCCGTTTTGATTTTTTCGGTTTCAAATTGGATTAGGATTTGGTTTTTTTGGTTTTGCTTATCAAGCTAGTAGTTTTCAGGCCGAAGAAATTTGACCTGTGATATTTTGAAATTGCACCTAATATATTAAAAAAAACAACTAGTGCAATATTGTACATTTTGGCCAAAAATATTAAGAGCTAGTAAAATATTTATTTAAAATGATTTAATATCATCCAATCGACAAAATATAATCGATTAACGTTAAACATAAAACAAATATACAAGTTTATAAAACATAAACGATTAAACGAAAAAGTAATTCCACAAATCAGCTTTTTCAGTTCGGTTCGGTTTTTTTACAAAACACAAAACCGAACCAAAACCGATAAATTTGGTTTTTACTAAAGGTCAAAACCAAACCGTCAATTTCTAATTCGGTTTGGCTTTTTTAGTTCGGTTTTTTGAGTTCTTTCCTTTTCGATTCAGTTTTTTCGTTTTCGTGTACGCCACTACAAAATAATACTTTTATGTGCTAACAAACTGTAAATAAAATATAAAAAGCCATGCATGATAGTAATTATTAAAAAACAATAACTATTAGGTGGAACGGGGTGGAGCGTGGTGGAGTGCCTCAAGCACACCGCCGTCGGTGCCCCCATCTAGCGTGATGGGGGGTGCGTGATGGCGACCACACAGTGAGGGGGGGGATTCCGGGAAAATTGGAACGTTGGAGGGGAGGATTTTGACTGTTGGGGGGGGGGGGGATTTAAATAAAAAAAATAACCAATAAAAATAATACATAAACAACCATTTCAATCCAACTCAAAACACTCTCAATCTTCCCCTTCATTCACAACAAAAAAATAATGAATTTCCGAACAACTTGGTTCCCTTAGACACCGTAGCTCTTCGTCTTTGGATGATGACATTCTCAAATGGTTCCGTTGTTATATAACGAACTTGAAGGCCTGAGCCGTCCAAAGAAAAAAATGGTGGATCGTGATCGGTTACATGCCCACGAAGTGCTAATGAACGACTATTTTGTGTAGGAGCCGAAATACAATGACGAGACGTTTAGGGAACGCTTTCGTTTGCCGACATCTTTATTTTTAAAGATTGTAGCCGATGTCGAAGCAAACGAAGAATGGTTTCAAGAATCTTACGACGTGAGGGGCAAACGAAGTTTTACGGCGCTTCAAAAATATGCATCCGCTATTTGTCAATTAGCGACAGGTAACCCACCCGACCAATTCGATGAATACTTACAAATGTCTGAGAGAACTTCACGTGAATGTCTACAATTCTTTTGTAACGCGATTATTAAATTGTATGGCAAAGAGTTTCTACGAAAACCAACAAGACACGACATTACACATCTTTACACCGCACATGAGGCTAGATGGCATTTTCCAGCCTTGCTCGGTAGCATCGATTGTACACATATCGAATGGAGGAATTGTCCATGGGAGTTTCGAAGGGCGTATGTTAGGGGTGATATCAAACGACCGACCATCTCACTTGAAGCGGTTGCGTCAAATGATTTATGGTTTTGGCATTCTTATTTTGGTGTTCCCGGCTCAAACAACGACATCACTATTCTGTACACATCACCCCTGTTTCAGAGCGTAACAAATGGTACCGCACCTTTCTGTCCGTATTTTGTAGCTACTATCTTGTCGATGGTATCTACCCGCAATGGTCTGTTTTTGTGAAAGTCTTTTCGTTTCCTATCGAGGAGCATGAAAAAACGTTCAAGAAGTTGCAAAAATCGGCAAGAAAAGATGTCGAGAGAGCTTTCAGTGTTTTAAAGGGTAGATGGTGCATACTTAGTCGACCGGTTCGTGCAATGAAAAAACTCACGATCTCTAGCTACGTGTATGCATGCATCATATTACACAATATGTTAATAAAAGAAGATGAACATGCAATTTCTCCAGATTGAGTACCGGATCCTCCTACTCAAGTTCCCGTTCCCGATGATGTGCAATTAGACTTGCGGGATGAAAATTATTCACCATCTGTTGAGATGGGATCTAGTTGAACTTATAGATTCTTTAGGT
Organism: Bidens hawaiensis; assembly: GCF_021521415.1. Classification (NCBI taxonomy): domain Eukaryota; kingdom Viridiplantae; phylum Streptophyta; class Magnoliopsida; order Asterales; family Asteraceae; genus Bidens; species Bidens hawaiensis. The sequence continues at coordinate 1,665,347 of NW_027491282.1, read as the reverse complement.
TTGGAATTTCCGAATTCAGACGAGGAGTAGACGTTTATTGTAACTTTTATTTTTTAACTCTAATTTTTAAGTTGTATTATGTTCTAGTAAAATATTGTTTTTATTTTTTATGTTCTAGTAAAATATTGTTTTTATTTTTTAAAGTGCAAAAAAAAAAAAAATCCTATCACACCACATTACACCACCATCCCTACCAAATTCCATTACATGTGATGGATTTGGACTTTGTGACATGGCACACCACCATTGGGTGTGGTGGGTGATGAAAGTGAAACCACCCTCTCCCCCCTTAGAAAACACACTTAAAGATACGAGCAAAGATTATTGTGTGTTTCGCGTTGTCCTATTTGCCTTTCTTTAACACGTTTTCTTTTATCATAGCTAATTAACTTCTTCCAAAGCTGATGTAACGTTGTCAAAACCAATCCCCGTTGTATCTACGTTTAGGTGTATCCGAAATTAATATTTCCCATCGTATCACTGAACTAATAATACAACGGGTAAATCAATTACCAGAGACTTTAAACTATAAAACCTAATCTAACCAAACCAATCTACCCAAATCACAAAAATGGGCCAATCTGTTTGATCGGTTATCAGTTATTTCCAACAAACCTGTATTTTCATTTAACGATAAAACCTGTCACGGTATGTACAAACATACACTTATGATTCATTAATAAGATCTCAAGAATTTAGTATGCAAAATTTTAATTTACACTTGTTTTTAATAAAATTAATTAAAAAATCTAGTTAATATGCATGTGTAAAACACTATGTAGTGGGGTAATGAATAATGAAACCAATAGTTTTAAAAGGGCAGCTAATAAATTGAAAATGAAACCAGACCACTAGTCTAAATGGGTTAAATTTTAAAGAGTCACGAGCCAAAACTAGCCGTTAATATTTGGATGGTGAGACCCATGGGTTTGGTTTGGTTTGGTTTGGTTCAGAGACAATGAGCCGAAAGCATTGGACCCAACAAGAGACAACATAACACAAGGATAAGCTTATCGCTTGACACTTTTTATTTCCCATTTAAATCCTCTTTTTTCCTATCCCATTTCACACTTAAATTAATCAACGGACACAATTAGTCTATTAGACAAAAAAAAAACTTATTTTGACATAAAAATATATAATTTCAGTTTGGATTATTAAAGTCTTCAAAACTTTTTAAAATACTGATACTATGATATTTTAAATAAAATAAGGGGTATTGGTTTTTAATAATATAAAGTTTTACCGGTTGGCTGATAACACTTATCTTTTATTACCCACCACTTCCAACTTTGACCATATTTGTTTTTGTCACTCCCTCACTAACGGACGACTAACATCATTATTGGAGATGCTGCAATATTAGCCCTAGCCACCTTTATCATCATCCACCAACCTACACCATCATCCACCTCCACCACCACTCACCCTCCAACTCCTCCACCATCGACCTCCATTGGACCATCATTCACCAAATTACATCAAGTCCTCCACCATCGATGTTCCTGGTTGTTAAGTTGACAAAATATTGAGGTCATAGGTGTACTCTAGCAGTCGCTGACGGAGTAGAGGCTACGACAGTACAACGGCGGTGGGCAACAACTCGTTTTTCCGATCTCAGAGACGTAATAATGTAAATCGGGTCAGATCAAATGACGATAGTGGTGGTTCTTATCTGGATCTAAGATGAGGTATGTAAATCGGCTCAGATCTGAATGATTACAACTCTACGACAAATCTAACGGCGACAATTGTTGGGGTGTCTTTAAAATTCGAGGCAGCAGTGGTAGGATAAATGTTGTAACAACCAGTAAAACGTGATGAACTTAGTTTTCCACCGACAAAAAATCTCTATTCGGCGAGCCAGATTAGGTCTTTTCTTTTCCTTTTTAATAGGGTAATTTCGATCCCTGTAAGCAGGCCAAATCAAACACATAACGTCCACATCAGCATATTCACTAACGAGGTTAGTCGTCCGTTAGCGAGGGAATGATAAAAACAAATAGGGGCAAAGTTAGATGGGTGACAAAGTGAAAGTTGAGAGTGTTATCAGGCCGAGTGAAACTTGAGAGTATTAAAAACCAATACCTCAAAAAATAACTTCTTTAAATTGGTGAAAATTTATGATATGGCCATTACAAGCGTGTAAAAATACTAACGTAAATAATTTTTTTGGTTACACAGATGATGCATGTTTGTATGATAAAAAAATGATAAGGTAGCGTTTAAGAAAGAAACAAAAATTTGTATGCATAGCCTTAACATATGTAATGATTGTGTTAGTAATTCATGTCTATAGCAAATTTTAATTCACGAGTAATTCATAAGTCCTTTTGTCGCGACGAGTAGATTATAAGGTTAAATTAGTCGTGACGAGTTAACTACTAATAAACTACTCGTGCAGGAATGTAAACCGGGTAAACTAGTCGTCGCGACTATAGGACTTATGAATTACTTGTGGGTGTTGATTACGGGGCATGAAACTTATTTAGTCGTGAAGATAATGATTAATGAACATGCTCGTTACGGTTAGTTTAAGGGCATGAAGAAAGTTTTAATTGGTTCTACAAACTACTCGTGTGTTATCATAATATATACCCGTCACGGCTAGTTTCTAATACATATTTTTGTAATTTCTTGCGAATGACACCTAAAACTTGAAATTTGTTTTCATAAACGCTTATTTTCGAAAATTTACCATTTAACAATCTTTAGTATAATTACATTGAATTGAAAAAAAAAAATCATATAAAATTAGTCATATATTATTTTTTATTGGTATGCAATTAATCCTTTCTTATTTAAGAAATGTAAGCTATGTAGGTGCTTTTCTAACAATGTAAGACCGTTGATGAGCATTACCTATAATCTTGTAGCATTACCTATATCATTAGACAAGAAGCCAATTACTCGTGCTGCCATTAAAATGTGAACACACCTATGGGCTATGGTGGTCCAAGGACCATGGATAGTTACTACACTATTGAAGATAAAATAAAAAATAAAAAATAAAAAGGAGCGATGGCTATTTAATTTCAACATGCTCGATTTACGATAATAGAAACTTTAAAACCTTAACAAATAATCCCTCACGTCATAACTTTATTAACGCGTTGAAGACTTTCTCCTGCAAAAAGATAAATAAAATAAAAATCCTATAAACATAATGCAGCATAACCAACAGGTTTGACTCACCTATTTGTTCCACTTAGAGCATTCATAGTATACCCCCTATCCTTATCCCTATAATTACACTATAAAACACTATATTTCTCTTTCCTGTTTAATTAAATAATAATTTTTATACATTTATTATTACAGTTTTCTCTCTCCTCTACTCACAACCAATTCAACAAATATTAAAAAATAAATAGGGGCAAACAATGTTCCCTAAATGTTTCCCCAAATTTACAAAAAATCACTACATTTCTCTCTTCACTCTATAATTTACACTCACAACCATTCAAAACTCTACCCTATAATTTACCAATCCCCCTCACATAATGTCACACCCCCAATCTAGGCCTAGGAGTATGAACCATAATTGGTACCATATTTGTAAATAAATCAGAGTTATGGTTATTAGCGGAAGACTTTAAAATATAAGGATCAATATTATAAATATTTATGATACAAAAGACGAGACAAAAGTCTCGTTTGGTTTTACTTGTTTATATGTTTTACAAAACCACCAAGTTTTAATATTTACATAAAACTATCCGAGCCATCAGATACTTGAGCTTCTTCGTTCTCTCAAGCTCTAATCTTGATTACCTGCACAATGTTAAATAAAATACGTCAGCAACGCATGCTGGTAAATATGCTGACGCAAAAATATTTTCTTTACTTAATTACCCCTCGAGACCACGTAAGCCTCGGCCCATCTTGGCTTAGGAATAATCAAGTTAAAACAACAATCATTATAAACTCGAGTCTCTGCACTAGGTCACCTCAGAGAAACACCGTAGCGTTTATGACATAACTTAGGTACCATAAATATACACATGGCCATTCCCTACTCGGACGTAACTTAGGTCCGGCCCATCGTGGCTGGAGGTCGTGACCAAGCGTGGTGCGATGTGCCCACCGCGTTCCACATATGAAAGGATCCTGAAAAACGTATACCATAGCTTGAGGGCTGGCTTATACTCTTATTTACAATGTTTTTAGAGACACGTAGCCTCATGTAAAGTTTTACACATAACACGTTTGTTTGTTTGAAATCAAGTTTGTAAAAGTGGGCGTATTCACCTTTCAATGGGATCGGCTTCCAACACCGTCCGTTAGTTCTTCCTTCGCTATCTCGCACCTATAGTACGAGTATAACATTCATTAGTCGGATACACGATCCGGCTTAAGACCTTTAGTCTTATCATCTCGATGAACCTTTAGTTCATTCTTTTATTTACTTTAAAACCTTTAGTTTTAATAGTAATTTATAAACCTTTAGTTTATATTGAAAACCCGACGTTTCTTCTTCTTTAAGAAACGTATTTCTTTTATTATTTAAGTATATTCATAATACTTAAATAATATATTTCTATAACAAAGAATAATCTTATCTTTATATATATTCATATATATATATATATATATATATATATATATATTATCTTTCTTTTCTTTCTTTTCTTTGTTATATATTTCTTTCGTTTATCGAGAATAATATTGACTTAGGGTATTAAGCCCTTTCAATATTTTATTATTATTTTGGTTGGGCATTATGCCTACCTTGCTTGGCTTGGCAACACCCTAGACACTTGGGCAGTACTTCGACGCCGCTTGCTTATCAACTTCTACTTGATCAACACCTTCTTACACTTGGCACGCCTTTCGAGACGTCAACACTCTTGGCACGTATTTCAAGAAAATCACCGGGTCGTCGGGCAGTACTTCCTTCTTGTTCGGGATGTCGGGGAGTGGCACGTATATCGAGATAACGGGCACGGAAAAACGAGGCTCGGGGCACGTTTATCGAGACGGAGCGTTGGCACGCTTTACGAGGTAGTGAGAGAAACTAGAGAGAGAGTAAGTGTGAAATTGAGGTGTGAGAGGGCTGCGCTCGTGGCTGCCCTATTTATAGCCCAAATTGGATCCCATCGCGGTACGCGATGAGCTCCCTGACTCCCCCATCGCGTACCGCGATATAGGGTTGTCGAATCACGGGGTAGGCCTGCCACGTGTTAACACGTGGCAAGCGCCACCACACGTGTCAACACGTGGTGACACGTGGCAGCAGACGTTGCCACCGTGAGCCACGTGGCACACGTGTCACGGTGTGTCAGACACCCCATCGTGGTACGCGATGGGTGTCTTTCTTGACCCTGTCGCGTTGCGTGATAGGTCCAGAAGGCAATTTTTTTCATTTTAGTCCCTGAGGTTTGAAATTGGTAGAATTGATCCTTTGACTTTAGAAACTTGTCATTTTTGACCCGAAATTTACGTGATGTTACACATAATTATGAGGGATGGGTTGGGAATGCTCTTACAATCATTATTAACCATCAGTAGTGGAGGCGTTATGGAGGCTTTGTGGGGTCATAAAGCCTAGGAACGCCACCCCACCAGGCTTTATGGAGGCGTTTTGGTTAAATTTGTTGGCTGGCGTTTTGTACATAACGTAGGTGGAAGACACAAGAATAAAAAAAACAAATAAACAAAGTTATAGAAAGTTATGAGGCTTTATGACTATACTTTATTTTTGTAAAAAGTCATAACTTTGACTGCGCATCACGTGACGCATAACGCTCAGAGGTGGGACTTTATGACAGCACGTTGTCCTTGTAAGATAGATGGTAATAATTCTAAATTTAAATACAAAATAATAATATATAAAATAATAGACAAAATGACAAAAAAAAATATTGTTAGTCATATGGCAACAAAAAAAGTTTGACTACTTGTAGCTAACTGTTGGGTAAAGTAATAGCATTTTGCCTTTCATATAGCAACAAATTCTGCATAAAATCTACTCTCCAATTTTCTTAAATTTTATTTTATTGTTTTTATGTTGAAGTACGTAAAGTTGTTCAATGATTTGCATGGAAAAAGAAAAAAAAAATAGAATAGCCCAATGTATTTATGTAAGAACCCATGAATATTCTTGGCTTGTATTTTTAGTCAAAAGGTATATATATCATGATGACATTTGAAAAATACCAAATGAAATAGTTATACAGAGTTATTTGTTGACAGTAATTTAACTTTTATTATTGCAGGTCACATGATTGAATATGTACGACTATTGTTATATCGATCAAGTTAATTTATTTATTGTAACATTTTAGTTATTCCAACATAAATATAATAGTCTAACTTGTAATATTCTTGTGTTACTAAGTTTATTATAAAGATAAAAGTGGTAGTATAAATCCACTATAAACAAACCCTTATAATTGTATTTGAAAATATATAAAGAAAATATCAAACAATAACATATTTATTCAAACTATTTTTCTAATACAACTCATAGTATACTTGAGAAGATAACACATACAACCTTATGATTCAAATAGTAGAAATGAGTTGAAATTAACTTATATATTTTCATGATTGTTATGATGAAATTATATAATAACATGTAATTACATCTATTTAAGGGGTGTCATCCTGCAGTAAGATACAGCCATGCATGTATAGGTGATTTGTAAGAGCATGTAATCCTTAAAATATAGGTATATGTGATTTATAAGAGTATTTAAGAGTAGTTAATTTATGGTTCAAAAAAAATTATATAAGACCATATTCGAATTTTTTTTAATAAAGTTATGTCCTTTGGATGCCAAAAAAGATTATAGTTGGAAGTCCATATCTTTGGTTGTAACAGTCACAATCTCTCAAAACTCTTTTTTCATAAAAGCCCTCAACCACGGTCCCTCTTTTTTCTTTTATACCTTTTTATGCCCTCTAGTTTATCTCCAATAACTTTGATTATGACCTTTTGTGTTATTATTATTCAAACAATATAATGCTAAACTTTGTAATGTGGGTGAGCTAAGAAAGGAAATCGAGTCACAAAGAGAGAAATATAAAACTCAATAATTTAAATATTTATCATATTTATTCCATCTAAAACTGTAACGCGTATAGGATATGCTTGATCTTAAGCTCAAGATATCGGATCCTTTGTCGGTACCGCTTGATCTTAATTCACATTCCAGAGCAATGATCCCTTGTCAAAACCTTGATCTTGAGGTCCCGAAGGTCAAGATAGACCATTGCTGCCTTGGCCGGCGGTTTTACAAATAGAATGTCAATCTCTTCCACGCACAACCATTTAATAACCGAAAAGATTTTATACTAAGAATCGAAATCGAGTCATAAAATAAAAAGAGAGAGAGAACAATATATTTCATAATTCATAATATTCATCATCTTTATTCCACCTAATAAGTATAACGTTCTACAATAATAGGAATGATACATTAATTAAATTTAAACTTCAACTTAAACATGATCTCAAATGTTCCCACGTTGCTTTATTCATTTTAAGAGCTTTGATAACCGGTTTAGACAACTTCACGGTTTTAAACTAAACCGTGTACACCCCTATTTCATCTATGTTTTTCTAAAAAACAATATTAATTGGTTAAAGATATAGAATCTTAACACATATTTCTTACACCTCAACTTAAAAAAGACATGTTGGTCCCGCCTAAGAGTTTTAAACACTTTGATGAATCAAAAGCATGTGTGAAACGAGAAAAAAAGTATACACCTACCAAAAGCTATAAGCTCTCATCATCAAGCTTCATGTTATTCCCAATATTTGGTCTCTCCAGAGGCAATATTACTAATTCCAGAATGATGCACAGCTTCTAATGAAGGAAGGTACAATTAGTTGTATTGATTCTGTTCTGTAAGTAGATATTATGGGTCTGAGAATAAAGATTTACCGGTCCTAAAAAGTGGCGAATAAACTGAGGAAGCACTTTTGGGGTTATGATGAGTAGATGCTGACGACAACTTCACCGTTAAAAACAGGGTAAAGGCAAAAAAAAGTGATTTTGTGACTTTGTCTTACTCAAAGCTGACGTGGAATTTACTGAATCGTGTTTTTAAAGTTATAGATATATTTTTTTTCTCTATGATAGTATACAATACGTTTGGATTTAGTTAGATATTTAGGTGTTGTTTGTTTTTCCTCAAAAGCACTTCTCCACCTTTTTTGTCTCCACTGAGAAGAGGGCGCGCAGACGTTGGGCTCTGCAGTGTGTTTGTCTTTCCGTAGACGTTTCATTAAAAAATCTCTGCGCGCCCTCTTCTCCCAGAAGTGTTGGTATTGGTACTTCTCACCTCTTCTAACCAAATTCTTTCCACTGTCCCCCAACTCCCCCACCCTGCAACCCCGCCGCTCCACTGCTCCAGCGCCGCCGCCCCACCGCTCCAGCGCCGCCGCCCCACCACTGCAACCCCGTCGCCGCCGCTCCACTTCTCCAGCGCCGCCGCCACAGCTGCAACTCCGCCTCTCATCCCCCAGATCATGTTTAATTTCATAATTACCTTTTGTTACTTCTCACCTCTTCTAATCTAATTACCTTTTGTTACTTCTCACCTTAGATGGTTAAAGTTTTGATTGTTAGATTTTGTTAGTTTGTTGTTAGTTTTGTTGGATTTTGTTAGATTGTTAGATTTTGTTAGTTTTTTGTTAATTTTGTTAATTGTTAAAGATTTTTGTTAATTTTGTTAGATTTTGATTAGTTTGTAGAAAGTTTAGGTTTTGAAAATTGTTAACACTTTGTTGTTGAATAAAGTTTGTAGTGTTTTGTTAATTGTTAAAAAATGTTGTTAATTTTGTTAGATTTTGATTAGTTTGTAGAAAGTTTAGGTTTGTTGAATATTGTTAATACTTTGTTGTTGAAAGTTTGTAGTGTTTTGTTAATTGTTAAAGATTTTTGTTAATTTTGTTAGATTGTTATTAGTTTGTAGAAAGTTTGGGTTTGTTGAATATTGTTATTAGTTGTTGTTGAATAAAGTTTGTAGAAAGTTTAGGTTAGATGAATTGTTGTTTCAATATAATTGTTGTTTCTTGTTAGTTGATCATAAAAATGGGAGAGAAACAACAATGGTCGACTGAGCAAATAAAATATTTAAATTTCAGTTTATTTAAATTTCAGCTTATTTTAGCATTCTGTAGATGTTAAAATACAAACAGTCTTCTTGTTGCAGACTGCAGAGTTTTGGTCCACCTCTTCTGCTACAGATGTTGGCAGATGTGGTTTCGCAGACTCTTAACATTTTACCTCTGAAAAACAAACAGCACCTTAGATACATAATTAGGCCTGTAAACGAACCGAACGTTCGGTGAACTGTTCGTGACCTGTTCGGCAGGAAGTTCTCTTTAATAAACGAACGAACATGAACAAAGAATTTGTGTTCGTTTAATTAAATGAACGAACATGAACACATGCTCCGTTCGTTCATTTATGTTCATGAACGTTCGCTTATGTTCGTTTATGTCTATTTATTTATGTCCTTTCATGTATTATGGGTGTGTTTGGGATTCCTTATTTAAGGTGAAAAGAACTTTTTATGGTAAGTTGAAAAGGTCTTGTGAGTATTTGATAAGGAGTTTTAAAAAAAGTGTTTGGATTAACATAAGTCAATAAGTTATTTTTTAAAAAGTGTTTGGTTTAACTTATTGATGTAAAATGACCAAAAAGGACACCAATTGCACACATTTGGTTATTGATGCGACGCAACTGACAACAACACCTGATTGCAATGCTAATGGTAACTTCACTAAGAGGAACACCAATTGCACACATTTGGTTGAAAAGATGAAGAGAGCAAGTGTAATGTTTGATTTTAGTAAGAGCAATTAACATCTAATTAAACTTAACAACCGAGGGCAGGGGGCGTGTTTGAGACATTTCATCGAACAGGTTCAGTGCATCATTCAAGTTCCTAACTTTATGAAGTTTAGACCGATTATCATCCGAGTGAATGGAAGCAGCTTTAATAATGTGAGTACCAAATTGTAAACCTAACTGTAAGATGAGAAATGGGTACCTCTGAAAGCATCAACAACAGCAGATTTTGAAAGATTCATCATCATCATCATCATCATCATCATCATCCAGCATAGACGAGAAACAGAGCTAATGAATGATTCAACCTGTTTAATACCAACTATGAATGAAATACAGAAAGCATGAATGCTTTTATTTGTATTTTGATGATCGGCAGGGAGGTAGGAGGATGTGTTAACGGTGGGTGGGTGGGTGAAATAATGATATGCAGGGTGGAAGAAGGGTGGATTGGGTATTTAATATCTATAAGGAGATAAGTTAGGATATCCCAACTTATACAAAACCCATTTTTTAGCCTTGCCAATAAGGAGAAATTCATAAGGACTAGTTAGTTACCAAACACTAAAATAGAGAAAAAAGAACTTATTCATCTTAATAAGCTATAAGGAGTGGAAAATAAGGAATCCCAAACACCCCCTAATAGAAAATAATTATTATGTCCGTTTATGTTTGATTGTGTTCATTTACATTTGTTCATATATGTTTGTTTATCTTTCTTCAGTTATGTTCGTTTAGACTATAAACAAACCAACACAAATGTCCATTTTTAAATAAACGAACATGAACATAAATGTGTGTTCGCTTAAGTGTATGTGTTCTTTTAAAGTCAAATAAGCGAACACGAACATGCCCTTGTTCGTGTTCATTTGATTCGTTTACAGGCTTTCATTATTCACATTGATGAATACATTGGTCTCAATCTTTAGGCTTCGCCGATTTTATATGTGTTCGTGAACCGTTCGTGAACACACTAGTTTCCTTAATGAACGAACACGAACATAAAATCTCGTTCGGTAAGTGTTCGTGAACACATTATTTTCTTAACGAACGAACACGAACAAGGTCTTGTTCGTGTTCGTTCGGTTCGTTTACAGCCCTATACATAATACATGTATTTTTTTGTATGAAAATTTATGATATGTTATAGGAGAATCTGTGATCGAGGCGTGTGGGCTCGTTTATGGCTTAGGGGATGTTTGGGTAAGCTTTTAAAACTTGCTTATTGTTCTTTCCAATGTGGTATAGTGGTAGAAAGCTTGGGTTTCTCAATGGAGACCCAAGTTTAATTTCCACCTATAACACTTTGGAGGGGACATGAGTGGCTTAATGAAGGAAGGCTGGGATCTTTGTGATCTCCAATTCAATCCTGAGGGCTTTCGGGTTTTATCACTAGTGTGCCTTCGTACGGGTGGGTTTTCCCCGGAATTGAAGATAACTTGGAGGCGCTTAAGGGCTCCGTACGGCTGGGTTGGGACAGCTGGCGGTGGTCTTTTACCATTTGGTCACCCCGTACGAAGTACCTATGCAATCTATGTTGGCCGTTAAAAAAAACTTGTTTATTTGCTTAAAGTAAATGTGTTTGGCAATACTACTCCAAAAACTTTAAATTTGAGTTTTTTAAAATTGTTCTTTGCTTTTTGAAAAACAAATTAGCAAAAAAAAAAAAAAAAAAGACAATTTTAAAAGTTCACACACTCTCTTAGTTAGGGTTAAGGTGGCATCGGGGCTTCAAATGTTGGAAAAAAGAAAGTGATGAGATATAGGGTAGATCAGATGTATGGGGTTCTTGGGATTTTTGTGATAATAATAACACTGAATCTCCAACGCTAGAAGAAGGCACAAGTAGATGGGGGTGTGGCAAAACAGACACTCGGTGGCCAGACCAGCCCTCAAGGGTTCCTCTGGAGTTTCGGATACGAGTAGATGGATGGCTTGGGGCCATATTGCAACGCTCATATCAAAATATATTTTGTTAGATTTTTAAACATTCTAACCACTAGTTTTAGAAATAATAACTTACGTAACGTTGGATTTATGTAGCTGATACTTTATGTAATTTATTTAAAATAACTAATATAATGTTTGGTTGTTATATTCTAAATTTAATTTTAAACACGATCTATAACTTCAAATAATACGAATTTAGAAATAGTAAAGATTAATTTCGTGAAAGTATAAGTAAAAAGTAGATGATTAACTAAAATATACATTGCCACTTCCACTTTGGTGTGGGTGGTTAGGAATTTCCTTAGTGTTTCCTTATATGGTGGTTCTCAAGTTCGAATCCTGGCTCAGATACACGCTCTAATCTATAAAATATATATAGCACCACTGTAAGGAGGGATTCAAACTTGAGTAAGGTTTGTTGTATGCGGATGGTAAGTCTTATAGAGCCCCTCACAACCATTTGCACTTGGCGGTTCAAAAAAAAATGTGATCTAGAATTAAAATGTCGTTTGAAAATGGATCTAACTTTGGCTCAGCCAAAGCAATACTAAGCGAGAAAAGCCCTGACTATCTTCTTAGTCATAGTCAAGCAAGTTTTCGCCTTTCTTGAGGTAAACTTACTAATAAAGTGGCAACAAGCACCTTTTTTCTCAAAGTAAACTTTCTCCCTTCTTGCTTTAGTTTTCAATAAGGCTCGCGCAGGGGCGCTCACCTTTTTTGGCTCCTTCCCGGCCCGGAAGTTCGCTTCTGACGACTAGCTTCTACCGCTAGCGCTTGGACTTGGAAGCAAGCTAAAGCTACCTTGAATCAAATCAATCAATGAATGAAAAAGAAAACCGCTTACCGAGAAATAGAAAGGAAGGACAAGTTGGTTTAGGGACCCGTTGGTCAAAGGAAAGGGGGTCCTGATTCCGGGACGGAGCCGTATGACGCGAGAGTCTCACGTACGGTTCCTTTGAGAAGGTGGTGGTATAATAAAATTACACAGTTTAAAACAATAGCTAAATATATGATATGACAGGACATGAATATGATATAACATTTACTCATGTCTTCCTTGACTGTGATCGGGCCAAGGCTGTTTGGAGGGCGGTTTCACTTTGGTGTGGTTGGGATGTGACGGGCTTTGACTCCTTTTCACAGCTTTTGGAGGTGGCGGATGAACCGCCTAACAAAATGTCGAGAAGAATCTTGAAGGCCATCATCTACTCCTCCATTTGGTGCATTTGGAAACAAAGGAATGCGAGAATCTTCAACAATAATATTTTCTCTTCGGAGTTCTTGTTGGAGGAGATTAAAACAAATCTATATGGTTGGATTAAGACTAGGTCAATGTATAAGGAGATTGTTTGGTTAGATTGGGTCAATTCCATTTTAGCTTGTTTGGTGGGCTGAATGTTCTTTGTTTCTTTTGTATCCGTTTTGGTTCCTTTCAGCTTCTAGCTGGAGGTTCCTCTTTTAATCTTATCGTCTTGCTGTTCAAAAAAAAAATTTAAATAGAAATCCTTGTTCTAAGGCTATGTGTAACGGGGCGAGAAGTAGGGCCGACAACGGCGATAAATTGGAGGAGCACCGCCCCTCAGACGATACTTGCCGATTTGTGTGTGTGGGGTGGGGATGGTGAGAACTTGTCGCCTGTTCTTGTTGATGTTATATTATTATTATAATAGTATGTGTGTGTGATATATATACATACATATGTATATGGAGCTACAACACTATTACACTCTTAAAACAAAAACCCACATTTTGGTGACTAGGCGTCAAGTGGTGTAAGTTGTCCCATTTTGTAGCCCCTCCAGTCCTCCACTACACGTAGCCAAAAGAACAACTAAAAATATGACGTGACAGGTGACTGGTAACGCGTTTAAGCATCTTGTAAGTTAGTGCCACAAACTCAACGGCCACCATGGTAACCTTTATGGCGGGAATAACCGTTTAGGTGTGAACCCATGAACAGGTGTTGTTCTTTGTCCCTTTATATGGAATTCCACTTTCGGTGTTTTTGTTCCTTTGATTTTCATAATATTATTAGTTTTATTAAAATCCCAATTTTACCCCCAAAACCTCTATAAAACCCATCCACATTGCCAATATCACACCTCCCCTCTTCCCCCTCAACCAAGTTTTTTCAAATTCCATAAATTTTATATAAATATTTCTTTCATTGTTGCAAAAATTCAGTTTTTATTTGATAAATTTGTGGTGGGAGGCGGTTTTTAATCGTAAAGAACCCGATAAGTTTTCGAAGAAGATGATCGGAAGCATTCGATGGAACTTAATCGAGATTCTTGAAAACAAATTCTGTGTCAAAAAAAGATTTTATTTTTGGATCTTTCAGATTTTTAATAGGTGTAATACGGGCACTTAATCGAAATTCGACATCTTATTAATCTCTTATATACATTTATTTGTTCACTATTTTTTTTACATTTTTTTGAGTTATGGGTGGAGCATCATTGCCACCAGGATTTCGATTTCACCCGACGGACGAAGAACTGATCGGTTATTACCTTAAAAGAAAGGTCCAAGGCCTAGAAATATGAGTTTATAGTATGTATAGATTTTAATTTTAATGTTGATGTATATTTTATTTTGTTAATTTGTTCATATTCATGTATATTCATCTTCTTGTGTTTATAAAAAATAAAATACGATTGTATATCGGAGATCCGAGATAAGTTTGATCTATATTTTTTTTTCCGGCGTGTTTTAATCTATTTGATGTGAATTACCTCATTAATACCATTTATTTTGTTTGACTTTCCTTATTGTTTTAAATAACTTCATTAACATAAATATTACAAATATTTTAATTTAATAATCCCATTAAAACATTTTATATTCTTTGACTTTCCTTAATTTATAAACAAACTGATTTTAAAGTTAATTTGAATTATTTAAAATTAATTATTTTATAGTCAACGTGAATATTAATTAATTATTTTTATAATAACAATAAATTAATTAAAATGTTATATTGTTAGTTCAAATATTAAAGTTTAAACGTTAATATTAAAGTAAATAATTAAATAAGAAAATATGTAAATCATTAGACGAATTAAGGTAATTCGTTTGAATATTAAAGTTAATTAGAAAAATAACTATCCATATATTTTTTGTATATAACCATACTTCGTACAAATTACAAATTTGTAATCAGTATCCATATATTTTTTGCATATATCCATGATTTGCAATTACACATTTATTCATCATTTCTATTTATTTATCATTTCTATTAATAAGTATCCATTTTATTTCTACACTTTCATAATTTACATAAATAGATAATCCTTATAGACAATCATAAAATATTATAAATAGGTAATAATTATAAATTTAAATCTTCATCCATTTTCCATATATTTTTGGCATATAACCATACTTCGTGGTACAAATTACAAATTACAAATTAATTACTCTATAGTCAAAGTGAATATTAATTAATTATTTTTATAATAACAATAAACTTTTTTTGGTATATAACCATACTTTGTGGTACAAATTACCAATTACAAGTTAATTAATTTATAGTTAACGTGAATATTAATTAATTATTTTTATAATAACAATAATTTTTTTGGTATATAATTATACTTCGTGGTACAAATTACAAAATACAAATTTTTTGGTACAAATGTTATACCTTTACTTCAAATATTAAACTTAAACGTTATTATTAAAGTAAATAAGTAAATTTAGATAAGTTATTTGAAAATAAGTAAATATGTAAATTACTAGACTAATTAAGGTAAGTCGTTTGAAAATATTAAATTTAATTCGAAAAATAAGTATCCATATATTTTCGGTATATGTTGACTAAAATAATTTAAAAACTATTATTCTTATATTTATTTTTGGTATAAGTTAATTTGAAAATTTTTGTCAAAAATTTAGATAATAACAATATATCAAAAATTACTTAAAAAACGTATATTAAAATCCATATTGATCATGAGTTTGTAATATGTATTTATTTTAATTTTAATTTTAATATTGATATATATTTCATTTTAAATATTCATGTATATTCATTTTAATTTTTTTTATATAAAAGAAAATATTAATGTATATCGTAGATCCGAGATTAGTTGATCTGTATTTTTTTCCAGGCGTGTGTTAATCTATTAGACATGAATTATCCCATTAATACAATTTTTTAGTTTGACTTTCCTTATTTGTTTAAATAACCTAATTAACATGAATATTGTAATTTATATACTTAATTATCCCATTAACACATTTTATATACTTTGACTTTCCTTAATTTATAAACAAACAGATTTTTAATTTAATTTGAATTATTTCAAAATAATTACTTGATAGTCAAAGTGAATAAGTTTATTTTTCTATTCGAAAATATTCAACTTAATATTAAACTTAATTTTAATGTTTTTTGATCATCAAATAAATAAGTTAATTTGTTATAGTTTTGGTACAAGTTAATATAAAAATAACTTAATTTTTACAAACATAATTTTTTTTTCATATGATGTTATATTTTAATATCATATGGTGTCATATAATGTAATAGGAACTCTAAATAAGTAAATAACTTGTCACACCCCGGATTAGGGCCTAGGCGTGTGACCACGAGTTGGTACCTGTTTTGTAAATATATCAGAGTTGCAGTTTATTTTAGCGGAAGACTTTGGTTTGAATATAATATTAATTTATTTTGAAAACTCCTCGGGTATAAATACTCGAGCATTTGATTTATAAATCATATTTTTAAATCTTGTTTATAATATTTTAATGATTCAAAATTGAGCAATCTATACCTTGCGAGCATCTATCATCATGAATGATTATGTTCCTTGCTACCTGTGTTAATATATTTTCCTGAAATGTGGAAAAAATACGTCAACTATATGCTGGTGAACACGTATGACTCTATAAAATATTTGAATGACAATTACAATACAATCATAGTTTTCTATACACTCAGCAGATGCACGGCCACATCTGGGCTTTGTACCACTCCCCTACACACACACAGTTGTTCCCCCGAGCTATATGCGTATAGCCCCTACAAGGAGAACTAGTTATGATCGTTTGCCCGCGCCCACGTAGCCTTTGAATGATTAGGCTGAACGATTATGTTTGGATCTAGACACATGTGTACTCGGTCGGAGTTGCTTTTATTGTCTATATTGTATTATAATGATTTAGAGAACATATAATCTCATGCAAACATTGACTGACTCGTTAGACAAACACCCGTTTATCTTATCGAGTATAAAATATGTTTTGATTGATTGAAAATGTTAACGTATTCACGTTATAAAAGGTTTGAATGTATTCACCTGTGATTGTCTGTTCTGAATGATTGGTGATCTTGTTTAAAACCTTGACTGTGAATGATTGATTGATTGATTGATGATTGACCTATTAAAAAATAGGTTTATATAAATATCCAGATCGTTACTTGATCCGGCTACAGGCCCTTAGTCTGGTTTTGATAACTTTAAACCTTGATTGATCATTTGTTTGAATAAAATATTTAGAGATATAGTCTTTTTATTTATTTACCAAATCATATGCTGAGTTTCTTCTTCATGAAGAAACATCTATAATCTGTTTCTTCTTCAAGAAGAAACATTCATTGACTGCTAGTATTGAATGTAAAATTTTATGTTTCTTAATTATGAAGAAACAATATTTTAGCTATATTTCTTGTATATGAAATGTTACGTTTCTTAATTGTGAAGAAACTATATGATTATATTCTTATGAGTGAAAAATTATGTGTTTCTTAATTGTAAAGAAACATTACTAAAATCCTTTGTATGTTTAAAGCTTATGTAAACATAGTTATGATCAAGGTTTGGGCTATACCCTTGACTATGGTCTAAGCCATATAATATAATAATAAAATAATGACTTAGGCAGAACCCCTACCTTACACGGTTATTCGGAGTTTGATTACTAAGATTGATTGAGCAGCACTTATACTTTCTAATGCGTACTAGAGCTTAAACTGGTGGAACCTTAGAGCTTGGCACGAACTTCAAGGTTGGCACACAAAACGAGGCGACATATGGTGGTCGTCGCGTTGTGCACGTACTTCGAGATATCGTCGGTATATGACACGGATTACGAGGTGACGATTGTCGGGTCGGCACGGAAACCGAGGTAGTGAGAGAGTAAATCTAGAGAGAGAAAGGATTTAGGTGTGAGAAGTGATGGAGCCGTGACCCCCCTTTTATAGGCTGAGATTGTAACCCGTCGCGGTACGCGATGGGTCAAGGTAACCTCGTGGCGTATCGCGGCGCCGCAAAAATTACGCCGCCATACTAGAACCTGCCACATGTGACATCTGACCCGATCCGACCCGACCCAGGTACCCGTTTTCCGATCCGATCTCTTTCTTTTATGATTTAATATTTATTTATACTTATATTTTACTTTTAATGATAATAATATATTTTCCTTCCCGCCTCTTTCTCTCTCTTTCTTTCCGCCGTCCCGTCCCTCTCCTTCTCTCTTTCCGCCTTCTGTTCCCTCTTGTCACCGTCCCGCCCTTAAGCCTTGTTTCCCTCTTTTTCTTCTAACTCTTTGCTGTCCTTTGTTCCTTCCCGCCTAAGGTTGTCTGCGCAGCTCCACGCGCCAGACTCCTTACAAGGAAGCCTGCGTGAAGACCACCTGTTACTGCGATACGCGAGACGAACTGTCCCCGCAGCGCGCTAAGGATTTTAGTTCTTTCCGCGGCGCGCTATGGATACTGTTCTTCCCGCGGCGCGCTAAGGAATATAGTTCTTCTCGCGACGCGCTTAGAATTGAAGTTCTTCCCGCGGCGCGCTTAGAAATATAGTTCTTTCCGCGGCGCGCAAAGGTTGGTTCTGTCTGCCTTCGCGCTCGCGCTCTCTTGACCTTCTGTGTCTGCCTTCGCGCTCCAGCCTTCTCGCGCTAACCCTTTGAGTCTTTTCTTCTGTTTTGTCCAGCCGTTTGCTTTTGTGATGTCTTATCTTTTGTGCTGTTGACCTAACCTGTCTTATGTCTGAAAGCCACTTTTGGCGCAGCATGCGCACCAACCCCATTGGTTGACAGAAAAAGTGACTGACATTATCTTTGGAGATCTGCTTTTCCATGCTTTGACCAATACCTTTATCTGACCCTCCCATGCCTGTTTACTGTTCCCTGTCAGCTTTTCCTTTGCCCCCTGCAGCTGCCATATCTTTTGATATCTTTTACTTTTGGAATCTTTTACTTTTTGGAGATCTTTTCCCCTTTTCTAGGGATTGTGTTCCCTAGGGTTTCTCTATAAATAATAATGTTATTTTCCTAACACTACACACACAAAACACTTAATCTCTCCTGTTCTCTCTTGCTCCTTGCTCTCTCTGCCGTCTTCCTCTCTGCCTCCGTCTTCCTCCCTGTTCTGCCCTGCTTTTCCGGTAATATATATTATATATAATAATTTACTTATTAATTATGCTAACTTATAATCAAGACTTAAAACAAATCATTAAAACAATAATCTTATTTATAGGTTAACTTGTGCTTGTTTAAAGTTGGTTCTTGCTTTATCTTACACCGCATCGTTTATCAAGTGAGTAATCTCGTACCTAATCCCTTTTTGCTTTTAATGTTTTGGGATGTTCATGTGTTCATACAAACTTAGAGTCTTAAACTGTTTATGAACTTTAGTCGCGCAGTATCCCATGTGTTGAGGACGTAGACTTGGCTGTTTATTTGTATGTGTGGATCATTAACCGTCTTGTCGGTCTATTCCGCAGTTCTCATGGTACCATTAGATGAACACGGGAGAACTATCGTTTATGATTTTCTCTTTTGTTTACACTTGCACAGTCTTTCTTGTTTGTGAGCTCAATTGTGAGCACTGGCAGTCTATGAATCTTAGAGTTGGTCCCGATCAGATTACACCCTTGTTGAAAACCAGACATACACATGTTGCGCGCAGATTTATTGTTATCTATGTATTGTATTAAACTTGATTTCTCACCAACACGCAAGTGTTTGACGTTTATTTTAACACATGTTCAGGTTTGCTGTAGCTACATTTGGAGCTTGTGGACACGTAGGACGTTTTTACTTTTGGACCTAGATTAAAATGTATCAAGACAAGTTATTGTTGTTCGAATATTTTGCCTTATAATATATTGAATTATGTTATCTTGTGTTTACTTTGCGCGTGCGCGAATGAATGTATTTATTAAATATTGACACCCAATAGTGTCACGAGTAATGAAACAATATGTGGCGCCCCGATGTATAATCCGCCTTTGGTCGGGGTGTTACAGATTGGTATCAGAGCTCGTTGACTTTAGGATAGGTGGTTAGACGTAACGGCCTAGAATACCTAAGAGTCCCTTCTCGCGCATGAGAGAAATCTCATGTTTGCGCGCTTATTGTTAATTACTCGTTATTTATGAATATGCTCGCGCTTGCGCAGTATATGATTTTGTTTTATTCCGCGATATTTCGATTTTTGTTGAATTTCGATTTTTATTGATTTTACTTACATATTCGTTTGTTGGATTTGAAAATCCGAAAAGTCATGGTGATACATGAATAGTTGATTTTCGAATTTCATTTACGATTATGTTCTGAGGTTGGAGACTTGAAAAGTCATGGTGATACATGAATTGTCAACCTCCAATACTCATTTTCTTGTATATTTTATATTGAAGATTGAAAAGTCATGGTGATACATGAATCGTCAATCTCCAATACTCGTTTGCTCGTATATTTTAAATTGGGAATTCGGAAAGTCATGGTGATACATGAATTGTCGATTCTTGATTCGAATTTGTTACCTTTATTAAGTCTGCATTTAGGGTCATTTATTTTACTTTAACTTTTGACAGTAACTGACTCCGCGAAACCAAGCTTTTCGAGGTTATACTTTGCGCTAAAACCAAGATATTAACTAAAATTAAAACTTTTATAGAATGCCTCCGCTATCAACTCGCCATCTCAAGAAGAAAGAAGCCGCGCGCAGACGTTCGCTGCAACGTTCCCAGGAAATGGCCGCCGCAATAGCCCAAGCTTTGAGCCAAAACAATACCAACACCTCTGGTTACAACATTAAGTCCTTTAACGCGGGTAACCCTCCAAAGTTCACAGGTCTTGAAGGAGCCACCGTGATGCTCCAGTGGGTTGAGAAAATAGAAAACACTTTCCTCCACACCCAATGCCCCTCAGACAGACGAACCCTATATGCTTCCAGTGTCCTGGAATCTAGAGCGCTTACATGGTGGAATGGAGTAGCTCATGCGCGTGGCGCAGAAGCTGCTTCCAGCATGCTCTGGGAGGAATTTAAGGAAATTCTGACGCGAGAATTCTGCCATCCCAACGAAGTTAAGCGCCTGGAGGAAGAATTCTGGAACTTGAAGCAATACAGCGGTGAAGCGCGCGAGTACGCGACGCGCTTCCATGAACTAAGCCTGCTTGTCCCTCACCTTGTTACCCCTTCCCGCCGAGCCATCGAGAAATTCCTTGGGGGTCTCCCCATGGAAATTCAAGATTCTGTATGGGCCAGAAACCCAGTAACCCTCTCTGACGCCATCGAGTTGGCCGCTGTGCTCAGCGACAACCATGTCAGAGCAGGAACCCTGTTCCTGCGGGGAACTGAAAAGACCAAACTCACCAAGACTGCCCCTGAACCAACAGAAACCAAACCTGAACCCTCACACCATAACAACCCGAAACGTAGGCGCAGACAAGCTTACGCGCTTACCAGCCCGCCCATTGTCCAGCAACCCATCTACCAACCTCCAGTTTACACGCCTACCCCACTGACAGCCTACCCAACACCTCCTGTAGTCCACAACTATGCCTTAACCAATCCCGCACTCCCTGCCCCGCCAACTAAGAAACCTTACACAGGAAACCACCCCTTTTGCCCAACCTGTAGACTCCACCACCCACCTCAAGTCCCATGTCGACTTTGTAACCGATGTGGCCGCGCTGGTCACCTTACAGAAAACTGTAGAGTCCTTCCCGCCAATCCAATTGCGCCGACACCACCAGTCTACCCGCAGAACCCACAACCAACCTACCAAAACCCACGACCCAGATCGTGCTTTAACTGCGGTGATCCCAGTCATTTCCGGAACGCGTGCCCGAGACTACAAGTTCAGATTACGCAAGCGAATCCGGTGAACCAGATTTCGAACCAAGTGACACGCGGACGAGCTTTTAACATAACCGCGCACCAAGTGCAAGCGAATAATGACGTAGTTAATGGTACATTTTTTCTTAACGGATTTTATGCTTCTGTACTTTTTGATACTGGCGCCGATCGAAGTTTTATTTCTCGCGCGTTTGAGCAGAAGCTTGCGCGACCGCGCATCGATTTAAAAGAAAATTTTTCAGTTGAATTGGCTAATGGCAAAACTGTTTTAATTAACTCAGTGATTAAAGATTGCACGCTTAACCTTAACGAAAACGATTTTCTGATCGACCTCATCCCCATGCCTCTTGGAAGCTTTGATGTTATCATTGGTATGGACTGGCTTACGCATAATCGCGCCGAAGTTATTTGCGCCAAGAAGATGATTCGCATACCTCGAGAAAATGGTGATCTTCACATCTACGGCGAAAAACCCTCCAGTGGTCTTAAGCTTATGTCTTGCGCCGAAGCCCAAAGACTCATGCGGAAGAAGTGTATTGCATTTCTAGCCCATGTGGTTAAACCTGCTGAAGAAAAGAAGCTTCGCGATATCCCTGTTGTGCGTGATTTCCCTGAAGTTTTTCCTGATGATCTTCCTGGTATCCCTCCCGCTCGTGAAGTCGAGTTCCGTATTGATCTTGTCCCTGGTGCTTCCCCCGTAGCCAAATCTCCTTACCGTCTTGCGCCCGCTGAGATGCAAGAATTGGCAAGCCAACTTCAAGAGTTGACTGCTAAAGGATTCATTCGCCCTAGCTCTTCGCCCTGGGGTGCTCCGGTGTTGTTCGTTAAAAAGAAAGATGGATCGTTTCGCATGTGTATTGATTACCGCGAGTTGAACAAACTCACCATCAAGAACCGGTATCCCTTACCGCGTATTGACGACCTCTTTGATCAACTCCAAGGTGCCTCTTATTTTTCCAAGATTGATCTCCGCTCTGGCTATCACCAGTTGCGCATCCGCGATGAAGATGTTCCCAAGACTGCTTTTCGAACTCATCAGCGATTACGATTGTGAGATCCGGTATCATCCTGGTAAGGCTAATGTGGTAGCCGATGCGCTCAGCCGAAAACCCTGCCAGCTTAGCTGTATCTTGCCGCGCACGCAGCTTCACTTCGCGCCGATCCAAAGCAACCTTGAATCGCGCATTCGTGACGCGCAGCGCGCATCCATCAGTAATGGTAACCTTCGCGCCGAGTTAGCGTGTGGCGCGGAAGCGCATTTTGTGCCCAATTCGAGTGGAATTCTCTGCTATCTTAATCGCATCTGGATTCCCTTTGATGAGAATCTTCGCGCTGATATCCTGAGTGAGGCGCATAAATCTCGGTA
The DNA here is from genome assembly GCF_021521415.1 of Bidens hawaiensis. Lineage (NCBI taxonomy): Eukaryota > Viridiplantae > Streptophyta > Magnoliopsida > Asterales > Asteraceae > Bidens > Bidens hawaiensis. The sequence goes on along the minus strand of NW_027491282.1, from coordinate 1,642,120 downwards.
TTCTATTCATCCTGGCGCTGATAAGATGTACAAGGATTTGCGCATTACTTATTGGTGGCCCGGTATGAAAAAGGATATTGCTATGTTCGTAGCTAGATGCCTGACTTGTTCTAAGGTAAAAGCTGAACATCAACGCCCATCTGGTTTGCTCGACCAACCAGAAATTCCTACGTGGAAATGGGAATGTGTAGCGATGGACTTTATTACCAAGTTACCTTTGACAGCAAGCAAACATGATAGCATTTGGGTAATAGTGGATCGTTTGACTAAGTCTGCTCACTTTCTGCCCATTTGTGAAAACTACCGTGTTGAGCAACTCGCGCAGCTTTATGTCAGGGAAATTGTCTGCCGCCATGGTACTCCTTTGAGCATCATATCCGATCGCGATGGCCGTTTTATATCTCGCTTTTGGAAATCTCTCCAATCTGCGCTAGGAACTCGCTTGGACATGAGTACGGCATATCATCCCCAGACTGACGGTCAGTCTGAGCGAACTATTCAAACTCTTGAGGATATGCTCCGATCTTGTGTTCTTGATTTTGGAGGTAATTGGGATTCGCACCTGCCTTTGATCGAGTTCTCTTATAATAACAGCTATCATGCCAGTATCGGTATGGCCCCATTTGAAGCACTTTACGGTCGTAAATGCCGCTCCCCGATTTGTTGGAGCGAAGTGGGTGAAGCTCAAATCACAGGACCCGAACTTGTTCAAGAGACAACCGACAAAATCGCCAAGATCCGTGATCATCTGCTGACTGCCAGAAGCCGACAGAAGAGTTACGCAGATCGCAGGCGAAAGCCTCTCGAATTTCAAGTTGGTGATCTTGTTCTCCTCAAAGTGTCGCCCTGGAAGGGTGTTGTCCGCTTTGGGAAGAAAGGTAAGCTTGCTCCTCGTTATGTTTGACCATTTAAGATTCTCGCGCGTGTAGGAAAAGTTGCCTACAGACTTCACCTGCCGCCCGCGCTCAGTAATGTGCATCCAACGTTCCATGTATCCAATCTCAAGAAGTGTTTAGCTGACGAGAACCTTCACATTCCACTTGATGAAGTTCAAGTTGATGAATCTATGCATTTCGTTGAGAAGCCTGTTGAGATTATGGATCGCGAGGTTAAGCAAACCAAGCGCAGTCGTATCCCTATTGTTAAAATTCGCTGGGAGTCCAAGCGCGGAGCCGAGTTTACATGGGAAAGGGAAGATCAAATGAAGATCAAGTACCCGCACCTGTTCTCTGCGCAACCTACTTCGAGATAAATTTCGGGACGAAATTTCTTAAAGTAGGGGAGACTGTGACATCTGACCCGATCCGACCCGACCCAGGTACCCGTTTTCCGATCCGATCTCTTTCTTTTATGATTTAATATTTATTTATACTTATATTTTACTTTTAATGATAATAATATATTTTCCTTCCCGCCTCTTTCTCTCTCTTTCTTTCCGCCGTCCCGTCCCTCTCCTTCTCTCTTTCCGCCTTCTGTTCCCTCTTGTCACCGTCCCGCCCTTAAGCCTTGTTTCCCTCTTTTTCTTCTAACTCTTTGCTGTCCTTTGTTCCTTCCCGCCTAAGGTTGTCTGCGCAGCTCCACGCGCCAGACTCCTTACAAGGAAGCCTGCGTGAAGACCACCTGTTACTGCGATACGCGAGACGAACTGTCCCCGCAGCGCGCTAAGGATTTTAGTTCTTTCCGCGGCGCGCTATGGATACTGTTCTTCCCGCGGCGCGCTAAGGAATATAGTTCTTCTCGCGACGCGCTTAGAATTGAAGTTCTTCCCGCGGCGCGCTTAGAAATATAGTTCTTTCCGCGGCGCGCAAAGGTTGGTTCTGTCTGCCTTCGCGCTCGCGCTCTCTTGACCTTCTGTGTCTGCCTTCGCGCTCCAGCCTTCTCGCGCTAACCCTTTGAGTCTTTTCTTCTGTTTTGTCCAGCCGTTTGCTTTTGTGATGTCTTATCTTTTGTGCTGTTGACCTAACCTGTCTTATGTCTGAAAGCCACTTTTGGCGCAGCATGCGCACCAACCCCATTGGTTGACAGAAAAAGTGACTGACATTATCTTTGGAGATCTGCTTTTCCATGCTTTGACCAATACCTTTATCTGACCCTCCCATGCCTGTTTACTGTTCCCTGTCAGCTTTTCCTTTGCCCCCTGCAGCTGCCATATCTTTTGATATCTTTTACTTTTGGAATCTTTTACTTTTTGGAGATCTTTTCCCCTTTTCTAGGGATTGTGTTCCCTAGGGTTTCTCTATAAATAATAATGTTATTTTCCTAACACTACACACACAAAACACTTAATCTCTCCTGTTCTCTCTTGCTCCTTGCTCTCTCTGCCGTCTTCCTCTCTGCCTCCGTCTTCCTCCCTGTTCTGCCCTGCTTTTCCGGTAATATATATTATATATAATAATTTACTTATTAATTATGCTAACTTATAATCAAGACTTAAAACAAATCATTAAAACAATAATCTTATTTATAGGTTAACTTGTGCTTGTTTAAAGTTGGTTCTTGCTTTATCTTACACCGCATCGTTTATCAAGTGAGTAATCTCGTACCTAATCCCTTTTTGCTTTTAATGTTTTGGGATGTTCATGTGTTCATACAAACTTAGAGTCTTAAACTGTTTATGAACTTTAGTCGCGCAGTATCCCATGTGTTGAGGACGTAGACTTGGCTGTTTATTTGTATGTGTGGATCATTAACCGTCTTGTCGGTCTATTCCGCAGTTCTCATGGTACCATTAGATGAACACGGGAGAACTATCGTTTATGATTTTCTCTTTTGTTTACACTTGCACAGTCTTTCTTGTTTGTGAGCTCAATTGTGAGCACTGGCAGTCTATGAATCTTAGAGTTGGTCCCGATCAGATTACACCCTTGTTGAAAACCAGACATACACATGTTGCGCGCAGATTTATTGTTATCTATGTATTGTATTAAACTTGATTTCTCACCAACACGCAAGTGTTTGACGTTTATTTTAACACATGTTCAGGTTTGCTGTAGCTACATTTGGAGCTTGTGGACACGTAGGACGTTTTTACTTTTGGACCTAGATTAAAATGTATCAAGACAAGTTATTGTTGTTCGAATATTTTGCCTTATAATATATTGAATTATGTTATCTTGTGTTTACTTTGCGCGTGCGCGAATGAATGTATTTATTAAATATTGACACCCAATAGTGTCACGAGTAATGAAACAATATGTGGCGCCCCGATGTATAATCCGCCTTTGGTCGGGGTGTTACACCACATGCCCACTGACTCATTAAGGTCCATCGCGATACGCGATGACCTGTGTTCTGGGCTCATCGCGTAGCGCGATGAGTACCTGAACTCAAATTTTCACTTTTAGTCCATTGTCTTTTGGTAGCTTGTTACTTCTGGGTTTAACTCCAATGGTCCAAAAATACTTCGTAGTGCGCGCGTCGGGTGATTCGCACCCTCCGCTATGACCACTGGGTGCATGCTAGGCATATAAGAATATTATTTTGGAAAATCTCTTCTTTATAAAGAGCTTCAATTTCTTTACCAGTTTCCATGTGAGATGAATTCCATTTCCTTATTTATACTCATGTGGAAATCTTTCATTTTCTTACATATTTCAATGTGGGATGGAATTTCCTTATTCTATATCCTTAACATGAGATGACATTATTTATGGGATATTTTTATTTCCTTATAGAATGTTTATATTTTATTTATTTAAAATTTTCTCATTATTTTTTTAGAGAATAATTTTGATATTTCAATTTAACTAAGTTGTTAAATTTGGACCAAAATTTTGAAGATGTTACATAACTAGACGAATTAAGGTAAGTCGTTTGAATATTAAAGTTAATTTGAAAAATAAGTATCCATATATTTTTGGTATATGTTGACTAAAATAATTTAAAAATTACTATCCATATAGTTATTTTTGGTAAAAGTTAATTTGAAAATATTTATCAAAAATTTACATAATAATAAGTTGACTAAAATTAAAGAAAAAGTACTTTTATTACCGTATTTTGATAAATTAAAAAACGATATGATTTCTTTTTATATTATAATATGTTTAATTTACAAATTTATTTATCATTTCTATTTATAATATATTTTACATAATCGATAAATAAGTAAATAAGTAAATCACGAAATAATGATAATTAATCTTCCATAATAATGATTTGACTAAAATTAACATGGAATATATATTTACATCTTATATTATAATAAAATGTACCATTTATGGAAGATTAAAACTATAATATAAATATACTTAATTACATTAAAAGGTAACAATACAAAAACCAATGAGTAAGTATTTCTAACAATTTCTAAACATATTAGTAAGTATTTCTAAAAATTTCTAAATTTACACATTAAAATATATATATGTATATATATATATATATAACTGAATATACAAATCCGATTATTACAATTTCTACAATTTGACTTTCCAGATTAATATAGATTTTTTTCACAAACTTTAATATGTTGACCAAATCTCTATACTTTCTATAAATATATATTATAGTTTTTCAAATTATATAATGACATTTTTATAAACTTTCTGTAATACACGTCACCCACATTTAATACCATTAAATGTTAACCAATATTATTCATCAAAATATGCATTCAAATTAACATAAAATAATCACAAGTTTCTTAGTTTAGCAATCTTGACCAGTCAATTCTAAGTTACAATTTTGGTAATATTAACAAACTGAAATTCAAAATTATCTTCCAATCAATTTCAATTTTAAATCCAAAATTATAATCTCTACAACTACTACGAATTATTTCGTACATTCATTTCAAAGCAGAAACACATCGGAAATAAAATCTTATGAATCATTTTTTATGTTATAATTATAATATGTATGTTTATTTAAACTTTTGTAATTGTTTATAACATATGAATCCATTTTCTTATAACATATTAATTGTACAATGTAGTTTTACTTTTAATTTCAAATGATGCAATTACCGTTTAATTAATATTCATAATGTAATACCTTATAATTCATCTAAAATAATTTGTTCTTATAAATATAACATTTACAATTAGTTTGAATTTAAAACATATATGTATATTTTACGTTTCTATAATTCCCGCTCATGTGTTACACGGGTCACTCACTAGGTTATTTAATTCAAAAGTGGATTTTTTTAAGATGGTAATTTAGTAACTATATATATATATATATAGTTCCAGCTTGACCTTTGATAGAAAATAATTCGAATTTGCAACAGCCAAGCAAGTCCTAGAGACTCACAATACAAAGTTGATCATTCATTTCAAATTTCATATTGTTTTAAGGAGATGAAGATTGTGGGTTATAGTTTACTTTTAATTAGTAGTTTGGTTCCATATTGTTATTTTGTATTATTAGATTATAAATATGTTTTGTATATTGTTAGTTTAAATAGTAGCTGGATTATTATGGATTTGAAACTGTGACCTAGGTTTGAACAAATGAAGTATATTTTTTATAAGTTTTTATGTTATTGTTATTATATTTTCAAAAGTGTGTAACACGGGCGCTAATCTAGATATCAATAATAACGATTATATCAATAATAATCGTTCGCTTAAATATATTAAACTTTCATTTGTTCATTTTATATCAATAATAATCGTATTACCAAAATTATCGTTATACTAAATAAAATTACTTAAAAAACTGACTTGTATTAATTAATTCTCTATTTAGTAAATGTTGCACTTTTAATTATGATCAAAACTATATCAATAACTTATTTCTAACTAGAAATAAAAATAAATGTAACTTTTAACTTATATTCGTTTAAATAAAATTAATTATAAAGTTTCTTTAATAGTCATCAACCATATTCATATACATCATCTACTAATTTCTTATAAAATTTCTTTAGTAGTCATCTCTTGAATATTGATTAAGACTTTATTTTAAATATCAATTAATTATAGTATTATGAAAGACTAAATTTAGGTTTTTGATTGTCATAATAATTTTTTTTGTAACGTAATTTTATAATATACTTATAAAAAGAAATGTGTTAGATATTGTTCATCTTTTAACATCTTTTAACATTGATGTGTAATAAATGTTTTAAATTGATGTGTAAATAAACATGGGTATTATCTTAGAGTAATAAACATTACAGTTATTGGTGTGTAACAAATGTCTTAGATAGAGTTTATTTTTGAATCAAAATTGAGAAAGAAGCTTTGTTGAATCGACATTGTAGAATTATTTTATTGATTTGGAGACTAATTTCCTTTGTTTGCTTAATATTGTACTAATGGTGTAATTTATAAAATATTTTAACTTTTCATTTATCTTTGTTAGTCTTTGTATTTGTTTTATATAAGTTATAATGTCTTATAATTCATGTAAAATTATCATTTATTTATAAGTAAAACATTTGCATTTTATTAAATTTATATTTATGTGATGTTACATATGGGTGGGGTTATAATAAGAAGTGAGTTATTTGTAAGAAGTGTGATAAGTAATATCGGGTGTTGGATGTGATCATCTGATGGTGAATATTGTTAGTGTGTTTTTTGTTCGGTGCGTTTTATTTTGTTAGTTCAGTGTGTTTTTTGTTCGGTGTGTTTTATTTTTTTAAGGGTAAAAACCACTTCTTATACTTCTTAGGATAGTTTTACTTCTTACTTTAACCTTGCTCGTTACAAATATATATATATATATATATATATATATATATATATATATATATACTAGTTTGATCCTCCCGTGTTACGGGAGTTTATTTACATTTTTGTTTTTAATCATTTTTTTATTTTATGATGATTTATTGTATTTGTTTAATGTAATTTTGTTTTAATTTAATACATATATACTAGTTTGTTATTATATTTTTTAACGTCCGAGTATTTTCAATTGAGATGTGTAGATTTTTTAGATTTCTAACGAACAAACATAAACGAACACGAGCATGTTGATTTTTTTAAATGAACAAACATGAACATAAATATTTGTCTAATAAAAAAAGGGACGTTGATGTAGTTGACGATGACGGGTAGTATCGGAAGTTAACCGGCGATGGAGATGATAGACCAACAATAGAGAACATGTAAAGAAGATAAATTAAATTAGGGTTTAATGATGAAAGTGTTTACCAATAAATAAAATCTTATAACTCATTTGAGGGCTAATTATTCTTTGATGATTAAGTGTTATTTCACAAATAAATGAGATTTTATAACCCGTTTAAGGGTTATCTGGGTTTGGTGAGACCCATGGTCCACGAAAATTATTATTTGATTATGGAAGAGTTTCACAAATAAATGAGATGTAATAACTCATTTAAAGACTATATGGGTTTGGTAAGACCCATACCCGTAATTTTGGGTCAAATGTATGAGAAGCCTCCATTTAGAAATCAAGCAATCTGGTGGTTTTAGAGAATGGGGGGGGACAACCTGAGAGCGACACGTAGGATTTCATAGTAGACAATTATATAGATAGTTAGATATAATGTTTTTAAATATGTTCCGCTGTGTGTAACACGGGTACTAATCTAGTTTGAAACTAATTAAAACCAAACAAAATTACAAATTATTTTTTTCAGATCGGTTTTATTTTAAACCTCACAAAAACTGATTTTGAACAAACGAACAGCCCAAATAAACCAAATAACAAAGGTTTATCCTTTAGCCCAATCCAATTGAAATTTAACCCAATTGAATTCAATAATCGTAGAATTGTTAAAAAAAATAGAAATAGAAAGAAGGCATTGAATTCGATTCGGTTTGAACCTTATTGAATTCAATAATTCGATTCGGTTCAAACTAATTTTGAACTTCGGTTTGAACCTTATTGAATTCGATTCGGTTCATATTTTGGATACGACCGAATAAAATCTAAAATCGAACAAATAATACAATAAGACATAAGAAATGTCACACCCTCAAAATCCACTAACAGAGTTTTACCGTCAGAGGGTGTGAACTAACAGGATCAGAATCATTAGTTATAATCAAACCATAAGTAAAGTTTTCAAACCACGAAAACATTTAAGTGTAAATAAGTGCGGAAGCGTAAAATCATAAACCAAGTGTTGCGTCACGCAGGACGACTTAAAAACCCAATTAATAACAGTTTAAGAAAAACAAGTTTGCAAAACAATAGAGTTTAATGATGCATGTTCCTATACCGCGCGCCCGCCTCGGCTACCTGAGAATAACATACTAAAAGTGTCAACACGGGGTTGGTGAGTTCACAAGTTTATATAAAATAAGCGTTTGCGTTTTGCATTTTGCGTTTTGCATTTGCGTTACCAGATAATGTTAAATCAATTATATATCTATAGGTAGCTAGCCTATATAGCAAGTATTACTGAGTGTTCGACACCGAAGCTGACTGTTTATCATTTGCCTTGCCACCAGGTCTATCCCGACCATGGTAATGTGTTAGCCAAGATTACACCCACTCGACCTCCAGTCGAGTTTAGCGTTGGGTGAGGTTTGTCAAACCCAGTAATACTACTCAACAGTGACTCGCTATTATCCAATACTAAACGGTTCGATGTGTGAAGGACTTCAGTTGTTTCGTTTGCCACTTAGTCTTTACAAGTGATATATAATCTAATAACAAAATATAAAGCGTTTCGGAGTATGTATTCTCCCCCAAGTGAAAAGCGTTTAAAAGAGTTAAAAGGGGAACGTGAAACTCACTGTTTGCGAAGAATTCAAAAACAAGTCACCCAAGTGATACGCGTCACAGAAAATCCTCACTAGCGTTCTGAAACAACAATGAGATTTTCTAAGTGTTGTAACTATTATCGAGTCTCTAGACTCGGCACATAACACCTACGCATAAGATACGTTTCGTGTTTCGTTTGTGAATTGTGTGTGTCTCAACAAACACATTGGTGATACGTTACATGTGTGAACAACTACTTATATGTCAAGTATTAATAGTGTACATTACTAGCAATTATTCCCCACAAGGGCAATTTAGTCAAAACATAGAAATTATCTAGCAACAAGCACGTTTCATGTATTTTCATATAGTTCAGCAACTAGTTTCACCAAGACAGAATTCTACTTGAAAGATTACTCTATTCAACAGATCATAGCATATCAATTAATTCACCAAAAATCGTCACCAAAAGAACAGACGAGTTAGGTTTCCAGAAATATTTTTATTGTATTTTTATTCCACATAATTTAATCACAAAGACCAAAACATTACAGCAAACTCACAGCAGTCAAAATCATGCGCAACAGAATGTTATTTGTTATTCCCGTTAAATGAAAAATCCAATTAATGCAAGACCAACTGGGTTAGGTTCTTAACTCAACATGTTAACTTCCAGAAGTGGAACCAACCCATTTGGTCTTGTAGTTCATGAGATATGATAATTACAAAACAGCCTAACAGCAGGTCTCACAATTCAGATTTGCACCTCATTTTTGTAAAATAATAAAAGTTAACTTTCACTCGTCCAAAAATTACCAACTTGGACTTAATAGAAACTAGACTCAACCTAGTACCCTGTAGTGTTAACAATCTCGACCAATTTCCACGTTAACATTTAGTTACAGTTGTCCAAACATAACTTACAATCTGTCCAGTACCAGTTTTGACCTTTAATCACATTTAAATCGTTTGAGCAACCAAAACACCTCCAAATCAGGCGTGGTTGAGTTTTCTGAAAACTAGACTCAGAGTACTACCTTTTAGACTCATAAATAGCTCAGTTTGGTTTTATATTTAACAAGTTACATGCCGTTCAAGTTTAACTATCTCTGCTGTCAAAACTCAGCAAGCCCAAACAATCGTCTAACATGCATCCTAAGCATACGACATATCTCCAATCATGCAATAAACATAATTATCCATAAAATCAGTAGTAAACCCTCTAGGGTTTACAAACAATCAATGATTTAACAATCTTTCACCGTTCAAAATCACATATGACCATCTAAATCAATAACCAAAGCATAATCAATCATCATCTAATCAAAACCAAGCATAAGAACACTTAATACATGATTTACAAAATTAGGGTTTCATGTTTATACCTTAAAAACGCAGAAACAAGCAAGAGGAAGGTGAGAGATGCTTAGAAACGAGTGCGGGATGCTCCGATTATGAAGAACCAAGCCAAAACGAAGGTGATATGGTAGTGGTGGTGGCTGCCGTCGCAAGAGAGAGAGGAGGGGGGGCCGATCGGTTTGAGAGAGGGAGGGAGGGAGTTAGGGTTTTGTTATTATTAAATAATAATATGTTACATCAAGGCCCCTCAACTTCTAATTATTACTTTTCTGGCCTAAAGTAACTTGTTTGCATCTTGAGTTAACGTTTTATACAATATTATCAAATAACACATAAGCCTAACACATAATTATCACATAATTATTGTTTGGGTGTTTTTCGTTTATTCACCAATGGTTTGCGTCAACTCGTTTGCGTTTCGGTGCAATCCCGAAAGACTACATGTGTAGTGATTGTCAAGCGTCATTTAAAACCCTAGTTTAAATGTAATGAGATGTGCGTTATAGATCAAGTGATCTTATGTTTGAATTGACGGAGTTAACCTGAAATTGACGAGTGTCACAAGAAACTAGTTGTCTAGTTGGAGTTCCACAGCTTAGTTTATTAACTTGAAACCTATCGGGCCGTACATCACTCGGTATCGGCTACTCATAATGGGCCTGAGCTGCTTTTTGTTATCATTTGCAAACATTCGATGATTCGAATTAGTAATCATCTAGGGTCTTGGAGAATTCCGATGACCGATGGTTGAATAAAAGAAAGGTTAGAAGTTAGAACTATGAAGATTTTCATAACTTTACAGAAAATGCTATTATTAAGGATTTGATTTCACTATAAATGTTAAATTACATTCGTTTTCACTTTTGGTTTTTTATGGGTTTAAAACCGTGGGTTGTTGTCCAAATTATTAGAACCCTACATGTGTCAGTCGATCAGCTTGTGCCAATCATCTAACCCGACCGGGCCTCCAAACCCTTGGGTGGCAAATTTTCAAGCAAAATGTAGTTCGAGACCCTAAAGTGGCCATTCTTGTTGGTGTATGGATTAGGTTTGTCAATTCAATTGAGAGATTTTGAAAACACAAATTGTTTCAAAACATTAACATATAGTCACAATTTATTAAATTTAAAGTGAAATATGATCAATATATATGTTAAACTTTCTTTTTAAGCATTCCTCTATAGGTTAGAGCATTCACATCTCATTTCATATATTTTCCTTGTAATTTAGCTAAAAAACATCATTCAATAAATTTATCTATCATTTTTCAAAATTCTTTCACATTCTATTCCTTATTCACATCCATAAATTAATTTTTTATTATTTTTATCTCTTTTGTCTTATTATATAGTAAATGGTGATTGGGAGATATGTGATATATTATATGGTATAGATAAAAAACGAGTCCCTATATTTAGGGATTTACTTTAGTTGCCATATAACTCATCCATATAATAGAGAATGGATTTGAGAGGTGATTTTGATGGTTTTCTTAAAATTTACCCTAAATTATATGGGTTTAACAACTTTAGAGAATGGGTTGAGAATGCTCTTAATGCATGATCTACACTATGATACCAAAAGGTTATATCGCAAATTAATCTGCTTACCAGTGAAATCAAACAAAAATCTAAAAACAAAAATCCATTAGTTTGATATAACAATTTAACAATTTAAACATGATTTATATTATTCTAAAAAATTCAAAAGAAAAATTAAAATAAAATGATAAAGCAAATTAATTAGCAACAAATAGAATTTGCAAAAGTAAATTGGGTATATTTTGTCGTAACCTTTGTTTTTAAGTATAAACTTGTAATAGACAAGGTCATTTTATGATTTTTATGTTTATAAAGTTGTAGGTTTCTATCTATTATTATCTTAAAAAATATTTTGTAGAAATACTAATTGTTTTATTATATTGTTATTTTAAATTTCAATTTTTTAATACCACATAATTACAAAATGAGTTTGGATCAAATATAAATGAAATTAACGGGTTAATTGTGATAATCAAGTATAATAATTATATATATACAAGTAGAGTAATTAATCTGTGGGAGGTTCGTGCCAGATGCCCATCTATTTCCATATGTGTTAATTTTCTTTACGGGCAACCGGCTAGGCTATTTGTAGGGAACGATTTTATCCAATCAACTTCTGGGGTTCAACAAGGCGATCCTTTAGGACCCCTTCTCTTTGCATTAGCCTTACATCCCCTCATTCATCGGGTACGCGATGGTTGTAAGATACTTTTCCACGCGTGGTACCTAGATGATGGCACGATTATAGGAGATGCCATTGAAGTGGCTAAAGCCTTGGATATCATTAGATCCGAGGGACCAAGTTTGGGGCTTGAGCTTAATATTAAAAAGACCGAAGTTTTTTGGCTGTCGTGCAATGGGGTAAAGACAAAAGTAGGTTTATTTCCTATTGGGATTGGGAGACCGGAGTTAGGGGTAAAACTCCTTGGAGGAGCGGTTAGCCGGGACGCTGAGTTCATCAGTAGTTTGTCCATTACTAGATCTTCAAGAGCAGTGGAACTAATGAGATGTCTTTCTCGCCTGCGTGACCCTCAATGTGAGCTTCTCTTGTTTCACTCATGTATGGGGTAGCAAAGGTGTTGTTTGGACTCCGAACATGTCAGCCTTTGTTTGTTAAAGAAGCTGTCTCTGCTTTTGACAAAGGGCTTCGAGCGGCGATTGAGGATATTGTGGTATGTGGGGGTCCGTTTTTTGGTGATTTTCAATGGAGACTGGCCTCTCTTTATATCCATTTTGGTGGTTTAGGGTTATATTCATCTGAGGATGTTTCCACCTATGCTTTCGTGGCCTCGAGAACACAATCTTAGAAGTTACAGGACCACATTTTACGTGATTGTGGTGTTGATGGGTTAGATTCTGATTTTGGGTGTGCGATGGATTATTTGCACAACTCTATTCCTGATCTTGATCTTGGCGGGTTCGCTAATTAGGACACCGCCCCCTCTAAAGCCCAAAATGCTTAGGCGAGTGCCCTTTATAGTAAAACCGTCCAAAGTTTGGGAGGAAAGTTTGGCATATCCTCTCGTCAGAGAGCGGTATTAGAATGTCTTCAGGCTCCTCATGCTCAAGACTTTTTTATTGTCACCCCCATCGAAGGGTTAGGCCAGCACATGTCAGTAGTGGAGTACCGAGCCATTCTTAAATATCGTTTAATGATCCCCATGTTCCCAGTTGATGAGCCATGCCCGGTATGTTGTAAGGTGTCGTTAGATAATTTTGGTGAACACGCGGTTCATTGCAAAGAACTGGTTTAAATACAGACATGATTTGGTCAGGGATGTCCTTTGTGATGTGTTAAAACGGGCCGGAATCTCGGCAAGAAAAGAGGCTCATGTGAATTTCTTCTCGGATCCGCGTGAAGAAAGGTCTACTCTCCGACCAACGGACATTCTTGTGTTTGGATGGGCGGGGGGGGGGGGGGGGGGGGGAAGCATGCTTGTGTGCACCTTACTTGGGCGTCCCCTCTTGTCGGGCTTAGGGACACCAGGTTTGTTGCTAGGCAGGCGGTGCTAAAGGCAGAAGCAGGAAAATTACTAAGCACGAAAAAGCATGTGTTGAGAACCAACATGCCTTTATCCCTTTTGCTTTTGATACATTTGGGTCTCTCGCCCCCGATGCTGCTACGTTTTTAAAAAGAGTTCAGCGGGTCGTGCACAGTAACTCAACGACGCTGAAGAACGATAACTTTGTTTTTAGTAGGATCGGTTTGTCATTCAATAGGGAGTGACGACGCAGCTTGTTGCCCGCTTACCTGCCTCTATGTTGTAACTGGATCCTTCTTTTAGTTAAATTTCTTAAGTTAAAAAAAATATACATATTCACATGTGACATATCTGTTTCTAGTGGAATAAATTTAACCAATTTGTCACTTATAATGTGAACTCTATACTTGTTCACCTGTATAATTTTGTGTTCACGCAAACATTATAGTTGTAAGCTGTAAGTTGTAACCCACACTTGAACGCCTTGAACGTATTAGCCCAAACAAATTGACGCAAACAAGTTGCTATCGAAAAATTCATTTTTTAGCCCATTTGCATTTATTTAAAAGGCCCCCTAGCCAACTATCGGTCCAGTTTTTTTTTTCAGTAAAATGACAAATACATAACTGTCTGTTTTTCAACTAATGAAGATCCCTAAGACCAAACATAGTGGGCGTTGTGAGAGGGGCACCCCCCACAACAAAATGCCCGTGAACACTGCTCCCAGGCCGTTTGGCCTTCAAAACATATCTCAGCGATTTGTAAAAAACACTTGATGAAATTGAAGATGGGGCCAAGGAGAAAACCAACAAATGGAGGGGGAGGTGGGCACGTTTTAGGGTTTTCCACTAGTGTCACACCCTCCTTTAAGTTGTGTGTGGAATTAACAAAAAATAAGCAGTTTTTTTTAAAGAAAAAACCATTGAACCCTTAACATTCGTATGCATGTCAAGTAAAGTATAACTTTTATCTATTGAATCAATCTCATTATACAACTAAACCTTTCAGAATTATTTAAATGATGAACAACATTAATAAAAGGAATTTAGTATATGTAGTTTTTGTTTTTTTATTATCATTCATGTGTTGTGACAGTGAATAATAAAAAGATATTAAATAGCTTTAAAACTAAAAGCAGAAACTCAAACCAGTTTTTAACTTTTTTTTCACATGTTTGAAAATTAAAATTATATATTATAATGTTCCCGGATAGTGTGACCAATATCAGGCGTTGGATGAGGGTGAGAGTAAATGTCAGCCGTGAATTTCCTTCTAGAAGCAGCAATTGGAGGTGGTTTCTCAGTTTTCCGCTATAATCTCCCTCTTATATATTTAAAATGAGAGAACAGACCGACGCCGAGAGCTCTGTTGTTGGATTTCTGTTCATCGTCACCAACTCAGGCTACTATGATAAATATACAACTTATGGCTTATTCTGCCAGAGAAGAGGATGAATTTCTTCGATTAATACATTAATTTTTAGGTTAAATTTTGTACTATCATATGGCATGATATATATGTGAATTTGATGATGATTTACAGGGCTACGGGTGATATATACGTGAGGTTCAAAGATGTCTGTCATTCTGATCGTCAAGAACGTAAAGGTGAAATTAATCCACAAGTTCTTGCTATTCATTTATCTACTAATCACTGCTAACAATTAGTTGTACATGTTATGTTATGATTATATTTTTTTTAAGTTTAGCATGAACTTTGAGGTTCTTTTGATTCTTTCATAGTCTGCTATTAGTAACCTTAATTTGAATAATAAACAAGGCTGCAAGATGGTATCCCAAAAAGCAGTTATAATCCCAGATTTTTTATCTACCAATGCTCAATTTTGAAGTTGAAAACAGGTAACATTGCCTTCAAGAGTAATCTCTTTTTGGTTTTGCTATTGTAATTTAACACTCTTTTGCTATATATGTTATCAGGCAAATAAAATTAAGTCTCTGAGATTGATAGCTGTAATAGGTTTGATCTAGAGGCTTATGATGCCTTGGTGCGTACACATATTGGAAATGGTGCCTCCACGTAAGTTAATATGGAACTTTTTATTTATTCTCTTTAGACTATAATCTCTTTTTAAAACTTTTATATGTGACAATTCAGTACCAGCGCTTGATATGCAGACCTGAGAGTTAACACTTTGAATCAAAAGGCTGAAATGTGGGATTTTAAAAAAATTAAAATTAAACCAACAGTTCTTGTCCATAACCTAAACTTTCCTGAACCGACCCGACCCGACTCATTTGCCACGCCATTCAAAAGTATAAGTGGGCATACTTTATTTCTCTTATATGTTATCCAGCCTGTGAAAATTTCAGTAACTAATACATTATACATTGTAAGATAAAGTTCAACTATCAGCTAAGTTTCTTATATGTCCTAAAAATGACAACATAAAAATCATGCAGGTCAGAAAAAGATCAGTTTTTTTATATTAACAAGAGTGGAATGAGAAGTAAACCAAGATGAAACTTTCAGTGATATATGACTTCTTTTTCTTGTCACATATGAAGCCTAAGTGCGTACTTAAGGTTAAGAACTTATCAAGTGACAAAAGACAAAATTGATGGTTCAAATATCTTCATGTAAGAATGAAGGCAACCTTTTATTAGCATTACCTTATTATATGAATTTGACTTTAATATTTTCTTTTGCCTTTTTTTTAGATACGGTGAAGGTTGGGATTTTGGTCAAGTGATAAACTATTGGCGTTTGATGATCTAAAGTTCCCACTCACAAAACAAAGAACACGAAGCTTTGTGAAGCAAATGGAAGAATCCAAATGCTCCTATTGGTGGGATGGAGGTTCATTTGATGAAGTGCTAAATTAATCAAGCTTTGTGTTTCTTTAATTGAAGTTGGTCAATTTTTTTTCTTCATAAGTAAAACAGGCTATGTTTTTTATCTACAAATACCTTTTTCTTTTGAAGTGCAAGCCATTATTGCATTAGACGACCCGTCCACCGGACGGGTATAAAACTAGTTATTTATATGTTTATTATATGTACTTACTACATATTATCTTGTTAAACCATTTGGCTCGCAAAAACTTACATGCTATTAATCAATATTGTTTGCCACGATTCTATATATTTATTTAACCCGACTCTTTTTAACTTGACCTGGTATAATTTCACCTATTTTTTCCCCAGAGACGAAACGATACTATGATACGTCAACTCAGGAAACATATTGGTGGACATGCACTGGAAACAAAGAAATCGCATGTGTACAAGCAAACCACTCACAAAAGGTGATTTATCATTGAGTGCATCAAAACAAAATGCTAGCAAATTAGCAAATAATTATAGTGCACTAGATACAAGAACGTACGTTTGTATGTGTGAATAAAACGAAAATTTCGTATCTTAAGTATAAATTATGACAACGGTTTTTCATAACTATTCACTATTCGTTATAAATTAAGTTAGAAGAAACAATTATAAATATTAACTGTGGCTCATATATTTCTGTTTTTTGGTCACTTGTTTTTTATATATATATATATATGTGAAAAAAAATCCAAAACAATGAAACATGCATAAGTTGAGGTAATTTTTCAAAATTAAAATTTTATTTTTTGTTTTGGGAAGTTTTTAATAAATAATACTCCAATTAGATAGCTAAATCACTTACACATTATTAGAATTCTAATAATCACATGTGTATTATTTATTATAGTATTATTAACTATAACTAGTATTAATATTAATTAGACATAATATATAGCTTAGTTTAGACTTTATTTCCCTCAACCAATGAACCAAACACCACATAAATTCATAATTAATACACGACCTTCACACATTCATGCATATACATAAGATAAAAATTATATACTCTACATATAGTAATCTAATTTGATCATGCATGCATTATGCAATATGCATATACTACTCGGTCACACTCCATTTTGTTTTCAAAATACAAACTAAATAATATTAATAACTCCATAGATTATCAGAACCGGCTGAAGAATCCACCACCGATGAACCATCGTTACTTACCTGCGGCGGCGGCGGGCTAATCATCATTCCATCCGCCATATCAATCAACAAATTCGGCATACCGAATATTGCATCTTCATCAACAAACTCTCCATCACATGTCTGCCTAACATGAGACGTCTCATCCAAACATTTCACCAGCTCTGCTGCCGCCTCTGCTGCACTCCTGATGAAGGCAGGCTCTAGCGAAGGTGGCGGTGGATAGGACCTGGCAAGGTCCGGAAAATTCAACTCTGCGTTGCTGCCTTTGAGTGACAATGCTGCCACGTCATAGGCGGCGGCAGCCATCTCTGGTGTCGGGTATGTCCCGAGCCAGATGCGTGTGGTTTTGCGTGGCTTGCGTATCTAAGACACCCATTTCCCGCTACGACACCGTATTCCGCGGTATATAGGATGTTTCGACCTGGTGGTTGTGGAGGAGGTGCTCATGGTGGTTTTATACTTTTATAAATATCGAGTGGTTGATTGAGAAACAGGTTTTGAAGGTTGATCTTAGGTAACGAACATTAGGGGATGTTGGAGACATATGTAGACAGTTGTTAAGTATTAATATTTATATTTACGTACGTAGACAAAAAGTGGTGTGGATGGATATAATGTAAAGAGCTTGGATAGGATATTTTATCCTACAACTATTTACTAATATAGTTATATTATATAAGTAGTTTTTATCATAGTTTTATATTGTTTGTTCTAATATTTATTTATTTTTTGAATTTATATTTTTTTATTGTATGAAAGTTAATAATATACTTATAGGTTGATGATTAATTGTTTCACAAATAAATGAGATGTTATAACCCGGTTTAAAAGTTATATGGTTTTGTTGAGACCCAAGACTCGTTTATTTTTTTTTACTATAAAATTGGTTTTTTTAATTATAAATAATATTTATGAAAGTTAATAATATACTTATGGTTTGAGAGACCCAAGACCCGTTTATTTTTTTACTATAAAATTGGTTTTTTAATTTAAATAATATATATATCTTTTTTAAAATAAATAAGATATTAATTTTTAATATATCATATTTTATAGGATTTTTACATCAATAATTTGGTGAGAATAATTTTTTATTTAGTGAGATGTTATAACTCGTTTAAGGAATATATGGGTTTGATAAGACCCATACCCATGAATTCGGGTCAAATGCATGGGAAGCCTATGTTTAAAAATAAAGCAAATCTGATGACTCCAAAAAAAAGGGGAGCGACCACATCGCGACACGTATGATTTTTATGTTTTCGTTTATATATATTATAGATAATATGATGTTATGCAAGAAAATTTTTCATAAATGGTGCTTTTTTTAAAAATAATTTCAAAAATGCTATTGGTTTTAATTTTTTTTTATCTTTTCTTATTTAAGCATGTCAGATAAAATTTCATAAAACAATGCAGTTTTATTAAAATAATACAAACCGTTGTTTGAAACTACGGATTGTAGCCAAATTTGTAACCTAATACCACTTTTCGTGAAAGTGATGGTATTTTCAATCAAGCTGTGGTTTGAAATCACAGTTTGATGTTTTTTTAATAAAGGTAAGTACATATATAAGTTCATGGTAAGAAGTGTAATATGAAAAAGCTATCAAAACCATCATGTGTAAACATTACTAAATTGAGAAGAGTAACAATAATAAAATTCAAACCTTAGTTTAAAACCACGGCTTGAGTAAAGATACGAAAAGTAAACATATCAATACATATATTTCTCGGCATTTAAAAAATATTAAAAAGTTCAAACCGTGGTTTCAAACCATGGCTTGACTAATAAGCAAAACCATCACCTCTTCCTAGGTGGTATTAAGTTAATATTTTTTGCAATCCGTGGTTTTAAATCACGGCTTGCCTTATTTTAATCAAAATATTAATTTTAAGTATCCGCTATATGAAGTTAATAAGTTCCTGTATCAATTGGCAAAGAGCTTTTAGAAGCTTTTAAGAGCTTTAAGCTACAAGCTTTTAAGAAAAAACTCATATTTATTGAAAAGTCTTGTTTGGTTAGAGTAGCTTTAAGCTTTTACGTCTTGTTTTTGAGTTTTTTAACTAAGGAAAGAAAAGGAAAGGATAGGGAAGGATAAGAAAGGAAAGGGAAAGGAAGAAATTTTTTTTAATTAGATGTGTTATTGAGTTGGAAGGAAATTACAGGAAAGGAAAGGATAACTATGTTAAAAAATAGTTATCCTTAGTAATCATCCCATTTTTAGGATGATAACTTATTGGGAAAATACATTAATTTAATCATTTCTAACTTCTCCTACTCCTTTCCTTTCCATCCTAAAAAAAACTCAAGAACACCTATTTTTTAACTATCCTTAGTTTTCCTTTTATTTATCTCCTTTAAAAAAACTCAATAACAGGGTGTTAGGTTAAGAGAACAACTAGAAGTTAGAGAAAAGCTACAGGTATTTCATATTTTACAATTTTGATACTTGAACTTCCATGATCTTTTGTTAATTCATAAAATAATTACATATTTAACTCTTATTCAAAACCAACTATCCTCCATAACTTTCTAAAAGGCCATAACTTTTCACACGTTAATATTTTTTTTAAAAATTACATCACAAAAACGAGCATTTTATTCTCTTTAATTTGAGTATCATATTGTTATACTTCTATAACTTTAAAAAATTAGCATATTATGTGATTATTGGTCAGGATCGGCAACATGTCGAGTCAGGAAAGCCCGGGTCATGTGTAAGACCAAATTAGGGTCAAAACGAGACAATGCAAAAAGGGTTAATTTAGTTCGGTTCACGTTGGTACAGTTTTTAGTCGAAAGGGGTCAAGTCAGAATATGTTTCGGATTAGAACGATGCACCTCACGAGCACCCAGCTAATTTTATTAAAAGCTCCAGCTACTCTATCAAACACCTAAATATTTCTAAAAACCTATAGCTTCCAGCTACCAGTTACAGCTTTCAGCCACCAGCTAGCAGCTTTCAACTACAGCTACCAGCTAGTTTTGCCAAACATACCCTAAGTTTTGCATGAAAGTGGGATGTGACGGTTGTTCTCCACTTATCTCATTTCTTTATCTAGCTTTGGTGGTGGTCTAAGTGACTAACTCTGTAATGAATCCAGATTTATTACAAAGCGTTTATGACTACTTAAAGTCTTAAATTAAACCATGTTATCATAAAGTTTTGTAACATCATGCTACATTCTCTTGATTTAATTTTATAAAAAAAAATGTGTATAGCCAATTAAGAATGAACTTGATATACGTACTGTCGGTTTAAATTCATCACGTTGAAAAGGTGAGGTAGATAAGATATACTCCGTCATTTGTTGTATACTTATATATAGTACATGCATGAAATCATGCATCGATATCATTGTAGAAAATATTTATGATCATGTGTATATTTATGTCTCCTGAGTTATAACTTATAAGTACGTACGGTTATTACTATTTTTTGTTATCAAACATCTTTATATATTACCAACAATTACTTTGCATGCATGCATGAAATAATGTAGTTTTAACTTTTAAGGACCAGCTAGGTAGCGTTCATCTAATAGGAAAATGATTTTATTGACAAATTGAAAATTATGCCAACAAAAGATATGATCGATAACAAACTGATAAAACAAAACAAAACAAAACAAAACAAAAGGTTAAAATCTTAGTTTTTGACCACATAGCCAGTTTTATGGGTTTTTTTTAAAATTTTGTCAACGATTTGTTCGGAAAAATTGTTGGTTATATTAACACAATGATTAATCGAAAATATCCACCAATAATGTATACATCGATGACCCTTAATTCAGTAAAACCGGTCACCCTCAAATTGATGTTATGGTTATGGACTTTAGGTTATGGTTCTAACTTATATGACACTTCAAAATTTAGGGGAATGTATATGTTGTAAGGCTGAGGGTAATTGGGGGGTGAACGGGGGATGTGGCCGCCTACGTGGCTCGCGAACACCGCTACACCTCTCAGGTGAGCCGGGGCGTGATTGGCCCCCGTGGCTGGGACCGCGGGGCGCAAAAGAGGAATGTTATGTGAGATTGGGTTTTTTATTCAAACTTGTGAGAGAGAGAGAGAGAGAGAGGAGTGTGTGTATGTTGGGCTTTTGAGAGAGAGAGAGGAGTGTTTGTATGGTGGTGGTCCGGTGATCGGTGGTGGTGGTCCGGTGAAGAAGAAGCCATGTGTGATCTATGAAGAAGAATATTAATATTAATATTAAAATTAATATTTAAAATAAATAATTGGATCAAGCCCCGGATCACCTGGACCACTACACCCTCTGGGGCTTGATCGGGCTTGATCCAGTGTCATGTCATCGCCTACGTATCGGGTTTTGATTGGATCACTTAGAGCTCAACCAAGCCCAATACCCTTAGCCTAATGGTTGGAGCAAGGCAATTATGCATCTAAAATAGATCGATATTAATTGTACCTTTTCCAATTATTCATAGCCCCATATTTAACATAAGTTTAAACGTTTGAAACATCTTATGTCTTTATGTTATCTTTAAAACATCAATATATATATCTGAAAAGGATCTATGATCTAAGTTAATTATTTTCTATTAAATTAGGATGTTTAATTATTTGAGAAGAATTATAAAGGTTGTAACAAAAATATAAAGATATGTATCACTTGGTCTACTAACTACTTATGTCCTTTTTTTTTCCGAACGGCAACACACCCTTAAATCAATTTCAACAATATATCTGGCATTTATTTTATAGGATTCAATCATTCAAACAAATACTTATGTGGTTAAATGCTTATGTTTAAAATGTAAAATTATACTATCTAATAAAAACGGAGTTTTAAGTTTTGTGCATCTCTTATTGAATTGTATAAGGTAACTCGCGATTAATAAAAGAAATCAAGTTCCTTTCATTTTGGGATTGTAAGAAAAATAGTTTCAACATTTTCAGGGTGTTGCTAAGCGTACGTCTTTTCTCTTAGATTTTACTAAACATACATCCTCCTTAAAGTTTTACATTAATACGATTCAAAACCTTTTGTTTTTCCTTTGCCATTTGGTTATCTTTTGTTTTTCCTTTGCCATTTAAAAATAGTTTTTTTATACTATAAAGAGTTTTCTTTTATTTATTTATTATTAAAGGGGGCAATCCTGACCCAAATCCATTCATTTGGGTCAGTTTGGGTTATTTTAAAAACCAAATGTGTTGGTATGGGTTGGGTAGTATAATTGAAAGGGTCAGAATGGGTTATATATAAAAATAAAGAATATTAAGACGGGTCAAATTGGGTTGATATTTTTTTAAAAATGGGTTGTTAGGGTTAATTATTCATCTGCTCAGTAACCCAATGGATCGAACTATTTCTTCTAGCCACCACCGACTCTTTAGTCTCTAATGCCGGCATCAACGACAGCTAATCCGTCACCACCACCAACCTTTGCCGCCGTGAGCTACAATTCGTCACCAACGCCGACGTTCGCCGCCGTGAACTACAGTTCATCTTCATCTCTGAGTAATCAACTTTGGTTGATTTGTGAATAGAGGTGGCAATTGAGTTGGGTTGGGTTAAAACGAGTTTCGATTCAGTTTTTTTATTTGACCAACGAATCAGCGCGTTTCCAACACGTTACAGCTCGTTTTAATAACAAAAGCTCGTTAAAGTAATTTTTCAGTTCGTTTCATCACGTAACAGCTCGTTTAAGCGATTTTTCAGTTCGTTTCAGCAAGTAACATCTCGTTTAAGCGACTTTTCATTTCGTTTCGGCACGTATCAACTCGTTTAAGCGATTTTTCAGTTCATTTTAGCACGTAATAGCTCGTTTAAGCGATTTTTCAGTTTGTTTCAGCAAGTAACAGCTCGTTTAAGCGATTTTTCAGTTCGTTTCAGCACGTAACAGCTCGTTTAAGTGATTTTTCAGTTCGTTTCAGCATGTAACAGCTCGTTTAAGCGATTTTTAAGTTCGTTTCAGCACGTAACAGCTCGTTTAAGCGATTTTTCAGTTCTTTTCAGCACGTAACAGCTCGTTTAAGCGATTTTTCAGTTCGTTTCAGCAAGTAACAGCTCGTTTAAGCGATTTTTCAGTTTGTTTCAGCACGTAACAGCTCGTTTAAGCGATTTTTCAGTTCGTTTCAGCACGTAACAGCTCATTTAAGCGATTTTTTAGTTCCTTTCAGCACGTAACAGCTCGTTTAAGCGATTTTTCAGTTCGTTTCAGCACGTAACAACTCGTTTAAGCGATTTTTCAGTTCCAACCACTTAAACGAGTTGTTAAACGAATTGAAAAATCACTTAAACGAGCTGTTACGTGCTGAAACGAACTGAAAAATTGCTTAAACGAGCTGTTACTTGCTGAAACGAACTGAAAATCGCATAAATGAGATGTTACTTGCTGAAACGAACTGAAAATTCGCTTAAACGAGCTGTTACGTGCTGAAACGAATTGAAAAATCGCTTAAGCGAGCTGTTGCTAAAACAAAATGAAAAATCGCTTAAACGAGCTGTTACGTGCTTAAACGAACTGAAAAATCGCATAAACGAGCTGTTACGTGCTGAAACGAACTGAAAAATCGCTTAAACGAGCTGTTACGTGCTGAAACGAACTGAAAAATCGCTTAAACGAGCTGTTACTTGCTGAAACGAACTGAAAATCGCTTAAACGAGCTGTTACTTGCTGAAACGAACTGAAAAATCCCTTAAACGAGCTGTTACGTGCTGAAACGAACTGAAAAATCGCTTAAACGAGCTGTTACTTGCTGAAACGAACTGAAAAATCGCTTATACGAGCTGTTACGTGCTGAAAAGAACTGAAAAATCGCTTAAACGAGCTGTTACGTGTTGAAACGAACTGAAAAATCGCTTAAACGAGCTGTTACGTGTTGAAACGAACTGAAAAATCGCTTAAACGAGCTATTACGTGCTGAAACGAACTGAAATTCGCTTAAACGAGCTGTTACGTGATGAAACGAACTGAAAAATCACTTAAACGAGCTTTTGCTGTTAAAACGAGCTGTAACGTGTTGGAAACGCATTGATTTGTTGGGCAAAAAAACTGACTCGAAACCCGTTTTGACCCGTTCCTACCTTGACTTGTTCTAACTCGAATCTGTTGACCCTAACCCGTTCCGACCCGAACCAAAACAACCCTTTTGTTAAGTGACCCGTTTCGACCCTAACCTGTTTCGACTTAAAGCCGTTCCGACTCATGACTCGTTTCGATTCAACCCAACCCTATTGCCACCTCTATTTATTATTATTATTATTATTTTCATATTATTAAACAATTTTTTTTTAGTTTTTAAAAATACCCAAAATAATTGTTTACGCAACAAAAAACGTTTCTTTAATAAAAAAAGAATATTTTTTCTATTTTAGTGTTTTTAAAAAATATTTTCAGGGATAGCTTACATTTTTTAATAAAAATCACATTTTTAATCAATAAAAAAGGTTAAACAACATAAGAATTGATCAACAAGTTGGTTCGTTTTTCATAACATGTCACATTTATCTTATGCACCCAAACCTAACAAAAAAAATATTCAAATTATTTTTTTTGTCCATGAAAGACATAATAAGATAAAAATATAGAAAACGTTTTATTGTTCTTATAAAGACGTTCTATCATTATTCTTTAGATACATTTTATAAAGCGTTTAATAATAAATATTATTATTATGATAAAGAACAATAAACACAAAAGGAGAGAAAATGAAAAAAACATAAACTGTAAGGTTTTTTACTTGATATTTTAAAGAGAGACTTAAAATAACAACAAATATTAGAGAGTAACAATATGCCAAATAAAATTGTAAAATGTATTGAAAGTCTAGGTGATTAGGTATGACAAGTACACAAGGGGTACGTTTAGCCAAACCCCATTTTTATTATGAAGTTTTACTTTTAATTGATATTGATCCTTTTTGCCAATAATTGCAAACTAATTCAAATCAAAGTACTGATTTTGGTTTACTTTTGTGCGTGCAGAATCAAATATGATAATTGTTGGGTCACGATTTGGTTAAACTGACGCATATCAAAAGACCATGACATGATCAAGACAAGAGAGAAATAATCTTGAAGAGTCGAAGTATTATACAAGATGGAATTTATGGCTTGGAGCATGTAATACCGAAATCCCTATGGATTTCGGTTTCGGTTGGGAATGGCTAGCAATATAGAAATCATGTTGATTTCTGTCTGGGCTTAGTTGGACTTGGTCATTAGGCCTCTTGTAAATGATAACTATATAAAGCATGTTTTAGTTGATAATTAGGTAGCAGAACTAGTGATCTCTCTCATATTTTCATAGTCACCATCAAGAGAGCAGTACTGATTTGTGTAATCTCATGTACCAGACGATTTTATTAATATAATCGTGTGCATTTGGAGTATTATTGTGTTTATCATATCTATATTGTTCTTCTATCTCGTTCTTGAATCACCACGGTGTTAGGATTCCGCACTAACATCGTTTTTGGGTTGATATCAGACTGTAGTGATCCAGATTTGGGACTTACAATTGGTATCAGAGCCTTAGACCTATTCAGGCTCGTTATTGTGATATCAAGGGATTCAAGAAATCGATTTGTTAGTAGGTCGTATTATGAAAATTCTGGAATTTTTGAATCCGTGTTCTTCGAAGATCTGGTTATTTTTGGGATAAGTATTTTTTTATTGAAATTTAAATTCAAATCCCGAATTTTCAGGGATTTGAATTGTTTCTATCATTAGAAAAAGTCAATCAAGAATTTCGGTGGAGATCTTGGTTACAAAATCAAGTTCTCGGTCTAGAATCAAGGTTCTCGGTCATAGAAGTGGTTTCTCGGTCGAAAAAGGTGTTATAAACGAGGGTTCTCGGTTAAAGTAGGTTTTCGGTCAAAGTTGTGTTCTCGGTTGAAGAAGGTTCCTCACTAACATCATGTTTGGGTTGATATCATATTGTAGTGATCCAGATTCAAGACTTATAATAATAATAACTTTTCTATTAAATTATAATATGTAGTGTATATCATAAAAACGTTCTCATTGACTATGACCAACATTTTATTCAATCATAATCATTTAAACTTTGATTTTAATGTTGTTTATAATTGGTTTATGTCATAACTATTCGATCCTTTCTTTCCATTTTCTTGGCATTAAATTATTAGGCTACGTTTATTTAATAAATTTCGTTTATTGCTTTTGTTTTTGTTTGCTTTTGAGTTACTTTTATCTTGTAAGTGATCATTCTTTTAGTTTAAATAAATTTGGTCTTTATAAAAAAAATAAAAAATAAAAATTTACGTACTTAATTAGTAAAAGGTTTTTAAGCTACTCTACATATGTTAAATAAAAAATTATAATTACAAGATGAAAACTAAAAATAAAACACCGATACAATTGAATAAATTGTAGGATTTTCCGTATCTTTAATGAAGCCAAAACAGTATCATTCCGAACTCTCAAAATAAACCACCAAATAGTAAACACACACAATTGCCTCTACTGCATAAAAATAGTTTACTTAATAACTTCTAGCATTCGTCTTAAAGTAGTACACTTATAACTTTTTTTCTTGAACGACCAATAAAGTTCAACCACCAAAACACACCCATTGGCAAAAGGTCACACGCACGATCAATTGCAGACAACGCTAGTGACCCCGCAGTGGCGGATCCAGAAAATTTAACCAGTGGATGTAAAAAAAATTCAACCTAGAACTCGTCAATTCAAACTCAAACAAGTCAACCCAAAATGGGTCGGTTCAAACCGAAACGAGTTGAGTAAAAAAACTACATTAAACAAACTACGTATAGAAATGTAAACAATAAATTTCATTAAAGATAAACACAATACACATTACAATTGACATATACGTGATTTCATCTTTTGAAAACGGTCAATTACAGCTTCATTCGTAACACTTAAAAGTGTTTTTTTTCAACACTATAAATTACACAAGCATTCAAAAAATCTTCACTAATTCGATTACGTAAATTTGTTTTTATGATCTTCATTGTCGAAAAACATCTCTCAACCGTTGTGTTTGAATAGAGATATGTTTCCTTGTTTCCACAATAACTCTAGCAAGATCCGTAATACCTTTCATATGAGCAAATCTTTCATCTATTCGCACACTATCAATGTACAAACTAATTTAAGATGCGAGAAAAATTTTGTCCCCATTATCAAAATCATATGGATAAAATTACTCACACAATCTCATTAACGTTGATGCATCAAACTTGGAAAATGAATCATACGGATTGAAAACCAACATGCTTTGAAGTAAATCCGTGTTAATCACATTAAAGCGATCACCAAATTCTTGAAATTTCCATATCGACAACACTATTGAAACAATCGAGATTATAATAATGTTGATTGGTGATTGTGTACCTTTGTCTTTTGGATCTATAACCAGTGGCATCGACAACATGTGAAGCCGCCATCACCCTAATATGTTCGCCTCCCACTATTTCCAAAAATTCATTTAAAGTGGTTGAACAATGAATTAATATGAACTTAATTGTTATTGTTCATAACAAAATTAAATTTGGCTTAAAAATTTTGGCTTAAAATTTAAAAAGTTAAGTTTGGGACACTAAAAAAGTTAGTGTCCGCCCTTTACAAATTTATAAAGAAAACTATGGACTTGAGTGGATGCAAACACTCCCTCTGACTAAACACTGCATCCGCCCCTGGTGACCCGACCCTCCATCAATTTCAGGGAAACCCCATGCCTAAAATCCCACTATAATGAATCACATGATATTTTATCACAAACTAAACTTGAACCGGCAAATCTTCCTAGAGAAAGTTACTGGGTAACGCTAAAACCCTGCTTCTTTTGGCCGTACACGTACAATTAACTATCGGTGCAATACATGACTTTTTACAAACTATTTGTAATAACTTTTGAAGTTGAATGGACGAGTGTTAAAAACTTGAAACACCTTTTTTGAGAAATTGGACTGGAACATGTTTTGGTAATTTTATTGGCCATGTGATAGCTTTATATTTAGCACATGGGGCAGATGACAACCTTAGCTTTGGTTTGATAAGATAGTTCATGTTATTTGTTTGTTTTAAGGTTTTCATGTTATTGTACCTGTATGTGGGGACAACAAATGATTAAAATTTCGGTCCATTGATAATTAAAATATAGGAGTTACATATATTAAACAAAAATAAGATTGATCGTCAATCAAGTATGCCTCTCAACTTGGTAACGACGAGATATTGAGATGAATAATGTAAACAAAATAATAATAAAAAAAAAACATTTTCAAACTGGAAATTGTATTAAATAAGAATCCAAAAACATATGAAAACTTACAAGTTAGTGAACAATTTAGACCATCAGACTTGGCTTTGTCTGAATAATGTTACCAAGTAGGAACACCCTTTCTTGCAAATTTTAGTGGCCTCCATAACTCCATTCCAATTGTGGTGATTTCGATGGTTCCATGAGAGAACGAAAGGATCCACTTTTCTTTACTTAAACAAGGGAGCGGTGTGGTTTATTGAAGACGAGATGTATGTTTTTTTTGAGTTTAGCACAATGTAGTTTGGTCATCTTTCTAAAATCACACTTATATTGCAATCAACTCTACCACTAATGGTCTTTGAAGTATATGGATGCTAGATTTTGGCGTTAAGTTTATGTAGAAGGTCTCGATTATCCCTAATACTATAGCCAAAAGAATTATTAATTTCGGCATCCCATTTTTCAGACTAAACAAAAAAGTGAACATCACATCTATTCACTGTTGACATTATTCTCTCTTGTATCGTATGAACCAGTTAAAGGTGCACCAAAAATCCAGTTCCAGGCCCAACCCGACGTACCCGAAACGTCGGTGCAGACTGGTTCCAGTTCCTCAGAGAAAACGGAACCGTACGAAACCACCTAAATTGATTCCACCTCTACACGGTCAATCGAACTGAACAAAAACCGATAAAAAGCCGGCCATGGTACATTAAGAGCATTCGCATCCCTTCCACTATCTCTAAAATTAAATTACACTAAAAATTGGTACGTTTTATCTATTTTTTTCAACTAAATATTTTTTTTATATATTTATCACTAGCTTTTGCACCCGTGTATTACACGGGATTTGTAAAATAATAAAGATAAAAATATCCATTATCTGAAAGAATGAACAAAATTATAGATAAAAAAAAGATGAAATATATAGTACAAACAATAAGAAGTCTAAAATCTCAAATTTACAAATTCGATTTTTTTTATATACAACATTTGCAAAAATTGTTTTGACCAATTACTCGTGGATAACTATGATAATGAGATGAGAGATTAAAGAATTAGAAGAGAAATTATAACCTATTTCTCAAAATTGTTTTGTCCCATGACCCATGGATAGGTAGGATAAATAAGATGAGAAATTAGAGACGTAAAAATTAAATTATAACCCATTTGGCAAAATTATTTTGACCCATGACCAATGGATGGTTAGGATAAATGAGATGAAAGATTAGATAATTATAAAGGAAATTATAACCCATTTGCCAATATGATTTTGCTCCATAACCCATAGATAGGTAGGATGAATGAGATGAGAGATTAAACCAAGAATGAATATGGGATTGCCACATCATCCTCATTGTTTTGTTTTATTAGTATAGTTAGATTAGATTAGATTAGATTATCTCATCCACTCACAATCAATTTAAAAAAGCATTAAAAATTTACATAAAGTGAAAAATACTTTTTCAAATATACAATAAAATTACTGCAATTTCTCTTTCCTTCTCTCGCAACATTCTAAATTATTCCCTACATTATAAAAACATCGATCATAATTAGAGGATATGATGTGATTGCTCTATGATTATGTTTGGTTAATAACTTTTATGAGCTGCAAATTTTTTTAAAAAAAACTTATACTTAATTAAAAGTGATGTTTGGTTGAAGGAGCTTGAAGCTTTTAAGTTTGAAGAAAAAACTTAAAGCTTGAAGCTCCTACTAGTAGCGTTTAGAAAAAACTATAAGCTTTTAGTATTTTAAATTACTTAAATAACCTTCCAAATAAATGCATTTAATATTATTTTTTTAAATATGTCCATTTTTGTCATTTTAAACATTTTACTAAAAGCTCCATCTACTTTCCAAACATTTAAATATATCTACAAAGCTACCGATACAAACTTTCAGCTACAACTATCATTTATTTTTGCCAAACATATCTTATATCTGTTACTTTAGATTAGCCCAAATAGAGGTGCACAAAAAACCCGAACCCGGAACCGGACCCGAAAAAAAACCCGGAACCGGTTTTTCTAATACCCGGGTTTTTAATACCCGAACCCGAACCCGACCCTACCCGTAGGGTAGGGATAGGGATAGGGTATGACTTTCAATGTTGAAACCCGTACCCGATCTAAACCCGATAATACCCGAAACCCGGTTCTAAGTATACCCGAAACCCGAAACCCGGTTTAAACTATACCCGAAACCCGGTTCTAGTTATACCCGAAACCCGGGTTTTTTGAATACCCGAACCGGATTTTTTGCATGCTAGGATATTAGTGCTTATGCACATGTTTTTGTGTGGCTGTCCACAGATCTATATTCGTTCTCTAACGGATTTTTTTGGAGCACGTATATGATATAAATACTTGTTTAGAGCAACACCTTTTGATATAACAAACAACAACTGAAAACACATAAAATATATGTTTTTTGTATCATTGTTTAGTTGTTTATGTATGTTTGAATGAACTTTGAAGTTTATATGCAAAAAAATGGAGTTAGGATAAAAAAATGAAGCAGACCCGTTAATAGATGAAAACTGTAGAAAATGGGGTTTTTTTAATACCCGGAAAATAGGGTATTCAAAACCCATAAAACGGGTTTTTTTCAATATCCGAAAATAGGGTCTTCAAATACCCGGGTATTGAAGACCCGGTTCAATACCCTACCCGAACCCGGTACACAGGGTATGGTTTTTCAAGCCAATACCTTACCCGAACCCGACCCGATTATTGTTAATACCCGATTTTTGAATACCTGAACCTGATTCCATACCCGAACCCGGTTTTTCATAATACCCGATTTGTGCACCTCTAAGCCCAAAAGCCTAATAGGCTAATAATATTAATTAATGAATGATTATTAAGCCCAAGGGGCCATAGTATTTAGCTGAAAGGCCCAAGCCCCCAACCAGACTTCCTAACGGACCTCCGCCGTCTGCGGTCTGCCTGCCCCTCATCCATCGAACCGGTGATTGCTAGCTATCCTCCTTCAATTGAATTCTTCAAACCACTTTTGTAAGTTTATTTATTTATCTATTGTATGCAGTGCACCATTATGTTTTATTTTATTTCATTCTGCTTAGCTATTAACAATACCTATGGATTTCCGTTTACTTTATTTATATATATCGAGTATTTGAGATTAATCACGAGTTATATAAAGAGCTTAGGCTTTAACTTTTGCTCCAACGGTATGCTTTTTATTAGTAGTAATCAGTCTATACAGAGATTTAACGTAATTGAATTAGAAGCTGCAGCTATCAGTTGATCTTATTGAATATTTGATATTATACGAGTTAATGTAGAGGTCAGGGTTTAACTTTTGTTCGAACGGTATGCTTTTAATCAATCTGGATGCCTGTACTCTTTTAAGTTGATGTAGTTTAATCAGAAGCTGTAGTTTGTGTTATTACGATTATTACGGTGATGCTAATATTTGAGATTTCGGGAGCTATTGAAGAAGCTGTTGTCTTTTAGTTTTTATCAATTTGGCC
The DNA here is from genome assembly GCF_021521415.1 of Bidens hawaiensis. Classification (NCBI taxonomy): domain Eukaryota; kingdom Viridiplantae; phylum Streptophyta; class Magnoliopsida; order Asterales; family Asteraceae; genus Bidens; species Bidens hawaiensis. Next base: position 1,609,875 of record NW_027491282.1, on the reverse strand, counting down.
TAATGTAAAAAGAACCTGTAATTTGTGCTATTATGATGATGATGCTGTTACTTGATTTTTATTGAATATCTGAGGTTTTACGAGTTAATGAAGAGGCTAGGGTTAAAGTTATGCTCGAGCAGAATGATTTTAATCAATTTAGATGCCTGTAGTGTACTCTTTTAGTTTCATTCATTTGACCTAAATTGACGAGCAGCTGTAATTTAGGCTATTATGATTATGATGATGTTGTCAGTTGATTTCTATTGAAGGTTTGAGGTTTTACGAGTTAATTTTATCAAAACGAATGAAACTGTTTGCAGTTTTACAGATTAAGTATGAAGATTCGCCATGATGATATGCCTACTTCGAGCAAGATCAAATTTGACGTCAGCGATGAAGAAGAAGAAGAATCTGATTCCGAAGTAGAAGAAGAAGAAGAAGAAACTGCTTCTGAAGATGTGAGTCGTAGTATGCACAGTTACATAATTTTCAGTGCACAAACATAGCGTATCACTAGGGCTGTAAACGAACCGAACTGTTAGGTTAGGGAGAATCTCGTTTAATAAATGAACGAACATGAACAAGGAATTTCGTTCGAGTAACTAAATGAACAAACACAATCAGGGGCTATGTTCGTTTACGGATGTTTATGTTTGTTCATTAAAGGTTTTTAATTGACTTTACTAATCTTACAATATGGATTTAAGCAAAATTATTAACTATAAAACAAAAACAAAAAATGAATGAATATTTTGTGATTAATTTATAAGTAAAATGAACATTTTAATATGAATGTTAATAAAAGCACCAACACAACTTGGTAGCCAGAGCGAATTGTTGACACTAACTATTCTTGGTTAGCCAAATCAAATAAAACTTGTTTGTGTTCATTTGTGTTTGTTCGTTTGTGCTCGTAAACCGTTCACAACCAAGTTCATTTTCTTAATGAACGAACAGGAACACGAAGTTTTGTTTAATTAGGTGTTCGTGAAACTTCCGCTTGTCCATAAAAGCTTAACGAACAAACTTGAACAAGATCTTGTTCGGTTCGTTTACAGCCCTACATGCTACTAATTCTTTTTATATAGAAATTGATGTGAACTATGAGCTATTGAGAATGATGAGCACTGCAAAGAGGAATTAAAGCTATGTTATAACTTATATCATTACATTCGCACCATTGTTACTTTCATAGTTACGTATGTGATGGAATTACAATAATGACACTGTTGTGACTGTCTATTTGCCTGCAAGTTATTTTATGTATCTGCATTGAATTTCTTTGTAATAATGCATGTATTGAATGTGCAACTAGGATGTGGAGAAGGCGATGGTAAAGGCACTTGCGGAAAAAGCTACATTTGAACAGTTGCTGAAGGGACGCTCAGATGGGTCACATGTGGTTAATAAGAAGCCTAATTTAGAGAGAAAGGGTAAACGAGAGAATAAAAATAGGTATTTAATCTGTGTAAGTTACTCTTTCCATACATATTGTTAGCTTTCAGAGTTGTTAACAGTTGAGTACGGTTTTTGTTTCAGGCCAATGGAGATCAGTAGCAAAAAGCCAGTTGGTAGATTTAGAGAAGTCATTCAGGCTCCTAAAAAGGTGAGTAAATGTCATGGGCAGGTAAATTGTGTCATCACTAGTTTACTAGTGTTTTCATGTATATTTGTTTTGATCAGGTTGTTCGTGACCCTCGTTTTGAATCGTTATGTGGAACACTTGATGTAGATGGGTAATTACTCTTTTCTCCCAGTTAAAGTTTATTGAAGTTAAAACAAGTTAATGGTGAGGGTGACATTTCAATGTTACTTTGCTTTTGTGAAAGAACAAAAACTATCATAGTATGGCTTTTCTTTTGAAGAGACACACAACACTTACTCTCTTATGATGATTTGCTTCCGTTTCGTACACATACATGTGTGCATATATATATGTGTGCGTGTGTAGGTGTATACACACATATGTATGCGTGTGTGAAACAGAAGATAATAATCATAAGAGAATAATATGTTGCCTGCCTAAAAAGAAAAAACATATCATGATAGTTTTTGTTCTTACATGAGAGCAAATCAACATTGAAATGTTGCCCTCGCCATTAGTTTGTTCTTTGTGTATGTATGTGTGCACGTGTGTGTGTGTGTGTGTATAATTGGTTTGTTTCATTCCTGTTAATATGATAAGATTCTGTCCTGCAGGTTCAAAAATCGATACAACTTTCTCTATGAGAGTGAGCTTCCTGCTGAGAAAGAGGTAATTTTACTGATATCAGAAGCATGCAACCTAATACATGATGTTATTTATAATTAATATTAAGTTACAAGTCACTCTGTTTTGTTGAATGTTGTTTAATGATCTTGATAGCGACTGAAGGAGCAGATGAAGAAAACAAAAGATCCACAAGCGGTTAGTGAGTTGAAAGAACAAGTGGCATGGATTGTAAGTCGTTTTTCTAATCTAAACAGTTATTCCAAGTCATGATGCCATTAATATTTGTCATATATATAATTCTTGAATTGGTGGTGTTTTAGGACAAACAATTGAAATCAGCATCCACAAAGCGTACCGACAAAGATATTCTTGTTAAACACAAGAAGAAGGAAAGAGAAGCTGCAAAACAAGGGAAACAACCTTATTATTTGAAGAAATGTAATTTCTCTCTCTGCATATATATATATATAATTTATTCGATGAGCACCTTTAATCTTAACTGGCTTTTCTTTATGTTTTTTTTTTCTTTTTGCAGCTGAAATTCAAAAACAACAGCTTGCTGAGAAATTCAAGGAGCTCAAGGTAAGTAGTTATATACATAATTCTGTCTACAGACCTTGACTTTAGTTTAAATGCCAAATGGATATATAGTTTTAATAAATTTGAAATCAGTATTTTCTTCATAAAGGCCTAGAAAACTACCTGTCTTCTTGTTTCTCGTAATTGGTATTCAGTACGACTGTAAATGAGCCGAGCTCGAGCTTGAATTGGTTCAAGCTCGGCTCGTGATGTCTTACGAGAGCTCGAGTTCGGCTCATTTCGAACTCTTTTTTTAAAGCCTGAGCTCGGATCGTTTATTATCTGTTAATTAATTTATTAACATAAATAATTTATAATTATATATATATATTTTTGAGAAAAACTCTCACGAGCCTAAGCTCAACTCAAGCTCGTGAGAAGTATCTTGAACGAGCCAAAGCTCGGCTCGAGCCTAGAGCTTGGCGGTGCAGCGTGAAATTAATACATAGAAGTCCAAACGAGTTAAAACTTAAAAGGCTTGACCTAAATGTGCTTCTCATACATGGCTCGAGCATGGGGCTTGATAACTAAACCAGCTTTATTTGAGGCTTGGACTCGATAAGGCTTGGCTTGTTTCGAGCTTTTATAGATTCAATCTCATGTAGCTTGCTAGTGGCTTGGCTCGAGCATGGGGCTTGATAACTAAACCAGCTTTATTTGAGGCTTGGACTCGATAAGGCTTGGCTTGTTTCGAGCTTTTATAGATTCAATCTCATGTAGCTTGCTAGTGGCTTGGCTTGTTTGCACCCCTAGTATCAAGTTAATAGTTTTCTAAAATGCTATTCGCCTGTTGACCTCAGTCAAGGTTCAATGTTCAATAGAACTCTTTCGAGTGATTAACTTGGCTCAAAAATGCAAAACAGAATTACAGTTTTCACGAATCAGTGATTTTTTATAGATTTTATTTTGATCTAAAATCAACATTATACGTTCTAAACTAATGTTATATTCCGTGTACTTTACAAGGCGTCTGGCAAGCTTGAATCCTTTATTGAGAAAAAGAGAAGGAAAAACGCTGCAAAAGACCATAGATTCATGCCATATCGACGACCAAACAATAACCAACAAGAAGCCTAGAAGTATGAATTATTTGTTGTTTTGGTAGTAGCATTATAGCATATCATGTAATGACCAAACTTAATGCTTTAGTTTTGTGTTTGAATTATTCTACTAGCTGTCTTCCTTCTAGAAGCTTTTAGCAGTTTGGTATAAAGTGATTTATGTGTGATTTGAAGTGAAGATACGTGGAAAACTTAAGCAGTTTGGTATAAAGTGATTTATGTGTGATTTGAAGTGAAGATACGTGGAAAACTTGTCTTTGGCATTTGACTGGTTACATGTACACTTGAACGTACATGTTTCTTTTTAAAGACATAGTTTCTTTTGTGATGATTGCATGTTTTTTTTCCTTTTGATTTTGTATTTTTGAATTCCTATTTTGAAAACTAATTTTTTTTTTCTTGGGCGTGTTATACATATATGATTATGTTAGAACAAATTCTAGTCTATAGTCGTCATATAATCAACACCTTGCTTGTGTACATACATTCACTCGCCCGTAGCAAACTTTATGCAATAAAAGTACCTAAAACATTTTTGAAGCAGAGAGAATAGAATTTGAGTACCTGCCCTTTAGAATAGTGTACTCCTAAATAATGTTTTTTTTGTCCACGCATATTTAATGATACTGAAATCAAATTTAAATTTGTCTTTTAACAGTGTATGCTTGTCATCTCATATTTATATGATACACGAATCATATTCGAGTATCTGCCTTTTATATATGTCTTTAAAAATGTTTTTTTTGTCTACGTGTATCAGATAATATACAAATCAAATTTTAATATCCGTCTTTTAGATTCGTATATCCTAAATAAATATCTATGCCTTTCCCCAAATTTAATTAGCGACTGCGTTGATCTTTGGAGTATTGAACTAGCTTATCGTGCCTTAAAGAAAGTTGTAGCATTTCTTAATCATTGATTTTGAACTTGTTTAGGATGATTATATTTGGATAAGCATTGCTTAAAGTATTCTTATGTTTATTTTTAAAAATTTGTTATACTAGCTTTTAATTTTCAAATCGATAACGACGCTATATGTTTTTAAGATCGATATGACTAGTAAACTAACATCATCAAAAACTATTTGATAGATACATAATATCCTAAACCCGTACATCATGTACCCGTCAACAATCAACATCGTCAGACATTAAGAAAACTTATAATACGCCACTTGACATATCACACATACATGAATGATGAATGTCTAATAAACTAATCTTGAATTTAAAACAAGTTGCATATAAAGCCATTAATTAAACATAATCATTGATGTCCAACTTAGTTTTTTTGTCATCTTCTTGAAGAAAAAGACTTCTTCATCCCTTGAGTTTCATGTTAGGTTTAACATTTTAATCTTCTTGAAATAAGTTTGGCACATGGATGTGACAAAATTGTGTAGATACATATGAACCTAGAATATTCAAGTCATGTCTAACATAGGTTCTCAATGGTGATGGCAACAAATCATTTGAGTCTCATGAAAATATCTAATGTGACATAATGATGAAAAACCAAATGATACTAATTATATATGATAATGGAGATGGCTACAAATCTCAGGAAAATATCTAATGTGACTGAAAAATGAAATCCAAATGAGACTAGAAGAAATTATGAGAACCACATAATTACTTGTATGTAATGCTAATCAAATGCAGTGGGATAAAAATTAACATAATTATACGGTTACATAAATTACAGCTAGAATTATCGGTACATGTGTTTATGCGCTTTCCATATCCTTCATAAATAAAAAAATTTTGGCTCTATATTGAACTATACTTTTTTATATAAAAAGAGGAAATTTCAACACAAAACCAGTTTATTTTATGTTGATATATGTTAAAAGACATGATTACTTGTAACAATTGTGATCCATATTCCATAACATGATTATGTAACCATATAAGTGCTAAACCACTTCTTTTTTTCTTTACTCATGAACTTTTAACTAAATACATATTTGAAAAAATAACGGATAAACGATCGATTAAAAAGTATATTTATGGTAGATTATGCTTGTATATCTAGTATGTGTCTTTTGCTTGTATAAAAACTTGTTTTTAATTGGAACACTCTCTTATCATTATCCCTGTATTAAACACACAAAATCGATATCGCTTCATGCATCCAGATCTGTTCTAGGGACCTACAAGCTTATGCTAAGGATTCTATAATCAAAATTTGATGTTATATTAAACATGCACTACATATGTTTGGTATATCCTTTGGTTTATATTAATAGTAAACAAAAAAAAATATTACAAACAATCAAATAGACCAACAACTTGCAACACATCACCAAAAACAACTTAATAAAAATGTACAACTTGCTTATTACTACTTCTCAATCTCACTTCACTGCATATATCATACACACATGCTATAATAAACTTACTAACAAAAAAGGTTACATGCAAATCAAAAAAGTTGCTTATAACCTCATTCAAACAAAACTTATAAATCTTCACTTAGGGAGTATGACCACACTATCGACACACAGACCACCTTTAGTGTGTGTACAATCGATTTGCGTCATCGAAAACTTAATTTTCATCGGCACCTTTGAATCCTCAACAACAAAATCACCAGCCCGATAAAGATTCCATTTCCCCGGATCAGTTGACAAATAGCATTGACTAACCGCCTTTTGACCATCTGAAGTCGAAAGCTGGAACTTCACAGGTTTTATATCCCAGCCATGGACATGGTCCGAGTTGCACACTCGTCGACCAAACCTCCTGCCTGACTGCCCGAGCTGCAGGCGGAAGTAGAGGGTGTAGGTCCCACAGGGAAATGGAAAGTCTACCTCACCATCAACTTCAAACCACCAAGTTTGCTGCAGATAAGCCACTGAATGGAATCTAACATAACAAAAATGAAAAATACAAATTGGTTTTGTCATTTGTTATAATCATTTCTTGCATTATTATGCTACAAGATATCTTTTTTTTCAAAGTAAGCATGAACCACATGTATGAAAAAATATCATAAACGCGATATATTCAATTAAAATTAAAGAAGCCGATAAAGAATTCAAAATCTCACCTAGATAATCTTTTTATTAAACGAGTCCATTATTTATATACTTTTTATTTTTTACATTAAAAACATATTTACATAATAACTATTATTAAATATTATATAAAGTTATAATAAAAATAACTAAATAATATATATCATGTTATATATAACAATTATAATCATAATCTCATACATTAAAACAATTAGAAATGTATATAAATTAATTTATAAATAATAAACAGGTCGAGAGTCAGACTCTTACCTAGATTCCTCGGTAGAGATCCAGCTCCAGTATCTACGATCATCAATACCCGTTATTGCTAATCCGCTAGAAGATATTAGCACACAAGCTTTTCCTGTGCCTTTATCCAACCAAACTTTCTACAAAAAAAAAAAAAAAATTCCAAAATTACATCAAGAATCTGCTTAAAGAAAAACCAAGATCACACCATCTGGTTTTATGATCATAACTAAACTCAATCAAGTATAACCCGGGTTTTCATTTCATAATTAGGGGGTCTTTGGATGTGCATTTAAACTGAAAGTTGTAATAACAATTTTCTAAAACTTCCTAATTCCTACCTATAAGACCCTGACTAATTAACTAATTCTTATTATTCATGTAACAATCCAAATCTTGATCTACCAATCAAGCTTAAACACTAGATATCAAACAAATTATAATCCAAGTCAGCAACTTTATTCAAACCCAAATCAGATCAAATCAAGAAAATACTTCTAAATTACACAGAACACATAATTCCATTTAAAATCAAGAATTTTTGTCATCAAAACTTCATGCCACCATCAATGGAAGTGTGTGCAGACTATCTTGCATAAATGTCCTTTTTACAAAAGATTGAAGAGAATTTATTAATAATAATAATAATAATAATAATAATTTAAGTAATAAATAATAAACGAGTCAAGCTCAAGCTTGAAAAACCCCTCACAAGCCAAGTTCAAGCTTTAGAAATCGAACTCAAAACCAGCCAAACTCAAGCTCTCTCTACGATCCTTAACTATTATTATTCAAATCTACCAATGAAATTCAAGAATTTAACACAATCATCAAATTTCACACAAATTATAATCCAAGTCAACAACTTTATCCCAAACCCAAATCAAAACACTTGTAATTACACAAAGCATATTAATTCCAAATAAAAATCAAAACTTTTTGTAATCGAACCTTGGTTCCACCATCAATGGAAGTGGGTGTAGACAATCTCGCATAAATATCCTTCTTACAAAGACTTGAACAAAACTTATTATTATTATTATTATTATTATTATTATTATTAAAGACTCTTGAAATAATCAACTGATAATTCTTGGGTAGTTTCAACTCCCACACAAAATCGGCCGATGATGCATAACGAAAAGCACGGTTAAGAGATGCAAGTCTGCATATCTGTTGTGGGTTTAAGTTAACAAGAACTGAAGCCACCACACTCTCCGGCAAGTCTCCGAGACTTGGCTCCGGCGAGTTCGCCGGAGATGAGGTGGTGCTGTTGCAGAGAAGAAGGAAAGTTGAGAACCCAGATCCCATTGGTGGGAAGATGATGATGAATTGATGATGAATAAAGGAAGGTGTTTTATAATTATTATTAAAAGAGGATTTTATAATGAAAAAGAGTACAAATTTAGTCCTTTGGCTAATGTATAATGACACAACTACTAATAGAGTTCAATCATGTGTAGCCTAAGAGAGTTCTCCTTTTACAGTGACACAACTACTATTAAGTGGTAGTCGGTAGTATGGTTGTTTCAGAAAACGTTCAACCCAAACTTTGAAGTTAGCGTAGGCCCCGTTAAGACAAGTTTAGACAACATAGACTGGTCAGGGTGAAACAACGTGACTTTTCAAATTTTAAGAGTGCAATGACCTAACATGTAAGAAAGTAGTTGTTCCAAAATATACCTATACTTATAGGTATACTCACTTTACAAGTTTTTTTTAAAAATTGATTACTTTGTTACACTTAGGGGTGTAAACGAGCTAAGCCGAGCCCAAGCTTGAGCTTCCCTCGTTTAACTTGCACAAAACTCGAGCTCGATCTTGGCTCGTTTCGATATCTGATAATAAAGCTTGAGTTCGAATCGTGAATAGTTTCTCAAGCTCGAGCTCAGCTCGGGTTCAGCTCGTTTACTATTTTTTAATTAATTTCTATATATTTATAATTATTTTTATATATTTTATTTCAGTTATAATTTTATATGTAACATAATATATTTTGTTTAGCTTAATTTATTCATTGAAGTATATAGATTAATTGATAGTTTTTAATTATATAAAATCATATATTACAAAATTATATTAATGGCTGTCTCGTTTAGATTTGTGAGTCGGTTCGAGCTCGATAAGTGAAGCTCGGGTTCGGACTTGCTTATTAAACGAGCTTAATTTTGGGATCGAGCTCGGGCCCGGGCTCGATCAAGATTTTAACAGGCTGATCTCAAGTAGCTCAGCTTGTTTACACCCTTTTACGCTAGTTTATTCAATGTTGCATATATGCTATTAGGTTAGTTGGGAAGTTGTGAGTACCTTAACGTGGGGGGGAACACCTGGACAAGGTAAATTATAAAGAAATTAATTTTTGAGAAATTATATGTATGTCAAATATCATAATTTTACTAATGTTTATATCAAAATACATGAATATCAATGTAAATTAAAAGAATGAATGTTCAAATACTTTTTAAAAATTTATACAATATTATAGGCATAGTTGACATTTAATTCTCATTATCCAAGATATCTTCGTGAAAAAACAACGAAATTCACAAGATTCGGTGAAAACCCACGAAAATCTGACTTATCCAAGTTGGATCGACTTGCTCCGAGTTTAACTGATTCAAAGTAGTATTAACTGAGCTGAAGAAAATTCTCCCGACGCCCTATCGAGTACCAAGTACCAAACGCCTAAACTAGTGTCTACAACACTTGGTAATGAGAATATTCTTTGGAAAACAGCCTACATGTGGTCATTATTAGGTTTAAAGTCGATTAAACTAAAAATCAAATCAAACCAAAATTGATAAAACCATAATCAGATTACAAATAAAATTTATGTTTCCATTAGAATATAAATTCGGTTCAAATCAAATCAAATCAAATCAAATAACAAATAATGTTTATTTAAGTTTTATCATTTAGTACATTTCAGTTACAATATTACTTAGTTCAACTCAATATCCATTGTTGTGGATCGATATTGAGTTATTTTAAATAAATTAGCCTTTATAAAATGAAAAGAATGTAACGAAAGAAACAAAGACCTTTTTGGTATTCTCTGCCTACTCTATTATTCTGATTTGGCAAAGCTCTTAGATTTATTCTCTTTTGGGCACTTTCGGCAACTCGGTGATGTGTTAAAAAGAATTTAAAAGAGCCAAAAGAAAACACTCCACACATGTGTAAGACTTCCAAATGTTCTATACTATTATTTATAAACCGTTTTCTTAAATTATTGCATCTTATGTAATCATTAACATAAGATGTTTCATGTTCGTATAAATTTCATTTTAACACGATTTATTTGAGAGACTGTCAAAGAAAAATTGTATACCGTGAATAAATTTGAAATGCCACAATAAAGGTATGTAACAATAAGACAACTGAACAACGACTTTATGAAGTCAGTGAAACTAACATATAAAAGATTGGTCTTAAATGTTTTGAGTTTGGTAGGTTTAGATCAATTTTATTTTCAGCAAGAAATCGTAATAATTATATTTTGTTATGTATCATAGAACATGACATTGTTATTTGTATTAAAAAAAAGATTGAGTGAAGAGTGGTAGAAACTAGAAAGTGATGATCATTTTCATGGTTGATTACGAGAAATAAAAGCTAATGTCACATTAATGTAACAATGAGTGTGGAGTGAAAACACGCTCACAGTCATAGTCATCTCCATCCATGTGTTCATTACTCTTTCTCTTGGTGTTTAAGACTCATGTTAATATTTTTCTATCAAAGTTGCTTTCATTAACTTTAAAGTTTGGAAATATGTGTTTCCATCTTCCTCAATGATGTGGATCTTTCAAGAACTCTAGTCCATATAAAGTATCACTTTCTAATAAGAAGTATACGAAAATACAAAAGTGACAGATTACGAATAGTATTTCCGAGAAGGGGGTGAGGCTTTGCGGTGATGGATGGGAAGACAAAACAAAAGAATAACAAATACAACTCATAGAGAGTTACTAGGTAAGTCACACTTATCTCTTATGGAACAACATGCTACTAGTGGTAATTTGTTGGAACTAATTAGACTTATCGATGATAGTGTAGCTTGCTTCTGATGGTATGTTACCATTGACGTTGATACCTGGTACTAACGAAGCAACTTGGTCTTCATAACAATTTGCCATTCAAGATCACGTCTAATGATAACTTACTGATATAAAAGATAAAATTATAATTGGTTGATAGCACTTTATCACTGACAACTAACCAAATACCAGTTTAGAGTTGTTATTGAACAACTTGCTTCTGACACAAACCTTATGATACGTAGTTGTTACTAGTCAATATCATGTATCAAACTTGTAATCTACGAACTATGTATATACAAAGATTGACACTGAAATTTACACAAAGGTGACAAGGTTTGAGAGAGCAATTGATCCATTCATTATAAAAACAAATGCAAAAATAATATTAGAGCATTCTCATCCAACCCCTATCTCTAAACAAAAATTACACTAAAACTTCCTACATTTTCTTTCTCCATTTCAATTAAATAATACATTTTTATACCTTTATTATTATCTTTTCTTTTTCCCTCACTCACAACAACTTTATAAAAAATATTAAAAAGTTATAGCGGTGTGAACATTACATTTCCAAATATACAGAAAAATCATCGTGTTTTTTAAAATTTAAAAACTATTCTCCAACAACACCCTAAATCACTTTTAAATTATAAAAACACCATACACATAAAATTGAGGGTTAGATAAAAATGCTCTTAGAACTATATAAAAACCACTTAACCTATTATTGGATTCAATAATAGTTCCACCATTTATGTGTCGCTTCTCATATCAATCTAACCTAACACGTAACATGTGTTTATATGCATGTAACCTATTTTGTTCTTCATTAGCCTATATACAGCTTTAATTATTATTATTATTATTATTATTATTATTTATGTTTTTAAGAAAAACCATCAATTCAACGTAAGCTCGGCCTCGAGCTCATGTAGTACTTTAAAACAGTCAAAGGTTAAACTACTATACAAGCTTTAATACAAGGCTGGAGCCTAATTGAGTTTCCTATAAGACCCGTGACCCGACCCGACCCGTTTAGCAGTCCAAATAACAGTCGATTCAGATCTCATAAGACACTATTAACCCCAAATTCCGTGACCGGCGATCAGCATTTTCCGGTGTCATATTCAATTCAATATAATAAAAGGTTCAATTTTCTCATATTCATCACTTCAAATCACACTATTACTGTTTACCTAGGGTTTTATAACTTTTATCACACTGTACAGTTTAATCACACGCTGCGACGTCGTTTCACAGGTACAAATAATATTATAAACTGCCACAAACAAACCCTAACAATGACGAACTCATCAACGAAGAAGCAATTGCGGTTTTGGAGGTCTGCAGGAGCTTCAATTGTGTTGAGATTAGTGCTTATACTCTATTTCCCCAACACGCTCAACTTCTCGGCTCGGCCCGAAGTTTCGACTCCGGTTACCAGTCTTCGCAGGCGTAATTACTAATGTTTATAAACTTTGATTGTGTTTTGTCTATTGAATATTGCTTCAGTTAATTGATCAAGGTTTTTGTGTTGTTGTTGCAGTGGCGGAAGGTTATTGGTTGAAGCGGTCTTCGATGTCGCCGTATGCCGGTTTGTGTTATGATATTTAGTTAACAAATGAATTGTTCGTGCATTTATGTCCGTGAACGTTCGTTTACGCTCATTTATGTTTGTTAGTTTACGTTTGTTTAAGTTTGCTCGCTAATAACTTTTTAGGCCCAACACAATCTTGTTCATGTTACTTTGCACTGGTTTTAACTAAGTTACGTTTGTTCATCTATGCTTTGTGTTATTGGTTGGTTTATGCTGTTATCAAACGAACATAAACAAACATGAAGATGTTCGTTTAGTTAACTGTTAATGAATAGTTTGCTCTTTAAGTTAAACGAACTAACATGAACACATGTGTCATTCGTGCATTTATGTTTGTGGACGTTTGTTTACGTTCGTTAGTTTACATTTGATTAAGTTTGTTCGCTAATATATAATCATTCAAAGTTTTTTGGCCCGTTTATAACTTATTATAGTTTTAGTAACTTTTTAGGCCCAACACATTATTGTTCACATTACTTTGCACCGGTTTTAACTCAGTTACGTTCGTTCATCTGTGCTTTGTTGTTGTTGGCTGTTTATTCTTGTAAACCATTCGTTTATACTGTTAACAAACGAACATGTCTATTTTCTTAACGAACGAACACGGACAAGAAATTTTTTTTTGTTTATTTGCAAGCCAGTTACATCTTTCATCTTCACTGAATTTGATTGATTACAGGTTCAATGTACCATGGATCTCCTCTTTTGTTATCCATCCTTGGTCCTCTTACTGTTGATAGGTATATAAGCTATTGACGAGTTTCATGATTTTTATTATATGTGTTCAATCATATAGGCTATAGTAATTTGTTTATAGTTATGCCATTTTGGAAATAACAGGAAATATGAACATATTGTGTCTTTGGTTTTAAAATCCACACATGGAATTCTAGGACTATATTTATTGGGAGGGTCAATTCATGTTTGTGATATGACATGACGTGGTTATTGTTTTCTGATAATTACCTTGTTTGCAGAGGCGAAGGGCAAAGTCGTCTTTTATGCGGGTAAGTTTCCATTTTCTCTAAGTTCCTTTCACATGTGAAGTTAAACTGGAAGCCAAAACCAAGGATGATGTGTTATGTACCAAATATCATACATGTTAATTGCTAATGATACTTTCTTGCTGATGAAATTAGGGCATTATATTGTTCTAAATTAGAAGTCGAATATAAAGTCAACACTGTCTTACTATAAAAAGCAAATTAATAAAGATAGAAGGTATACGAGGATGGCTTCTGAATTTACTCATGCTTATATCTTTACTTGGTTAATATTGTTACTTCTTTGTTTGTTTATTTGTATTAGCTTATTGTATACGTTATTAATTACATTGTTGATATAAAGCGTATTTTTGGAAACAGTCTGGTGTTTGTTATTGCAGATTTCATCACTGCAATTCTTATTCGTTCAATTGGTCAGCATCTCCAAGTGGCTGATATCCTGAGTTTGAAATTGCTAGGAGCTGGTAGATTTTCACAAATTTCAGGTTTTTTACTCTCTCTGCAAAATTCAGTATCTTTTATGTTTCTTTATTCGAAAAACTCTTATAAACTTTATGTTAAGCAGAAAATTTTCCATCTGGTGATATTGCTTCTCTTGTGTACTTATGGAATCCTTTGACCATCATTACCTGCTTGGGATATTCCACATCACCAATTGAAAATCTTGTGATTGTTTTGTCTCTATACGGGGCTTGCAAAAGTAAGAATTTTATCTCATTTAGATGCATGATTAGTGTTAATATTCTTTTCTAGCAGTTAACAACTTTTCTTAATTCTTACTGCAACAGGACTAGTTCCTCTAGCTGCTTTTGGATGGGTTGTAGCATCTCATTTGTCTCTCTATCCTGTTATTCTAATCATACCGGTATGATTATACTTACACATTTCATCCTCTTTTGGTAGGCCTATAAACGAATCAAATGAACACGAAGGGAGCATGCTCATGCTTGTTCGTTTAATTTGAACCGGACAAATGATTGAACACAAACAATTAAACGCATGTGGTTTTCTTTTTTGTGTTTCTTTGTTAAGAAAATGAGCGTGTTCGTGTTCGTTTATGTCAATTTGTTATCACCATAAACGAATGGTTTATGAATGTAAACGGACAAAGGTAATTGTGGACATCAATGTTTTGGGTCTAATAAGTTATTAAAACCATGCTTCATTGTAATGAGCCTAAAATTTATAATGAATGTACCAACGGTCGTGAACGAACAAACTTAAACCAACATAACCAGCTAACATAAGTGAACGTAAACGAACAGACATAAATGGACGAAAGTGACTGAACGTTCACAGACTTAAATGAATGAACGAGACATGTGTTCATGTTCGTTCGCTTAACTAACCCAGTTTCGTGTTCATGTTCATTTGTTAATTAAATAAATGAACATAAACAAACTGCTTGGCGAGCAGTTCATGACGCGTTCGATTCGTTTACTGGCGTATCTTTTGGTACACCAGTCTTCAATGTTATAACATTTCTTTTCTCCATTTTTCTATTTTTAGTTAGTTCTGTTAGTAGGTTCTGGTGTAGACACACCACCAAGAAAACTGTCTCTGCAACAGACTCATGGCGATGATCACAAGAACCCTACAAACGGATCGTTTAATTTGGTAATTTTTTCATGGAGACGAGTCGTTTTGTTCTTTTTTTGGGCTTCTGTTTGGGCATTATATGTCCTAGTTCTGTGTGGTATTTCTCTAAAAGAGTACAGTGGCCTTGGAGAAATGTTTAAAAGGTACAACCTCTTATATCATATTTCACTAATGTAATAAAATTACCATCCTAATGTTACATATTTTGTTTTCAGAACGTATGGGTTTATTCTCAGTGTAGAAGATTTATCTCCAAACATTGGTGTGTTGTGGTGAGTACATAACTACGTATTGTGGTTGTTGTTTATGGATTACATTTTGTTAAAATTAAGATTCTTGTAATGAATTTATGTGGATACAGGTACTTCTTTGCAGAGGTTTTTGATTTCTTTAGGGATTTCTTCCTGATAGTATTTCATATAAACATTCTTTTCATGGTGTTACCACTTGCTATACGGTTACACCATCGGCCTTGCTTTTTAGCATTTGTCTACATTGCAATCTCTTCTATTCTTAAATCCTATCCTTCGGTAACTCATCTTTATTTCTTTATTCTGGTATATTTTTAATTGATAACATATTAATATTGCCATTATCCTTGTTCATGAATATGGATAGGTTGGGGACTCGGCTCTTTACTTGGGCTTATTGGGCCTGTTTGTGAATGCACTAGCTGGTAATTGAACAAACCAAAGATTATTGATTTCACCTTTTCTAAGTTTTTAAAGTTTTTATTACATTTTTGGCAGATATGCAATTCTCCTTTTTTCTTTTCTCTGGGTATTTGGGGACGTTACTTCTTAGCCCTGTGATGCATAACCTGTGGATATGGAGGGTATGATTATTGATTATTAATTGTTAATTATTGCTAGATTGTTTTCTATACTTGTGCTATGATACATTATTAAGTTTTGTTCTGATAAAATATACAGGGAACGGGAAATGCAAACTTTTACTTTGCTACTGCAATGGCTTATGCTTGCTTTCAGGTCGGTCAATCTACTGTAAAAACCTGTTCTGTTGATTCAGAATGGCTAATTCTGTTACTTTATGTTTTCAAATGTACAGATTATCTTGGTTGTGGAGAGTGTTAGTTCGATGCTTAACCACGATAGAGCTTTAAAGAAAGGTACTACAACGGTCGACAAAAAGGAACAATAGTACAAACTATGCATGATACAGACAAAGCTCTAGTAATTTGTTTTCAAGAGGCGATCTGTGCTTTTAACCAGGTTTTATAGGTTGTTTTCCTTATTAGACATATATGGGTTCTGTATCACAGTATTGTGTATTAACAAATATGTAGCAGAGGAGTCGAATGCATTCATCACAATTTAATCAGCTACGGTTACCAAACCGTGCTAATCCTCTAGTTTAATCCTGTTAAACAATCTTAGTAGAATTTGAACTTACAATACATTACCGGATAGCTTTAAAATGTAAGTATGTTTAAAACGTACCAAACTCGGATGTAAATCCAATGGACTCGTGGTCTATGTAGGGTGTTGTACCATGCTTGTGTCTAGCAAAGCTAAATTGTTTAAATAAGGACAAGCATATGTCATAGTTTTACCAAACAATCGACGTTGAGTTATTGATAACTTTCTTTGGTTGATGAGCTTCATATGTCATAGTAGGCGTGTGCACAAAACCAAAATAGTCGAATTGTAAACACATAACTGATGTAATCTAAGATGCTGTTTGTTTTTCCTCAAAAGCACTTCTCCACCTCTTTTGTCTGCACTGAGAAGAGGGCGCGCAGACGTTGGGCTCTGCAGTGTGTTTGTTTTTCCGAAGACGTTTCATTAAAAAACGTCTGCGCGCCCTCTTCTCCCAGAAGTGTTGGTATTGTTACTTCTCACCTCTTCTAACCAATTTCTTTCCATCTTTCTTATTCCATCAGACACTCCCAAACCCTAATCCCCTCATCCTCTCCACTGCCACCCAACTCACCCACCATCAACCCGTCGCTCCACTGCCGCCCAACTCTCCCACCGCTTTAGCGCCGCCGCCCCACCGCCGCAACCCCATCTCTCCACTGCTCTAGCGCCGCCGCCCCACCGCCGCAACCTGCCGCTGCCGCTCTACTGCTCCAATGCCGCCCCACCGCTGCAACCCCGCCGTCCTCTATTCCCCCATATCAGGTTTAATTTCATACCTTTTGTTACTATTGATGTTTGGTGTGTAGGTTCTATTATTATTGAGTTTGGTGATTTTAGGGTTTATTGAACCAGATTATGCTATCTCGTAGTGGTTAATACATGTTTTGATTGATTTTGGTGATTGTTAGGGCTTATTGAACCAGAGTGTGTGTTTGTTTGTCTCGTGGTAATGAATACGTGTTTTGATTGTTATTTTTATGCTTCTAAACATTTTCATGATTTTACTTGATAATTGTTGCTATGTTAGGCGTTAGTTTGTGGAAAAGATAATTGCTTTGAAGTTACTTGAACTGTGAATGCTAGCTAATATATCAAACATTAACTTGTTATATGTCTTCTGAGATTAGATTAGATTAGATTTAGAATAGTTTTGGTAGTCTGCAGTTATTAAAAAACAAACAGTCTTCTTGTTGCAGACTGCAGAGTTTTGGTCCACCTCTTCTGCTACAGATGTTGGCAGCAGTGGCGGATCCAGGATTTTTTTCCGGGTGGTGCACTACTTTTAGACGTTTCTATTTCATGGAGTCGGGTATAAAAAAATCCGGGTCGGTTTAAGGTTCGGGTCGGTTCGATGGTTCGAGAAAGTTCATTACATAATAAAAATACGATAAAATAATAAAAGAGACACCGTCATTAGAAATTAAAAACTAACAAATTAAAACCAACAATCTAACAAACTAAAACTAAATTTAACAAATAACTTAACAATCAAGAGCAATTAACATTTTACAAGAAGTCAAGAACAATTAACATTTAACAATGGATTGTGAATGTAAACTTACCTTCAAAGTGGGAGGATTAGAGGATTCGAGTAAGAGTAGGCAGTGGCAAGAGGACGGGGACGGCTGAGTGGCTGACAGAGTGAGGTTGCCGACGTTCCACGATGGTCGGAGTGACGAGGACGAGTGGCTGACGGAGTGAGGCTGCCGGCAGTCAGGGGCTGAAGAGGGTCAGGGGCTGGGGACAAATAAACAACTTAAAGATCAATTAATTTTCAAATGACTTAGTTTTGGTATTCAAAAAGCTTTAAATTTCAATATATATATATATATATATTATTACGAATACGCAATTCATAACAAGAAAGAACAGACTAGTTTCTATGTCATCAATCTAGTTTGATAAGTCAGATCTAGAAGCTTCAAGTTCACGACTTGTAATTTACCTATAACAAATTCCTTAAACTATTAATGAAAAAAAAGTGAATTACCAGATGAGTTATTGTTGGCTGAGAAAACAAAAGGCTTAGGCTTATTGTTATCCTGAATTCGGTCTTTGAATCCCTGGAAGTCAGCTTCGAAGTCATCTGATGGTGGTGGCTTTGAGAAGTAATAGTTTGATAAATTGGAATCACGGAGAAGATCTGCGGCGGTTAAACGACGAGACTGGGGAGGCGCTGTGTGGTGTTTTGTGGACTGGTCACTGGTTGTGTTTATTATAAAACCCTAACTAAGTAAAAAAAAATGTTTCAAAAACCAGAATTGAACCTGTGACCTCCGGGTTACAAAACCAATAGGTTTCCAGCTAGACAAAGGCTTCAAATGTTTGTAAGGTGGTTCCTTTCTAATTTATAAGTTGGTTCCTTTATTATTTTCTATATATAAATACATTATTATTTCAAAACTCGGGTGGTTCCTCGGAACCACCCGTTTTCACTATAGATCCGCCCCTGGTTGGCAGATGTGGTTTCGCAGTCTTCTGACATTTTACCTCTGAAAAACAAACAGCACCTAACTGAAATATCCAAACCAAATAAATTTTGGTTTTAGAAGAAAATGCCCCCCCAGAGGATGATAAATTATTCTTTCGGTATGAAAGGTATCTTATAATATTTTAATAATAAAACTAGTTTTAGAAACACTAAGCCCAACCATTCTTTATTCATATTCATGTAATTATATTAAAAATAACAATTTATTCTCTCTTTTTTAATCAAATAATATTATTTTAATACATTTATCATTATCTTTTTTCTCTCCTTCATTCACAACCACATCAAAAAAATATTAAAAATTTATACGGTATACACAGTGAAACCCTCAAATTTAACCTTTACATATAAAATTTTATTTCTACTCTACTCACAACTACAATTAATATCATATAATTTACATAACTCACTCATATATATATAGAGTTTGAATAAAATAAAATTGAAATTAACGTGCTAAACGTGAGAATCAAGTAGAGTAATTATATATACAAGTAGAGTAATTATGTAATTACATCATAGAGTAATTATGTAGATCCAAGTTTGATCTTCACATGTGACACTTTTGGTGTATTAAGGCAATGCAGGATTTGAGCTAAGCATTGTGCAAGGTTGTCAGTTCGAATCCCGAGCCCACCCGGGTTTTCGTCTCACCGTGTGTTACGCTAGAGAGTTATGATCTTGTGGTAGCACAACGACTGTCAAGTGACAGCCGGCGGTATGTTTCCAGAGGGAACGCCCAAGCCAAACTCTGAAGCCAACGTGAACCCGTTAAAACAACATAGTTTGGTCAGAGTGAGACAACGTAACTCTCCAATTTAAAAAATAATGTAACATAAAACAAAGAAAATTATCGTTCCAAAAGAAAGTACCCATACATTTGAAAAAATAAAAACCACATTACATGCAAATTTTTTATGAGCTTTAAAAAATGTTACCGTATAACAGAATATGATGTAGGGGTCAAAAGCTACGACAACACAGATATTAATGGCACAAATTCATATTAATCATAGTAATAATTGAAAAGTGAAAACGGTTAAAGGGACACCGTGATTATTGCCATTGATTTGTGGGGCGACAAAAGAAATGAAGTTGGCTTTTGAGTAATTTAAAACCTTAAGCAAAATAATATGGATTTTATATTATCATAATATGCATACCAAGTTTATATAATATGGATTTATATTATCATGACATGATATATAAACTTGGTATGAATTTATTTGTTTTCCATACGTTAAATAGTATTTGAATGCATTTAAAAAGGAGGGAAAGGTTTAAGTGGTAATATAACACAGTCAATTATTAGTCTTTAAATCAAGAGATTTTTTTTTTAAACGGCTCCATCTAGAAGACTTGAATATATATAAGACCAATTTCAATCTTCTATCTTCTAGATGATTATATTTTTATGAGAATGCTATATACTACCACTTTAACCGATTAAGATAAATCATAAATTATTAGTAACTGAAAGTCGTTTTAAAGAAATTAAGATAAATCATAAATAATTAAAAGTCTAGATACGTTTGTTGGCCACCTATTTAATGCAATAATGCGTCAACACCAAGTCACCAAGTATAATATTACAAAAAAATACTTTGGGTTGTTTCAAATTATAACACTCTTGAAATAATTATAAGATCCAATCCATTGATGATTTTTCATTTTTATTTATTTATATTAAATTTATCAGAAAACATGATTTTATACCAAAATAACAATCATAGGTCAGTGGTCCGGCAATAAAAACAAAGCCTTTAAAAGTTAAAACGTCTAAATAAAATATTTGAAACCCGACCAAAATACTAATATTTAAATATTTATGATGTGATTTGATCTTTCCTTGACCTTTTCTTTTAATACCATATACATTCCTATAAATACCTTATTATTACATATTGCCACATAAAAAAAAAATATGATGTGCAAGCAATTAGCTCCGGCACCGGTGGTGCAGCCACCAAAGAAAAAAATAGTGGTGGTTATGGGTGCCACCGGTACCGGAAAATCAAGACTTGCCATGGACCTCGCGGGCGGGTTTTCGGCGGAGATAATAAACTCTGATGAAATGAAAGTATACAAGGGTTTAGAAATTGTTACAAATAAAATAAAAAAGGAACCATGCAACGTACCATACCATCTCCTTGGCGTTGCGGATCCGGAAACCGAGTTCACGGCTGAGAACTTCGTCGCAGCCGCTACACTGGCGGTCGAATTGATTGTCGAGAGAGGGAAACTGCCCATAATCGCTGGCAGATCGCTTTTGTTCATCGAAGCACTAATTGACGATGAATTCCGATCAAGGTATTGTTAAATTCACGCATGTTCATGTTCGTGTTAATGTTTGTCTTTTGGCTTTGTTCTTTTTTATTTTGACTTTGTCTAAAATATGTTGTTATATTGATACTTTAATTTTCATTAATAATAATAATTTTAGAATATGGTATGATGCCGACATTTTAAAGTAACCGAAAATGAAAACCCAAGATAAATAAAGTTGTAATATGTTCATGACAACCATTTTGGATCATATACTTTTAAATTATGTTGTGAGTTTTCTATGTTACGTTTTGATGTGCATAAGCGTACCGCCCCTACAATGAACACCACAAACGTGTAGATTTTTACATACGCTTCGATATAAATATTATGAGAAAAGTGAATATGAGGCTGTAAAGCATACAAGCTTACTACATGCGAAACCATTAAAACTACATAATTTTGATTAACAATTCCTAAAAAAACTGATTTTATTCTCTTTTGATTGTCGTTTCTTCTCCTTTGAATTAGCATATTTGGGTTAAATACATAACTCCTAATTTATCATCGTTGTTTAACTAGTTACTGATTTTTTTCTTGTATCTATTTTATCCCCATTAATGTAACAATTTTAGGATAAATCTATAATTCATACTTTATTGTCGCATCAATTTCTAATCTGTAAAGCAAATTATCTTCATCCATTCATAATTTCTCATACAAAAAAAGTTAATCTTTCAAGCATAGGTTCTTGAATAACTAAAACTATTTAATTTTTATTTTTGTAACAAAATGCTTCATATTCATAGATCGAAACAGTAATACATGAGAAAAAAGTTTCAACAAGTGGAGATCAATGGTGGTTCACACAATAGAAGGTAGGATGTCTCTAAGTGAAATGGTTTTAGGAGTTTTTTAATAGAAGAAATTGTGATTGAGATTGAAAAGATGTTTTGCTCGAAGACTGAATATTGATAATCGATGATGATGAATTATGAATTAGAGAGTCAATCTAATTTTGGGGGATGAAACCGAAAAAAAAGAAAGAGAATAACATCAGTTTCTATAGGAATTATAAATTAAAACTACGTAATTTTTGATGGTTTCGCATGTAAGCTGTGTGCTTAACAACCCTATATTCACTTTCCATAAATATTATTCAAATCGTTTTTGTTTCCTTATGCATATGTAATGGGTTACTATAGCAAATGCAACCAAGTTCCACCTGCTCCCCACCGAAACACGCAGATTAATTGCAACTAGTTAATATTAAGATTTAATCTAACAGGTTTTCAGTTTGCTTCTTGTGGGTTGATGTGGAACTGCCGGTGCTCCACCAATCATTATCCACCCGCATTGACCGAATGGTGGCCGCGGGGATGGTGGAAGAAGTTAGAGCCATGTATAGCCCTAACGCCGACTACATGAAAGGGATCCGTTGAGCCATTGGCGTGCGGGAACTTGATGCTTATTTTCGTGCCGAATGTTCATCTTATGCCGAAGATAAAACTCTCAAGATATTATAAGAATCAGCCATCAATGAAATGAAGGTTAATACATGCAAGCTCGCAAACCGGCAAGTTGAGGAGATTCACCGGTTAATAAACGTTAAACGTTGGAACATTCAACGGCAAGATGCCACATTAGTTTAGTTATTTATACAATCTAGCGGCACAACTTGTTACCCGTTATCCTATTTTAATTGTAAAAGAATTAATAATTTGGTGTAAACTATATAATCTTTGGCCTTTTGTCGACTCAAAGGGAGCCATTCGTGTTCTTTTTTTTTTTCAATAAAGCATGATTGTTTCTATTTGCTTAAATCCCTAACCATCTTGAGAATTAATTAATTCGAGTAAACAAATATCAAACTAAAACTGTTTTTAAAAATAAATAAAGCTTAAATAACATAGTTGTAAATTATAAAAAAACATTTCATTCATTAAAAATGGTTGAAAGACGGTTACGAACAAAAAGAATCTTTATTTTTCAACACTATTCGGTTTTTATTAAAATTAATACCAAAATATTAAAAGAAAAAAAGGTTGATAAAACAAACTAATTGTATTTCTTTTAGAAGTTTAACGTGAAAAAGTCTACTAGAGAAATTAAATTTAATGTTAAATTATAGTACCAAATAATAATGGAATAATTAATAGTACATAATATATTATAATAATACAATAGTATCAAAATTAAACTTTGGCTATAATGAGTGTGAAATTGTCTTCGGGAGCTCGGGTTCATCAATCCACTAAAGATGAAATGAAATTTGTTCTAAACAGTTAAAAAAACAAAATAGTTTAGCCGTCAGTACAAATCGGTACTGGTTCCATTCCAAGTACGTAGTTAGTAAAAGGTATTACCATCAACACACAACCTATCATATTAATAAATACTTTTTTCGGCTAACATCCTAGTTGGTCTGGTTTCTGATTCACGTGTTCTACTAAAAGGGTTCTACTATTAACAAACCACCTATCATTCTAGTAAATATGTATTTTTCAATAACACCATATTATGATATAATATAAATTAATAATTATGTGTTGGTGCCGCAAAGACCTTATTGGTCCAAGTTGCGACCCATGGTTTTCAAGCAGGGGGTACTATTTAGGAACAAAGTATTAATAGTGTGTGATTCGCGTAGAAAATATGTACAATTTTAATTCCAATGAGAAAACATGTAATATTATTCTACAACATAGAAATACCAACAAGGAGAAACAACGTAAAACACACATCTCATTTATTAATTTATCATACATATCGTAGTATCAAAGATGAACAATGTAGAACACATGTCGATATTTTCATAATACATAACACTAAGATGGAAAGAAATTTGTCGACGTAAATAGTCCTGTAATAGGTTGTCTATTTGTAAAACCAATAAATACCCTTTTTCTCTCTGTTAACCTCATCAGGCTCGATAAAGATGCAATCCTTCGTCTCTCGCCAGATGGCTTGTAGAATGGGCGTATCATCGAACTTGTAGTAATCACCCAAAATAGGCAGTACGGCCGCCCTGGCCTCGAAGGTATGGTAATGAGGAATCGTGGGGAATAGATGGTGAACGGTGTGTGTTCGAGTCACATCATGGAAAGCATGGTTCAAGAATCCAAAGTTTCGGTCGACAGTGGCCAGAGCACCTCGAAGCCAGTCCCACTCGGTTGAGTCATAGTGAGGGATGGACGGGTGGGTGTGGTGTAGATACGTGAGTAAGATGAAGAAACCGGTCATGACAAGCATGGGCATTCCGTATATGTTGATCACCCATTGTGTCCCCATGATTGTGGCTGCTCGGTAAACAGCGTAACAAGTGGCGACTACCCCGAGATCCGTGAGGAAGATCTGAAAGCGCTCGCTGTCGTTGAAGATAGGACTGTACGGGTAAAAGTGACTAGTGATTCCCTTCTCGTATTTCCTACCATAAAAGTTGAATATAAAGTACAAAGGAAAGCCGAAAATGATCTTGAACACAAACACGAAAAATGAACCGACCGGGTTGTTAAGGATTTCAGAATATAGTTTATCAGACTTGCGTCTAGGGATCCAGACCTCGTCGTATTCTATGGAGTTCGTGTTTGCATGGTGAGTACGGTGGCTATATTTGAACCCGAAGTATGGAGTGAGGATCAACGAGTGGACGAAGAACCCGACGGCGTCATTGACCCACGGGTATTCACTAAACGCGTGATGCCCGCATTCGTGGCCAATGACCCACAAGCCCATAAGATAAGCACCTTGGAAGAACCAATAAACTGGCCATGCAACATATGTTAAGGGTTTAGGGAGCAAGGGAATGAAAGTATCGGCTAGATAGTATAACGCGCCGACTAGGATAAAATCACGGAAAAGGGCTGCGAAAGAGCGTACAAGAGAACGTTTGAAACAATGTGGTGGAATGGCTTTCTTGAGATCGCTAAGCTCGAAGGGTGGTTTAGAGACTGGAACACGTTTGTGGGCGAGAGGTTTATCCTCGTTGGTGTTAGCGAGATTCATTCGACCACCGGCTCCCATGGTTTCGACAAGTGAAGTTTACAAAGAGAAGAGATGGTTTTGGGTGGTGGAATAGAGTGAAGTGATGATGGGTATTTATAGTTTGGAGGTTCAACTAAGGCAACTATCTTTTGTTTTAAATACATTAGTAATATTAATATTACTATGTCACTATGTCAGTCAAGGATAGGATAATGTGATATTCAAAGAACGACCAAAAGTTGTCTATAGTAAAACTACCAAGTTTTTGGCCCTTTCTACAATTTTCTTAGAATTTACATTAAATAAATATATAAATAATCGACGTTTTAGAGCTCTAAGTAATGTTAATGGATAATATAAAAGAATATAATTTGTTATTATGTAGGAAAGATGAAAGATATCGACCTATTTTTTTATATTTTAATAATTGAAGTTAATTATTTAGAGGCGTCTTTGAAATCAATATATGTTGTATTATTTAGATGATGTCTCATAAGTTCTAATGTTCTATGCGGAAATGAAACACTATCGTATGAACTTTTAGCCGCCCCAAATAAAAAATATATTTACATAATCTGATAGTATATAAATCTAATATAAAGTTAGCATTTCCGTTACTTGTTTAAATTATGTCTTTTTTAGCTTTGTTCCTTTTGTTGTCATTAAAAATTTAGTGTGTTATTATTAATCTCACCACATCGTATAAGGATTCTTAAAAACATAAATCTTAATTCAGTTTGGTAAACACAACACCTATCACAAAAAGTAGTATGTAAACAAGTTGAACTACTCTATTAAAAGCTCGCTTATATAATGGTCATTCATTTAATAAATGGATAAAAACAAACATATTATTTATTTAATAAGGCGAAATAACGATATGACTCTTAGGAAAATTAGACGAAAAAATACAACATATAAATGTCATGAAATTGAGAAAAGGATACACATATCCTAAACATGATACCATTTAGTGTTTTCAAAATTGCATCGCCTAAATGGTTATCAATTTCACAACTTAAAGTTTGCGTGATTTGTGGCTTAGCTAATGAGATAGCAAGCACAATATTCTGGATTTTCATATTTATTTTTGGTTATAAATAATGAATTCGATTCCCAAGTTATTAATAATCATTAGGATAATTTTTGAACTCCATATAGATTATGTTTACAAATAAATTGCTTTTATTGTGAGACAATTATTAAACGTCTACAATTGATTTCAAAGCAAGTGATTATAAGAGCAACAATTCATGTTTGCACTTGGGTACATGTATGTTACATACAATATCATAATTCACATCAAGCCAGTAAGTTATAATAATTACTCCCTATTAAAGTTGGTTTTTGGTCAGGAACCGATTATTTATCATCTAATATTTGGTGTGTGCTATATATTGAAGATAATCCACCACAACACACAAAGATGAGACCACAAATAAAGTTGGGAATTTATGTTGGGTATTAAATATTATCTATTATTAAATACTTAGAGCCAATAGTGAGATATATTTGTTTATGGCTCATCGGTTTTCACTTTAGTCAATCAACATTCCCAACATCAGGGGGAGATATAAAGTAGTTGGAAAACAAATTTGGTTGGAATGAATTATCATTGATCCTCAAACTAAATTATATGAACTAAAAGTTCAAAAGGTAATTCATGTATAAAGATTAACGAATCAATTATCAGACGATTCACTGACCAAAAGAAAGTGTCTAACTAAGACACCTATACGAACTGCTAATGCTCCAATTAATAAATGTCTCGGAAGGACAACGCATATTGATAATAAGTCTAACGCACACGTGTAGCGTGGTAGACTGATCGGTTCCAAAGGTAAAATTTCCTCGAAAATTGGAGCAAATAATGAAGATGGTCAAGTCGAGGTGCAATAAAAGTTCTCTTGAAAGAGATTAGACATGATGGTTCTTGAAGAACCTTAGGTACCTGAAAACAAAGAGCTCTCAATAATTATATTGTATCATGTCTACAAAGATATATGGAATCGAAATAAAGTCGACGTCGCTATAATTTTATATATATATATATATATATATATATGTATAATTAGCGCTTGAAATGATGATGATGATGAGGATCAAGATTCTAAATCTGCCTATAATAAAATGATTGGCCAAAGTGGAAAGACGCAAACAGGGCAGAGTTGAATTCTCTAAATAACGGAAAGTTTGTTGGACCAGCAGTCCGTACAACTAAAGTTGTAAAATGTATTAGATACAAACGGGTATTTTATATAAGTTATGAAAATTCAGTTAAGTGATATAAGGCAAAATTGGTGGCACAAGGATTTTGCAAAGACCCATGATTGATTATAAGGAAACGCATTCTCCAATGGTGGAATCAATGACTTTCCGATACATTAATAGTCTGACAATATAAAGAGAGAATTGATATGCGTCCAATAAATATTGTTATTCAGTTGATATCGAGAGTTTACAAGAAAATCTATGAAGGATTGAATTATCAAATCATGTAAAGTTGTCGAGAACACAATGATTGTTGTGTATAGAGTCATATTTGAATACGTTACATAAATGGAACTCCTGAAGAGTTTCCTAAGGTAGTTGAATACTTGAAAGGTTAACTGATACATCTTTATGATGGAATTCTTGTGCATCAATAAGCATACATATAGAAGGGAATGTACATGATGAGTACAATATCTTAATAAACAAAGAAATTATACAATATGGATTTTGATATGTGATACAAAATGATGTGTTAATGAGCAAGTTTATGCAACAAAGATCCTAGAAAGTTAATGTGTATGCATAATTCGTCAAGTTGAAAGAGGTCCATGATGTATTGGTAAATGCATGGATTTATGTTTATTACGTATGGACTAAATTATTCGGATTGAGCTTGGCACAAATCAAGAGATATTTTGATAAAGAGGGGGATAAGTTGGATATAATTATCTATACTTTTATCAAAATTTCAATCTTAAAAGTTCATTATAATCACATTTTACAATGATGATGTATATATCACTGAGAGAAACTTATGAGCTTTTAAAGAGAAAATTCTTTTTGAAAGACCTTGACACAGTGTGATTATTGTTTGACTTATAGTTCGAGTACATGTATAATTATATGTTTATAAATCCATCAAAGTGCATCTAGAAAATGTTGAGACATTTTACCATGGACAAATTGAATCATGTTAGCATGTTAAAGGTTGTCTAACAATGACTTGTCTATCTAAATATGAATATTATTGGTTCGGAAATACCATAGTTAAATGCATTGGTGCATTATGTTGCACTATTAGCTATATATGATTATTATTTCTTTATTTATATTTATTGGCATGTGTTCTACTAGAAGACATCACAACAGGTTACAACATAAGTTTCAGGTATGAAAATATGTGTTTATATTTTACTAACCCATCAAAACAAGTTTGGTTAGTCTTGTTGATGCAGAGAAACACAACAAGATCATAGTGTTTGCCAGATGAAGTAATAAAGGTTTTTACATGAAGATCACACAACATCATTCAACTTAAGGATTCAAACGTCAACGAACGAAGACGCAAATGATTGACTACAAAAGTTTTGGGCAAATTTCATAGAAGATCGATATTTACCATTTTGACGGATATATAAATCAGGGGGAGACAATACGCGCTGCACTCTTTTTCCCTTAGCTATGGTTTTGTCCCACTGGGTTTTCCTAGCAAGGTTTTTAATGAGGCAGCATCTCTAAGCGTATTAAGTTGATAACCAAGGGGGAGTGTTATAAATATATATTATGGTGGTGATGTGCGAAACGCGGTCTATAAAAAACTTAACTTAACCTAGACACTCTAGTTTTTAATTTATAAATCTAGACTATCCTAATACTAGACCACTAGACAGGCAAGTGTACCTATCCACTGTAGTAAAGCCTAATGAAGTCCGGATATCGAACCCAAAGGATACTAGCGACACCTAAACTAGACTCTGACTAATAACTTAAATAAATTGATTTTATTGATTTTTGTCTTTTTTTTAATTATAAACTATAAATTAAATAATACTTAAACTAAAACTGACACGAAAAAATTGGGGTGAAACTCAAATAGGGTGAAAGAACTACCTAGGTAAGGAATCCTACTAGTTAACTCGTAAACTCTCGGAATTGGATTTATGATTGGTACCATATTCTAAAAATATGAAATTTAAGTAATAACTAAAGTACGCTAGATCATCTCCCGGTCTCACCAACAATGCCTAAGGTACCCAAAGATTAAATTACCTCCCGGTCTCTCTAATCACAAAACACCCTAAGGCGTAAAGGGGTATTTTTATTAAATTTGGTTATAATTCGGATATGTAAGAATCTAAAGAAGTCTAGGGTAACTCACTTCCGTGCAATCACTACCCAAACCCGCAAAAGACCAAAACAGACGACACTTAATTACCTCCCGGTCTCTCAAGTGACAGAATATAAGGTATCTCTAAACTCTCAATTACCGTTCCTATGGAATACGTTAACTATATACCATAAATTAGTTGTAAACACACAGTAAACAACCTAATATGTATCCATACATGAAAGACATTCACAAAGACGCATATGGAACAAAAACTGATAATAAATTAATACCAAATACGCATATGCATCACAACCAAATAAAATAAAAACTTTACCAAAACATGAACCAATCAATAACTAATCCAAAACCAAAAGTAAAACGAGTCTAAAAAGTAATCATCCAAACCCAGGCAGTATAATAATTTAGCTACTCATAATATTTAATGAAACAAAAATA
Organism: Bidens hawaiensis; assembly: GCF_021521415.1. Lineage (NCBI taxonomy): Eukaryota > Viridiplantae > Streptophyta > Magnoliopsida > Asterales > Asteraceae > Bidens > Bidens hawaiensis. The sequence continues at coordinate 1,579,625 of NW_027491282.1, read as the reverse complement.
AATAACAAAGTATTTCGGTTCATCAAAAATATTAATAATAGTTGAGCTACTAGCCTGTGAGCTTAAATTATTGAGTCGTGTGCCTTCCTGGTTAAATTACTTCACTTTTTGAACTTTTAGAAATTTGGCCGTGGAATTTTTTTGACCAGCATGCTTGGTTGCTTGCTATTATTTCTTTGCCTTGGACTTTTTGCTCACCTCCTAGCTCACGGCTAGGGTTCGCCCCTCACGTCCACCCTTTTCCAATCAGCCCTTTATTTTATATGTAGTCATTAAACCCAAGCCCAACTCTTCGAGTTTCCTGAAACAAAGCCAAAAAAAAAAAATTAACGTGAGCTTCAAATTGTTAAAACTTGATCAAAATCTTTAAATATATATGTTTGTCTTATTGATACAACAAAACTGAACTCAAGTTTCTAACAGATTATTATTATTATTATTTGTTTGTTTCGAGTTTAGTATAAACATTCAATATTAGCTCATTTGTCTCATGAAACCAATAAACTAAGCATATGAACCATTTACGAGTATTATTTTATGAAAAACAAGTCAAAGCAACTCAAAACTGTAGGAAATAATTATAATAAATTGATATAATTTAGTCCACATCAGGTGGTTATTAATACCTAATATAGATTAGGCTTATTCTTCAAGTTATTTTTTCCTATATATACATATCATTGTATCTTATTCTATGACACACCTAATTAATTAAATCTCCATCTTCCTCATACATCTCTCTTTCACATGTTTGGCTATTAGGCTTGTTTTACAACATGAACCAATATGCCATGTTTATTTATTTATGTTTGTTTTTTTTTAACGACCAACTAAGTAACGCCGAGTACTCCGTACGCGGCCCCCATTGGCTAAAGGTAGCCCGAGCCGGCCACTAGTCTGGACGGACGGAGCCCCTAGCGGTCCATCTATTGAGGGATTCACCGGATAAAACCCGACCCCCACGCCCGCCAAATGGCACGACAGCGAGGAGCCGGTAAAACCGGGTGAGATCAGGACTCGAACCCTGGCAAACCAAGGTCATCCCTCATATATCCCATATAAATTGGTGATAGTGATGTTTTAACCCCCTACCTCTCACTAGTAAAGTGAGTGCTCTACCATTGAACCACATCCAATTTATGAAATGATTTTATATTTTATAATCTTATACTTAAATATATATGTTTAATTAAGGATGAAACACTTTACGTAATGACAATACTAGTATTTTAGGTTTTACTTTGAATATTCACACTTACTTTTAACATGTTTTGATTTAGGTTGGTTTATTTTATGTTTGACTGTGCTCGTTTAGAATAGTAACGAGCGAACATAACGACCATGATCATGTTTATTTTCTTAAACACGTGAAAAGTTAAGTGTTGGTATTTATTCGTCTGCTCGATTAAAATTAGATGGAAGAACAAAAAAAGTCTTCATATTCCTTTACAAGCTTAACGAAAAGAATGGCATCGTATGAATGATATTTTTTAAGGGGGGCGTCATAGTTGTCGGGTATTACTTGAAATTCCATAGCGTTCAGAATGTCTTTTATACATTCTCAATTTTGGGAGCATAAACAAAAAATAATTAAAATGTTTGTTGCATGTCAAGGGACATCAAGCCTAAAGCCATCAATTATGGATTAGCAATATTTATAGATTAGATAATACTATATGGTGTGGATATCATTTGTCTGTCGATGAAAGGATGATGTACGTGGCCATCGGTCACAACGGCAAACACCACCCCACAACAATAATATCGGGGTTTTTCTTTGATAATTTTTTCAAACAAAATTCTAGTTTTTCAATAACTTTGAAATAATTAAATTGTTATTTTATTTGAAGAGGGAGGAAACAAATTGGAGAGTATTTTCTTGATAGAGTGGAAGAAAGTGATGTGAAGTGATGTGTGTCCTGTGATATGACATTTACATGATTAAAGGGGGAATGAAGCAAATTGGTGCCCACACACCATAGTTTAAGACATGATATAAAACATGTAGAATTTACATATCATAAATGTTTAAGTGGAGTCCCATGCGACACACTTGAAGTTATGCAAGTGAACAAACACTCATGAATTGTTCGTGAGCTGTTCGGGGGAAATTTGTTTATTTAATAAAGGAAAAAACATAAGCAAATTTTTTATTCATTTAATTAAATAAACATACATGAACACACATTTTGTTTGTTCATTTATGTCCATGAACCTCCTTTTATATTCATTTTTGTTCACTTAAGTTTACCCCTATGTTATACAAAAACACGTGGTAGATTATGTCACAAATGGCTTAAGAAGGTCATTAAATTTGTAGGTAATCAGTGATGGGTAAAAAATTTTGGTTTTGGTTTTGGTTTTTCGTATGTCCATCAAAAAGGTTTTATTTTGGGATTTTTTAGATAATTCAAGGTTCTTGAGTAACTTTCTAAACTTTATTCATTTGTTCAATTTGTTATTTTTCATATTACCTAAGCATACAAGAACTTTAACATAAAGGAAGGTTGACCTCATTGACTTGTAAAGTTTTGATGTTATTGGGGCAGATCAAAATTGACTGGGTGTGGGTTTAGTCTAAATGATATGGGCTTAGTTAGAGCTAATTTAAATGATAATGGGCTTAAGTTAAGCTTATAATTTTAAATATAGATTTCTTTTATTAATTTAGGTGGCTTGGTAACCTTGGTTGTTTATTTATTTTTGGGATATTGGTTTTTAATACTTCAAACTTTTCCTCATGGGTAGATAACACTCTCAATTTTCAATTTGTCGCATACCACTCCCAACTTTCACCATATTTTCTTATACCACTCCCCGTCTACAGGAACACTAACCTCGTTAATGTTTTGGACTAAAAATGTCATTCAAATTATCTGAGGGGGTAAAAAAGAAATTTTATTTTTAATATTCCAATTATTCCGGCAGCAATACTCACCTTAGCCGTTACTCTCTCACTCGAAGACCGTGAGGTCTTAGCCTACATGATTACTCGTTCTATCAAATGCACAAACCCTAGGTCATCCAATAATAATAATAATAATAATAATAATAATAATAAGTCACCGGCCGTACACAAATCTCCGGTATTCAATTGCTATTGCTTCGACCGTTACACCAACTACTGGTTCCGGTGGGACATGTCAGCTAACCGTGAGCTAAAACATCAAGTTATCGAAGGTTAACTGCCGCGGCGGCCGGAAACCTAAGAAGCTGAGTCACCGGAAGCTCGCCGGAAAAGCCTTAACTCCGCCGCCAGAGGTTTCGGTTTCGGTTTCGCCGCCGTACGACGTCGCATTAGCTGAAGAATGTGCGGAGGAGTCGCCGCCATCGCCTCCGTTGCCAATAACGGATGAGACGGCGGTGGTTAAAAGTTCTCCGGCGAGAAAGGTGGTGGCAGACGTGAAAGGGTTGTTTAATTGGCGTTTATGGGGAATATTAATTTTTGGTTATTTTGAAGAATATTAATTTTTAACCTCTCTATGTGTGTAAAATTTCTGTTTTACTCTCTCAAATAATTTGAATGACATTTTTAGTCCAAAACATTAACGAGGTTAGTGTTCCTTTAGACGGGGAGTGGTATAAGAAAATATGGTGAAAGTTGGGAGTGGTAGGCGACAAATCGAAAGTTAGGAGTGTTATCTGCCAATGAGGGAAAGTTGGGAGTATTAAAAACCAATATCTCTTTATTTTTTGATGACTTAAATTAACTTTTTTTTTCACTCGTTACAAAATTTTTAATGGGTATCGTTTTAAAAATATAGGGTATTTCTCCAGTTTATTGTTTTATATATATTGTGCATAAAGAAAATTCATGGATGTGACTATGTGAGGTGACCCTTTTGTGATAGAAAAACCATATATCATAACTAGTAAATACATGACACATTGTGTTAGCGGCCATTTTCTTCCACTCGGCCAAAAAAGTCGCGAAGACCTTAATTAGCATCACACTTACTATGATTTTCATAGTCACAAATGATCGACTTTATACCGGTGTATGTATAATTGTATAAGATTGTAATTCAAAGCTTACTTAGAGTGAAAGGGGCATTCATGGGTGCTACTCACTCACTGACCAATCATACATCGTTATTTCATTTATATTCTCAAGTACCCACAAATCATTGGAAACACCTACACATAAGTATCCTAAAAATATTTTGTAATACATGTAATAAATTGATTATTAATGGGTATTTTAATTTCTTCAAAAGTCATATAACCACACGATAAAACTTTGTCACAAATTGTAATTTGACAAACTACTCATATAGTTAGGGGTGAGTTTGTCATATGGTACTACCTATAAACTTTACACACACTAGTGCCCTGGCCCCTCTTATACCTCTTCTATTCATAGTTGTGTAAGATTGTAAATCAAAGTTAAAATAATAGATTATTAAATTAAAATATATGTGAAATTTGCTAATAGTAGTTGGCTTAAATTAGTAGGCTTAAATGAACACATGCACTAATCATTCTACAAAAATATCTTGTAAAGATTTGTGTAGATTGTGTGAAGTATTTAAGTCATAAATTTGAAAATGATTGTTGGGAGGGCAATTATAAATAATTTCATTTTTTAATTAAAAAAACAAATTGAACAATCTGAAATTCTGGTTAAGGTGATAAATACGTTATCGTTATAATTATAAAATCTTAATAGCATTATCAAGCCAATAACGCAGACATGAAATCTTCAACATAGAGTTATACGATATCTTTTAGTTCCCAAATTTGTTAATTGATTATAGTTATTCTTTAATCCTAGCTTATAGTGGTTGACATAAGGTATATATAACAAATATATTTACAATTTTTGTGGTTGTGCTCAATGTTCTAAGTAGATATATAGAAAAAGACGAGATAATTTGGTTGCTTTATGTATAACTGTTAATTAAAGGAAGATGTACAAATGCTTATAATGTTTATAGATATGTAAATTAACCAAATGTTTAGTGATTCGTTCATGGAACTTTTTCAGAAAGTCCATTCCTTTAATAAATTAACCAACAAGAACATGTACACATACCCATTCATTTTTTACGTCACTAAATGCTCATACATATATGTGTTAATTTGAGTTCGTTTAGACATAATTATTTAGTACCTGTTTTTTCACGAGCTGACCAGGTTTATTTAGTAATAACATATAAGTTGCAAGTGATATGTTGCGTGCCACTCTATCAGACTGTCAACATTATCATAATTATTTAGTACCTATTTTTTGTAATTTTTTAAATGCACGTTAACCATGTTTTTAATTCTGAAAAATAACGTTTAGATTTCTTTTATTCTATTTCATTTCCTTACTCCATCTCATTCATCTATGCGTTATGCCTATATAACTTTCTTACCGTCTCTTGTTTCCTCAACGTATACCCCTAGATCCGCTCCTGTCCGACTTTCAAAACAAATTAAAGATGTGGCATTTTAGTTTGTGTGTAGTTTTAGCTCTAGCGGTAGTCGTTACACATTCGGTTTACATGTGGAGGAACCCAAAATGTAGTGGCAAACTTCCTCCAGGCTCAATGGGTTGGCCCCTACTCGGAGAAACTATCCAATTTTTCGCCCCTAACTGCACTTGGGACATCCCTCCCTTTGTAAAAGAGAGAATGAAAAGGTGAATTATTATACATAGTGTTTGCTGTCATATTATCAGGAATCTAGGGGTGTCAATCGTGTCGGGTTGAATTATTAAACCCATACACATGACTGATAAGTTATGGTCAACCCGAACATGACCTTTTTAACCCAAATAATTTATACTTCGAGCTCATTCAATCCCAAGATAAATCATAGACATTTTTTTCATATTAATAAATGGTAGTTTCATGCCTAAAGGAAACAGATAAAAATTACAAGGATCGATGCTATCTTAATTAATTTTGAAATTAGAGTTTATCTGTTTAAATGAATTGATAATTTATTAGCAAACTTTTTATTTTGGCCCAAAACGTGCGTGTAGAAACTTTGGAAAGGAAAACAAAATAAGAACGTACTTTCAATAATAAATCAATTCATATATGGTAAACTGAAAAATATTTGAAGGAAAAGACAAAAATTTTGGTAATAAAATAAAAGTTTCTCATAAAAATAAATGTTTTTGAAACCTAAACGGGTTAACTAGTCAACCCGAACATGATCTGTTTTTAGATGGTTATACCGACCGACCAACCAAAAACCTGATTATTTTTCTGTTGGAATTGCCGCCCCTGAATTTTCATGTAAATTCTTTGATTATGACATTCTTTGATATATTTCAGATATGGGTCGATATTCCGAACCAGTTTTATCGGGCTGCCAGTTATAGTCTCAACAGATCCAGATCTTAATTATATGGTGTTCCAACAAGAGGGTCAATTGTTCCAGAGTTGGTACCCATATAGTTTGAGACAAATATATGGGAAGCAGAATGTAAGTACTTTGCATGGGTACCTACATAAGCATCTCAAAAACATGGTGTTAAATTTGTTTGGTCATGGAAGCCTTAAAAATATGCTTTCTGATATTGAAAGTGTAGCAACAAGAAACATAGAGGCGTGGGCTCGTCAAGAAACGGTGGAATTACAGGGAGCAACTGCGGATGTAAGCGTTTAAAAGTGTTCATAACATTGTGAATATACTCAGTTTCTTATGATATCTTTTGGTGGTGTTTAACAGATGGTATTTGGTCTCACTGCGAAAAAGTTGATAAGTTATGATTTAGAGAAATCGTCCGAGAATCTTAGGGAGAACTTTGATGCTTTTCTAGAGGGTCTACTTTCGGTTCCTGTGGCGATTCCTGGAACAGCTTACTACAAGTGCCTACAGGTACCAAAATAATATGGGAGAAAGTCCAAAATATCCATTTTACCAAAATGTCCATTCTAAATCATATCGACCCACGGACTTTTAATTATTAACTCAAAGGGATTTTTAGCCAACCAGATTTTGCCTCTTGTTTAACCCGTCGATTCAACAAGATTATTTTGGAGTCCGACGAGATTATTTTGGACAAGTGCCTGAATCATCATGTAGAGTTAATGATTACAAAATTAGCAGGTCGAAGGGTTTTAGCATGAACAATTTGGGAAGATTGATCAAATGGACATTCTCTTGATGCCGATCATTATTTAATATAATTATAGAATCATGACATAAAATGTTGAGTTTTTGATTAAAATCATATATATCCATGCTCAAAATTGCTGATAAAGTTCTAATTATATCAATTAGGGAAGGAAGAAGGTGATGAGGATGCTTAAGAAAATGTTAGAGGAAAGAAAGAGGAATCCTAATAAGGTCAACACTGATTTCTTTGACCATGTTCTTGAAGAACTGAAGCAGGCTGATACAGTCCTTACAGAAGAAATTGCATTGGACTTGATGTTTGTGCTTTTGTTTACAAGCTTTGAAACAGCTGCCATGGGGTTATTAGTAGCCATCAAGCTTCTCACGGACAATCCTCGAGCATTGAAGGAATTAACAGTACGTATATAATCGAAATTCGAACTAGTAGTTAAGTTCTTATTAGCTAGAATGGATGGACAGTGTTTTATTTTTGTACTCTTTTGGCGACTTTTGACCATTTGACTCGTTTCGTTTTCAATTAATGTTTTGATTTACATGTTTGATCCTTACATACAAACTACACGTGCACAACGCACTCCTTTTATTTGGTACAGGAAGAGCATGAGAAAATCCTAAAAGAGCGGGAGAACCCGAAGGCTGGACTTACATGGGAAGAATATAAGTCGATGACATTCACTTTTCAGGTGTGTTTGTTTAACCTTATAGTATCACAATTAGTGATAAACCTATCTAGAAGAATTAACTCAAAACTACTCTAATATGAACCAACTACATTGCATTACATTTCAGATTATAAATGAGACTGTAAGGCTGGCAAATGTAGTTCCCGCAGTATTCAGGAAAGCACAAAGGTATATAAATATCCACAAAAGGATGATGAATTTATCCACATAGTAAGATTCATAGAGGAATTAATATGTATCTTGATATGGATATTGCGCTTGATGTAGACTACACTATTCCATCTGGCTGGGTTGTAATGGTAAGTCTGTCAGCTGTCCATTTAGACCCTGTGAACTATAAGGATCCGCTCGACTTCAACCCATGGCGGTGGGAGGTAATTTGTAATTGTTTTGACACTTGGTTTGGTAATTTCTGACCCTTTTTTGTATTAATGAGTTGAAATGGGTAACATAATATATTTCAAACAGTTCAAATAAAAGAAATTAGCTAAACGGATAAAAGTTTGTTAGCTAAGTTAAAGTTTACATTATAAATAGGGGCAACCGAGTTAGGGATTGCCAAGAGGAAGAAGAAGAGTCAAACCGAGTTAGGGTTTAAGAGATTGTAATCAGTTTTTTGAGTTAGATTTTCTGATTAATATAAACGAGAGTTAGTCGTTGTTCATGTTTGTTTATCTGTCGGGACTTTACATAAACCTTCAATTCTCTCTTGTTAACTCTCAAACCAGGGAATGGGTATGAAAGGTGCATCAAAGAATTTTATGGCTTTTGGAGGTGGCCAAAGGTTTTGTGTTGGTGCAGATTTTGCTAAACTTCAGATGGCTGTCTTTCTTCATTGCCTAGTAACCAAATATCGGTAAATCGTAATTAAAAAGATACTAAATTTATTAGCCTGCTGGAGAGAAAATAAATATGTTTACGTGTTTTCTTCCATTATAAATTATCAGTTGGCAATCGATCAAAGGAGGCGAGACTTTACGAACTCCAGGATTACAATTTCCAAATGGCTTTCATGTTAAGTTTTTCAACAAAGATTATGAAAAGAACAAAGATCCAAAATCTGAATTAGCTTATTATCCCAAACAGAAATGAAGATTCTGCTGCAGGATAACAAAACATTGGACACTCATATTTTTATCGGTTATGTTTGTTTGTTTTTCGAATAAAGAGATAAGAGTCCTCTATGTTGGTGTTATGTTTCTGTTTATTGGATCGTAGTTCCTTTATGAGAGTTATCTACAAATGTGTGGTCAAGCGTCTATGTATAACAGCTTTTTAATTAAACTAACTAAAACAAAGACGTTGATTTTCTAATGCTGGTCCTATCATTATAGATGATATTAAAACTACATAATGAAGATAAACCGAGAGTTAAAGTATGAATAAGTTTTATTTAGAGCAAACAACAACAACATCAAACGTACCCAGTAAATCCACAAATAGCAAAAACTATATAGGGTCCGGGGAAGGTGTATAGGCAGACCTTAGAGCATCCACAACAACATACATTCAAGAACCGACACATCAACGCCACGTCAGATTCCAAACTTTTCTCAAAAACCTAGATTTTTACTACAACAACAAACTTTTACAAAATTCATTAAAATATTATTAAAACTATATATATAATATACATGTATATAACTATATATGCATGTGAGAGAAGGTGGGAAAACGGACCCCATCACCCTTGTTTGTTATAGGTTTTGCGAAACAACCATCACCATTCAAACTCTAGTCCTACAACAATGAATTTAGTCCACCCTTGCCTACCTCTCTTGCCATCTCATCCAACATTGGGCATTGCACCCTGCTGTGGATGCTCTTACCTCTATCCATGAGGATAGAGAGACTGTTTTCAAAGAGACCGTCGACTCCAAACCATGCAACATACAAACACACATGTACCAATAACAAAATATATAGTGATAAAGTGGTATTATTTACCAACACATATGAAATCAATTTTATTTACATCAAATGGTACTAATATTGTTATGGGTTTCTAGCATCTAGGCCCTTGCATGTATGTGCTTATGACGTGTCATTGATGTAACATGACCAATGACCATGGGTGTCTTTATGGTTCCATCACCAAGTCTAGAAATTTGTTCAGTTCTTCTTTCATCAAACATATCATCTTCTCTTTTTTATTTATGTAAAGTGGATGTCGCATGAAATTTGAATCCACGATCTTCATTTTTAAAAGATTTTGTTTTGTCACTGAACCACCAACCCACGACTTTATCATATATAATACTAATAAAAGAGTAGAAGCAATGCACCTGCTAAGTTTACAAAAAACAAAAGGACTTAGCCTAGCGGTATCGATATGTATAAATGATAGTGTTTGCTTTTAAGAAGGTATTCAAGATAACATATAGATTTAAAAGTGGGTCAAGTTATTCTATGAAGGGTCACAAAAATGAGAAGTATGAGAAGTCATAAATAATTTACACGTGTCAAGTGTTGACCAAAAGGAAAAGGGTATAGAGGTAATTGTATACATTTTCTCTCTCAACATGCAAGACACATGTTAATACCCCCATCATTTTAGAACGTCTATAACTGTGACAATCGTCAATTTCAGGTTAACTCCGTTAACTCAACTCCGTCAATTCAAACTTAAAGATCACTGAATCTATAACGCACACCTCATTACATTTAAACTAGGGTTTAAATGACGCTTAACACTTACTACATGTGTAGTCTTTCGGGAATTGCATCGAAACGCAAACGAGTTGACGCAAACGATTGGTGAATAAACGAAAAACGTCAAAACAATAATTATGTGATAATTATGTGTTAGACTTATGTGTTATGTGATAACATTGTTATAAACGTTAACTCAATGTGCTAGAACTAGTTAATTAAGCTAGAAAAGTAACATTTGGAAGTTGAGGGACTAAAGTGTAGCATGTTATTATTATTAATAACAATAAACCCTAACTTTCTCTTCTCCCTTTCACTCTACCCGACGGCAGCCCTCCCCCTCCCCTCTCTCGCGATCGGCAGCCTCACACACACACATATACACAAGATCTTTCAAGTTTGATCGAAGATTAAGGTGCTAGGAAGGTATAAACAACTATCCTATGCATTCTTCTTGCTTAATTTCGATTTTTAATGGGTTAATTGTGAACCCTAGGTTCCGAAAATTTTCATATATGGTGCTCATATGATTTGTTTGATTAGATGATGTATTGATTGTGATTTGATAACTAGAATTGATGTTATCACATGTTAATTGTTTGTGTCTTTGATTTGAGTTCAAGCAAAAACCCTAATCATGTATGTAATGTGTAATTGATGTGCATGGATAGTGATTATGGAGTCTAGAGTGTTATATGAATGGATTATAGTCTATAGATGGTTAATATGTTGAGTTTTGTTGCAAACAGTTTCTGGACAGATTGTGTTGTTGATGTTCAATTGACTGTAACGGGGTGTAAATGTGAAAATTGGTTGAGATTATTGATACTACAGTAAACTAGGTTGAGTCTAGTTTCTAAAGAATATAAATTTGCAATTTTTGAACGTGTAAAAGTTAACTTTTATGATTTTACAAAAACGTTGTGCAAAGCTGAGTTGTTAGACCTGCTGTTAGGTTGTTTTGTAAATATTATATCTCATGAACTACAAGGCCAAATGGGTTGGTTCCACTTCTGGAAGTTAACTTGTTGAGTTAATAACCAAACCCAACTGGTCTTGCATTTGTTGGATTTTTCATTTAACGGGAATTTCAAATAATATTCTTTTGCGCATGAATTTGACTGTTATGAGCTTGCTGTAATGTTTTGATCATTATGAGAAATCTATGTGGAATAAAAATAAAATAAAATATGTTCTGGAAACCTAACAAATGCATGCTTTTGTGATGATTTTTGGTAAATTAATTGAGATGCTATGATCGGTGGAATAGTACAATCTTTCAAGTAGAATTTCTGTCTCGGTGAAACTAGCTGCTGAATTTTGTGAAAATGCATGAAACATGATAATTGCTAGTTAATTGTTATGTTTTGACCAAATTGTCCATGCGGGGAATACTTGCTAAATAGTTGTCGTGTTTTGACCAAATTGCCCTTGCGGGGAATAATTGCTAGTTAATTGTTATGTGTGACCAAATTGCCCTTACGAGGAGTAATTGCTAGTGATGTACATTATTAATACATGACACGTAAATAATTGCTCACACATGTAATGTATCACAAATGTACTTGTTAAAGTCACACACGATTCACAAACGAAACACGAAACATATTGTGTGCATAGGTATTATGTGCCGAGTCTAGAGACTCGATAATAGTTCCGACACTTAGAAAAATCTCTTTGTTGTTTTAGAACGCTAGAGAGAGTTTTTCTGTGACGCGCATCCTTTGGTGATTTAATTTGGGAATTCTTCGCAAACAGTGAGTTTCACTTACCCCTTTTAAACTGTTTTAAACGCTTTTCACTTGGGGGAGATAACATACTCCGATAAACGCATTTAAGATTTTGTTAGTAAATTATATGTCACTTGTAAAGGCTAAGTGGCAAACGAAACAATTGAAGTCCTACACATCGAACCGGTTAATATTTGGAATAGCGAGTCACTGTTGAGTAGTACTACTGGGTTTGACAAACCCCACCCAACGCTAAACTCGACTGGAGGTCGAGCGGGTGTAATTTTGGCTAACACGTACCATGGTCTGGATGACCTGGTGACAAGGCACTTGATAAACAGTCAGCTTCGGTGTCGAACACTTAGTAATACTTGTTGTATAGGCTAGCTACCTATCGATATATAATTGATTTAACACTATCTGGTAACGCAAAACGTTGAACGCAAAACGCTGAACGCAAAACGCTAAACGCTTTATTTTATATAAACTTGTGAACTCACCAACCTCGTGTTGACACTTTTAGTATGTTATTCTCAGGTAGCCGAGGCGGGCGCGCGGTATAGGATCATGCATGGTTTTTGAACATTCCGATATGCAAACATGTTTTTAACTATTATTACTTGGGTTTTTAAGTCGTCCTGCGTGACGTAACTTTTGTCTTTTGGTTTTTACGCTTCCGCACTTATTTTCATTTAAACGTTTTTATGGTTTGATTATAACTAATGATTCCGATCCTGTTAGTTCACAACCTCTGACGCTAAAACTCCGTTAGTGGATTTTGAGGGTGTGACAATAACTTTTTCGTATGATATTTTTTTTAAATAAAAAATTCATCATAATAACAAGCGTTTTTTTATCTTTAATATGAGTATGATTTTGTTATATAAAATTCAAAACAAATATTACGTCATTGTGTCTTTTCGCTAATCATTGTATCTTTTTTCGTCATTGTGTTTTTTCGCACACCATTGTGTCTTTTTTCGTCATTGTGTCTTTTCGCACACCATTGTGTTTTTTCGCTTATCATTGTATATTTTCGCACACTATTGTGTCTTTTCGCTTATCATTGTGTCTTTTTTCGTCATTGTGTCTTTTCGTACACCATTGTGTCTTTTTGCTTATCATTGTGTCTTTTCGCACACCATTGTGTGTTTTCGCTTATCATTGTGTCTTTTTTCTTCATTGTGTCTTTTCGCACACCATCGTGTCTTTTTTCGTCATTGTGTCTTTTCGCACACTATTGTGTCTTTTCGCTTATCATTGTGTCTTTTTTCGTCATTGTGTCTTTCGCACACCATTGTGTCTTTTCGTTTATCATTGTGTCTTTTTCGTCATTGTGTCTTTTCGCTTATCATTGTGTCTTTTTTCGTCATTGTGTCTTTTCGCACACCATTGTGTCTTTTAATCTAATACATAAAACACAATGCTTAATACATGTTACACAATAACTTGAAACATAAAACACAATGGTGAATACGTATAACACAATGACCTAGAACGTAAGACACAATGGTGAATACGTATAACACAATGACCTAAAACATAAGACACAATGGTGAATACGTATAACACAAGGACTTGAAACGTAAAACACAATGGAAACAAAATATTACACAATGACACAATGAACAACAAAAAAACACAATTAAAAAAACCCATTATTTTTTTTTATTTTTATATAACAATATGATACTCATAATAAAGATAAAAAACGCTTATTATTATGGTGAATTTTTTTTAAAAAAATAATGTCGTATGAAAAAGTTATGAAAATTTTAAAATGATGGGGGAATTGACATGTGCCTTGCGTGTGGGAGAGAGAAAGTCAACAAAGGTGAGTTATTACCTTCATGCCCTTTCCATCAATTTTTATTTATTAAATTAATCTCAGCTATTCAAATCTAAGATCAATGGACTAAATTCCTTCTCACCCTTCTCATTTTTATTTTCCTTTGTATTTTAACTTTACCCTTTAAAAGTAGGATTTGTGGGTGCGTGAATTAGCCGCACTAAGAAAATTCAAGTTAATTTATAGATTCAAGAAGGATTAGTGGATGCGTTTAACAATAACCATTTAAAAAAAATCGAGAATCAAAAACTCGATTTGTGAGTGCGTGATCTTATATTTATCGTCTTTAGTACTAACTAGTATTTAGACACACCGTGTTGGGGCGGGTTTTAAAACCGAAAACTCAAACTTATCGTTGATTTGCTTTGAGCGCAACCCCAACGACATCAATGAACTCTCGAGTGTCTAAATAATGCTCGCTACTATAGTGAGATTTTAATAAATATAATATAAGCATTAACAAAAAGTATTCACACAATCAACGTGTTAGGTTCAGACATGTCTTATGATGGCTGCAATGAGTGGAGAACCCAACACTTGTCGTCCTCAGATTATGCCACGTCAAGTAATAATCTTGACTTTAGTCATGAGAGCCTCTTGATAAAGAAACATGAAAAACCATTTGGTGATGCTTCAGAATCCGAAACGTTATTGGTGTGTTACACAGACACAGAGGTCCAAAAGAATCAAACGAAATATGCATTTTACACTTTATGAAATTGTCCGTTTTGACCCTGTCCGCCTATATGGCGAACAATAACAATATGTAAGAAAATATAACTGAGATATGAAGAGGTATGTACCCGCCTCAACACCAAGCAAGGCGGGTCAACCCACAAGATAAAGACATTATGAAGGCACAAAGCCAAAACCCAGGCGCATGGCGCATACAAAACATGCTCGCGCATCACATATGCGCGCGGCGCATATCACATGCTCTTGCGCGTCACATATGCGCGCGGCGCATATCACACGCTCGTGCATATCACACCTGCGCATGAAATATCTGCGCGTGAGAATAAAAAGAAGACTTCGCGCATCCTCAGGATGGGCGCATATCACACGTACACATAATCAACCTCGTCCTTATCCAAATCAGGATCAGGGCAACCTTGATTGTGCACGTCAGACAATCTTCCAGAAGGCATCTTTTTAAGGAGTAAGAATATGCTGATGTTGACAGCTGCCAAATGAAAGGTCGACAACTCAGCATGACACATGTGCTACCACATGATTACAACCAACGAGAAAGCGCCAGGTGTCCCAGAGGACACGTGGCGCAGTGCGATTGGAGGAGGCCAACGAGGCTGAGCCCAACCAGTGGAAACCCTGGCACTATAAATACAGCATCAACTCCACTTTGATGACACATTCACACTCAATCATTGACAGTTACAAGCAGTGATATCACATTCAATCATATTGAATTATATTCACTCACAGTCAGTTACAGAAAACACACAGTCACACAATCAAGAGTATTCAGCGATTCAGCAATACTCTTGAGATTCACTAACTCACACATTATCATCTTCTCCACAAAGATACTGATTCTCACGCCGGAGGGTTACCCCAAAGAGGACCCCTCTGTCCCTTTCTGAGGGGTAAGTAACGGCGTTGTTCATTTTGTAGGTGGAAGAACACGGATTCAGAGGAACCATCGGTGAAACAGTTTAATCATACCCGAGGAAAGTAGATCTGCTACCAGTGAGTAGATCCACGTTTCTTCAAGATAAAAGGTTACTGATACAAAAGCTTATTAGATTTGTCTCAGAATCTATCTATGAAAGAGATCCAAAACAACTTCCAATCATTTGTTTTCTTATTTGGTTTGGTTCAGTGTCAATTACACATTCGAAGATAGCAGTTCATTTCTACATTTATAGCATTCATACATATGTTTTTATATTCTTTTTAATGCTAATGAAACAAATTCAATTTTTTTATGTTTTTCACTATAGCACGGTGAGTAAATGTGTTTTTATATTATCTTAGCTTTGTTTCTTTATTAGTTATTTTCTGCTGTAGTACGTGGACACTTGATTGAGAAACAGATCATCTAATTACGATAAAAAAGAAAATACAAAAAACATTTGAAGTCGTCATACCTATCACATGATGTAGTGCAGTAGGGACCATTAGACCAAGACATAGTTAAGTTCTAACTTGTTGACATATCAGGGAATTTTTATTACCTACTACATGATGTAGTGCAGTATAGAGGAAGAAATTAAGTTATGAGTTTATTCTTACGTTATTCAGGTTTTGGGTGGGTAATGGGTTCGGGTGACGGTCGGTTTATGCAATCATTTATGGTTAAAAACAACAGCTAGTTAGAATAGAAAAGAAGAAAAAGAGACTCAAGTCTGACACTCGGGTTTTGATATCAGGTTTCTCGTGTTACATTGCGTAGATTTTGTGTTGGTGATACTCTATCCATATATCT
The DNA here is from genome assembly GCF_021521415.1 of Bidens hawaiensis. Taxonomy (NCBI): domain Eukaryota; kingdom Viridiplantae; phylum Streptophyta; class Magnoliopsida; order Asterales; family Asteraceae; genus Bidens; species Bidens hawaiensis. Next base: position 1,563,188 of record NW_027491282.1, on the reverse strand, counting down.
ACCCAATAATCAATATATGATGGGTTAATCGGGTATTAGGGTAAAAAAGGTAAAAAGAAACTCATTATTCTTCACGGGTTTCAGTTTTCTTGGGTTGTGTCGCTTAGTTTTTGAGTGTTGTTTAATCGGATTTCGGACTTCTTCGGTTCGGGTTCAGTAATCAAGTATGTTTATTTAGGTTCGGTAATCGATTTCAGATCCTGTATTTTCTTTTATGCATTGTATAGTGTAAAACTCATAAAAATAAAACAATAATCCAACTATACAGACCATGTCAAGCTTTGCCTTCTATTTGACCAAAACTAAAACTCTACACTTGCTCTACTTTTGAAATTTAAAAAAATGCAGGTGTATAATCCTTTTCTAATTGAAGTTTGGTGACCAGGATCGATAAACACAATAACGAAGTTTTAGATCATAAGCTCGATCTTTGTAATTCTCATTAGCTCGAAAATTACAATACTAAAAACTCACATCTCTTAATGATATAACTCACAAGCTCGAGTATATATACTATTTTAAATATGAAAACCTAATTAGACTAGTATACAAAGTCTTTATCATACTCAAATACTAATTAGTAAAAACATACTTAAACAATAATTAATAAATAAATTCCTTGTTGTCTAAGTCATTGGCTCGACTTGTTCACAAAGTAATTTATTCCATGTAAATTAAGTCACGTGCTCAACTTGATAAACAAGACACCAACTCATCATAGGCTTGATGAGTTTGCCCAACCCGCCTCATTAACTCGAGGACGGAAATTAAGTCCAACACTAATTAGCCATGGTTTTTAATCATGTTGAGCATATATTATTACAGTTGTCTAATAAAAAATCAGTGCGCCCTAGTCAAGTTTTTATTACAGAAGATTGTTTTAAGCTTTCTAGCATCCCAACTACTCAAGTGACCTACATCATTGCCGCACTAAAAAAAAATAAGTAGGTAATATCCTTAATGTCACAACTAAGCATATATAAAATAAAACCCGAAATTTAAACTATCAAATCTTAAGTACACATTTCGAAAGAGGTATCCGTTGTAACATAGTTGAAAGTATTATATGCGAATAGGTATTCCTAGAATGTCCATTATCTTGTAGCAGCAATTGTCAATATCTTGTTAACATCTCACACAAATATATATTTTATCAAGCTTAGCACGTTGTACACATAAGTTCAATTCACCCAAATTATCATCAAATTCATTCGTTTGTGACTACTAAATTTTTTGCATGATAAAAACTATAAAATTTAGGGTTCAAAAACTTGCCAAATATGTAGTCATAATTTAAAGGAGTGTCTAATACTCCAAGTCAACATAGGGTTCATGAGATACATGCTTATTTTGCTTCTTTATCTAACTTATTTCTAGTAACCACTAAAACTGTAGTCATCGAGCATAATCAAGAACAAAGAAGTGACACAAAATATTATTAATTACCTTCAAATTAGTAGGCATTGATCGATTCATCCAGAGAGAAAAATATGTATGGAAACTAAAATCACTACGATCATCATCAACTTCGTCGTAACCATCATCATCACATAATCAAAACAGTAAGGGAGCACGTGGCAGCATCGCAAAGCTATGGTATAGGAACATTCATTGAAGCACCAAGTACAAATAAATACTCCCACCCGTCCCTTTGAAAATGTCTACATTTCCTTTTTAGTTTGTCCCATTACATGTGTCCACTTTCAAACTTTATTAATTAATTTTCAAATTTACCCTTAAAAATGCAATTATTCAAATTTTCTTAAATTTTGTCTTTTTATATATGTTAAGGACATTATAGTCATTTGTTAAGATAAAAATACAATCATTCAAACTTTCTTAAATTTTGTGTTTTTCAAACCATGACACTTGTAGAGGGACGGAGGGAGTAATGCATAATCAAATGAACAGTGAAACTCTGCCTATAATCGACCTTACTATTTATAATATATATATAATTAAAGGTAGGAAAAAAATGCATCTACCAAATCCATAAAGAGCCTGTTTAATTGTATTCATCATATTCAAGCGATAATAAATGAGTAGAAAGAAATGCATCTAATAAATCCGGATAGAACACGCTTAATTTTAATTTTATTTATCATTTTTAATGCATCTACCAAATCCATAAAGAGCCTGTTTAATTGTATTCATCATATTCAAGTGATAATAAAAGAGTAGAAAGAAATGCATCTAATAAATCCGGATAGAACACGCTTAATTTTAATTTTATTTATCATTTTTAATGCTAATTAAAGAAAAGTAGAAAGACCATTAAGGTTGTGTTTGTTTTTGCTTATAAGGTCTGTAAGGAGCCTATGTCTGCGGGTGCACAGATATAAGCTCTTGAAAACTGTTTTTCTTTTTTAAAAAAAAATATCTGAAAACTGCTTTTATGGTCTTAAAAAATAAGCTTTTTTCACAATCTTCACACTTCTTAAATCATACCAAGTACCAACACCCCCACCCACCGTCCACCGTCCGCCGCCACCACCACCCACCACCACATTCCGCCGCCACCACCACCCACCCACGTCCGCAACCACCACCACCATCACCACCCACCGTCCGCCACCACCACCGTCAATCACTCACTACCACCACCGTTAACCACCCACTACCACCACCGTTCATCACCATGTAAGGCCCCGTTCCCGGTAGCCCCACTTTAGCGTCGGATTTACTCATAAACACAGTTATACAAATCAGAGTTTATTAAAACCTTTCGCGGAATATAAAACATCAATAATTTATTACGAAACATTCAATCTTTCCTTTTAAAACCACAACGTAAAACCACATTTTAAACGTCATTTCTTCTATCTTCAGATGCCAGCCAATCAATCCATGCCATGTGCCCTCCTCATGCTAGCTCATTAAACATATTCACCTGCGTGCATACTAAAAGTCAGCTACGCTGAGTGAGTTCTAGTTAATCGGGCAACATACAATGCATACACATATCATACATACATACATACATATCCGAAGATACATATCCATACTTAACCAATTACCCTACTACCATACTTACATACATACCTACAATCACTAATCCTGGTCTACCAAGAGTACGTTCATAGTCCGCTGTCTATACCTATACTCAAGGTTGTGAACACGTAAAAGGCCCGCAGTCCTTACCTATGTTCACCAGTTATGGTACGTGCAAGGTCCGCAGTCCTTCCCTATACCATCCTATATTGACAACATGTACAAGGTCCTTAGTCCTTCCCTATGTTGCAACCTAAACCATAGCACGTACGAAGTCCGCAGTCCTCCCCTATGCTACCACAACACAAATATAGCACGTATAAGGTCCACAGTCCTTTCCTGTGTTGACGCCTATCTACATTACGTATAAGGTCCGCAGTCCTTATCTACGTTGGCGTCTACCTTCTATAACACGTATAAGGCCCACCGTCCCTATCTACGTTTACATCTATCATCTACATCACGTATAAGGCCCGCAGTCCTTAACTACGCCATCACCTGCCAAGTCTACATCCAACAGAAGTTAGAGGGATTTGCCATCCTAACTTACTATGTCGAACGTAGGACTCACATACCATTAGTGTACTTGTATACACATACTTCACATATACAATAATTACATTATAGCATAAGAACACTCTAGGTGTTCTTTACATCATTCATTTAACAACCATACCCCTTGTCGATACGTGCAATATCCGAAGTAGTTAATCCTTTCTTTAGCTGGCATGGGGCTAGAAACTCACCTGAATCCTGCTACATTCACCGATAGTAGTTAATCCTTTCTTTAGCTGGCACGGCTAACTGTATAACGATTACACATATCAATTAACTATTACTATCTATATCACGATTCTAGTCTATTCACAACCCTCAACGAACGGGGGTTCGGGGGCAGCGCCCCTGACAGCGGGGTTCTAGGGGCGGCAGCCCCTAGCAGGGTCCAAGGGGCAGAGCCCCTGGCTGGGATCGAGCTGCCAGGTCAGCTTGAAAAAATTTTATTTCTAATAGCTGTCTTATCACATTTTCCATTAGGATTTTAACTTATTATCCAATTCACCATCTTAATCACTTTAACGAATTAAGCCTAATTCGTTATGAAAACATAGCCTAATTTGTTATCCATTACATGATCTGATTCGTTAACCAGCTTAATTCGTTATCTTAGTTCGTTAACCAATTTGCTATAACGAATTAAGCCCGATTCGTCAACTGGTTTGTCATTCTGATTCGTTATCTGACCTTGACTTGATTCGTTATCTAAACATAACGAATTGGTTGAGCTGATTCGTTATCTGGGCATACGAATGGGTGATCTAATTCGTTATCTTGCCATAACGAACTGGTGAACTGATTCTTTGTCTTGCCAGAACAAATTGGCTAATCAATTCGTTACCTTTCCTTAGCGAATCACATCAGTCTTATCCAGACTTTGACTCAGAGGTCAAAGTCAAAATTGATAAGAACGAATAACGGTCAACATGTATTAGATCTGCAATACTCCTTCGTTTCTTAACCAAATATCATGATTTAGGTATCATTGGAATCGTCTAGCCAGCGCCTACAAACCATAACCATTCAATCGTTAAAAACATCAGGTTTACAGGGTGCGATTTATGCATATATGTTGCGGGTTTTTATACTAACAATTAGCCTATCAAATTGTAATCAATTTCAGTAAGTTTAGCTTCGTTGGATTCGTTTTTACCATACTAAAACAGATCTATGATTTCTAGGCTAAATCCGAACTTAAACGAGCAAGTTCTTGATATAAACGTACCTTAAACGAGTAGGTTTACGAGCACGGTTTAGTCTTGATGTTGTTTTGGTTCGTCTCGATGTTCCGGCACCAACAAGCTCGGTTTTTTGCCTTTGAATCTTGGCTCGGGTTAAGGGATAATGTTTGTATGTGTTTATCAAGGTGTAGGTTATGGTGTAGATTTGGATAAAAATGGAAAGGATTAGGGTTTAAGGGGGTTTTTATACTCCCTTAAGCCCATCTTTAATTCTATTAACCAAGCCCGCTACCCCTTAAGCTTTATTATCATATTATTATCATTAACCCACTAACTCAAATACTTCACCCGACGCAAATATTATATTAAATATTATTCTAGAATTTTTGGGATGTTACACACCACCACCACCCCCGTCGGTCACAACCACCGTCCACTACCACCACCACCACCCACCGTCCTCGCCACCACCACCTGCCACCATCCACCACCACCACCACCAACAACACCCGCCACAACCATCCACCACCACCGTTCATCACCACCACCACCAATTGTCGGCCACCATCACCGTCGACCACCCACCACCACAACCGTCCATCACCACCGCTTACCACAATCGTCTACCACCACCCATTTTCATAGTTCGTACACCACTACCAATTATTTTAGTAGTCTATAAATGTTAAATGATTTTTATATACTGTAATATATATGATAAGTAACTAATTTTCAGCTTATGCAGACGATTTACAGTTTATAAAACAAACAGTATTGTATTTTCAGATTGCAGACTTTCAGACCACATCTTCAGTTGCAGACATTAAATCAGATGAAATCAGATTACAGACAATTTTTGTCTTCAAAAACAAACAACACCTAAATTTACCACTTTTTTGTTAATGACAGTTTTTGTTGATTTTTTTTGTTCATCTAGAAGATTTAATCTCTCATCCTTTAGATAGGAAACCTTGTCTAACTCATTTATAACTTGATTACAACTAGGCAATTCGTTTATCTAAACGAGTTATACAAGTCATGTTAAAATTAGCAGGTTTAACACAAAATATATGTGCTGGATCACACGCTTATCAATTTAAAAAGTTGCCACCTCTGTTTTGATAGGATGGTTAAGAGTTTTGCCTTAAGTTCACATTTATAAGTTTCTTGTGTTTAACGTCGCTGGCTCAAATTCCACTAATGTTCCGAATTCTTTGGTTTAAGTCTGGGTGAAGCACCACTAGGCACTGCAAAGTTTACTGGGTTTAGCCAAATCCTCTTGTGACCTTTATGGGTTTAGCCAAATTGTTCGTTGTAAAAAGAAAATCAACCAGTTGACATTGTTCTCCACCCTACCATTTTGTAACATCTATTACTTTGTCCTATTCTCCTATGTAGTTTTTCTTTTTTTTTTCCTTTCCAAATTCTCTCATAATTAAATGCAAAACTATAAGTCAACAATTAGGTATTAGCATATTGACCCATTGTTGAGAGATTGCTTGGTAAACCAATCTTTCTTGTTTTTTCATGCATGGTTATATAAGTATATGACTACTCCTCACCATTTGCTTCTCATTCTACCTTCATTAGAGTCTTTATAATTAGTTTTCTTGCATACTGCAAATTATGTTGGCTGTTGGTCTATGCATTGCAACTTTGTTAGTAGTAAGCATTACCCATTGGGTCTATAGATGGAGGAACCCTAAATATAGCGGAAACCTTCCTCCTGGTTCAATGGGTTGGCCGCTAGTCGGTGAAGCTCTACAGTTCACCAACCCAAATCAAACGTTCGATACTCCTCCTTTCATTAAGAACAGAATAAAAAGGTAAATAATGTGCTTTCTAGACGTGGTAAAAAAATGAGGTTGCATATATAAGATGTTAAGACATGCAGTTTTATAGTACATATATATACTTTCACTAAATAATGTGTTTGCTATTATTAAACATTTTTGCTACAAAATAATATGCTTCATGTAAAGTGACCAAACAAGAGAAGATGTTTCTTGACAACCAGCATGTATTTTATACCGTTTGCGTATTTGATACTTTTGGCTTCCTTTCATGCAGCTATAGAGCTACTTAGTCATGTCCAACGGGCTGTGATTGAATAGTAATTATGAGTCTTATGACCCAGGAATGTATTTTTAAACATCTTAGTTTTGCTATCTCAAAACGTTTAGCGACACATATTGTTGTCCATTTACTTCTACTTCGATGTAAACATGTCACAAACTCAAAATCTTCTCATTAATCAAAAAGATAAACTCGTAACACAAACAGATCTTTGATACAAAGCAAACCGAATATGAAATCAACAAAACGATCAAGGCAACAGCTAACAAACAACATCAATCATCATTGTGATGAATGATTATAATCGCTCAAGAACACGAAAGAGACGATCAAAATACAATTGCAAACCTTAGATCGTAAAACCGAAATAATACCTAATCCGAACTAATAACCGTTCTGATATACAACCCAAATGTCGAACGGCTGATGATCGCTCTAGTAGATTTGATGTAGATTGACCCCTTGAGTGATAAAACCCTTATTTGGTGAATAATCGAGACGAAGATCAAATCTGGATGCAACCAGATATAGACATCAAACTTAAGCCCACGAACTGCCACAGGCCCATATCCCTCATAGTTCCATCAGGCCCGTTAATCAGTATAAGCCCATGCACAAAACACAAATAAACATTTATAAGTTACATACCTTTTGGATACAAATTGAAAGAATACAGTACATATTTTAACAAAACACTATTTTATATGAGTGAAAGTACATGATTTTATGTAAAAATGTACTTATTTTTGTACAAGTCAATTTATGAGGTTAAATAATTATGCACTTTAATTACAATTCAAGTCATTAAATTGTGACATTCATTTTTGTATTTTAGATACGGATCAATATTTCGAACTAGTTTGCTTGGCTCGCGAGTTATAGTATGCACTGATTTGGAACTTAGTTATATGGTGCTCCAACAGCAAGGCCAATCCTTTAAAAGCTGGTACCCACCGAATATTAAAAAGGTAATAGGGAACCAACTTGTAGCTTCTATGCATGGAAGCTTCCGAAAGTATCTCAAGAACATGATCCTAACTGTTATAGGTCCTCAAAGCCTTAAAAAGACACTTTCAGGAGTTGAAAGTGTAATAACAAGGAACATGGAGGTGTGGGCTAGTCATAAAACAGTGAACTTGAAAATAGCAGTTGCAGATGTAAGTATTCGATCTTTTCTCAACGTGACAAGTAATTATTAACTTGTATTTATGATATGAATTTATATTATAATGGTGTGTTAATTAATCAGATGATATTTGAGTTCATTGGAAGAAAACTGATAGGTTATGATCCGGAGAAGTCATCTGAGAATTTAAGAGAAAATTTTGATGCTCTTGTACAAGGATTCCATTCGTTTCCTTTAAAGATACCCGGAACTGCTTATTACAAGTGTCTGCAGGTAGAAATATGATTTTAATTCATGTGCATAGTTTATTTGATTGTCTCAACAAAATAGACGTTGACTTTAAACCTTTGCTAAAGAAACGTGTCCGAAAGGTCCAATCAGGATATGACAAATAGGACCCATTGGCTGAGGCATTTGAGGCTTAGCCGACACAAGTCTATTTTATTGGGTTGTTTGTTCAAAAGTCTATTTTGGTAATTTTAACTATGTATACTAATAAAAGAGAAATGAGGTTAAAGAATATTTACTTTCATAAGAGAACGCCCATCCAGGTTATGGACTAACCATGTTATTCACATGCAAAACATTAGACTAAGTTTGTAATTTTCATATATATATGTATCTTATCCATATCATATCAATACCACATGAACTATCCTCTTAGTTAAAATTTTGTATATAATTTTATTACTTATAGAGTTAAGAGACCCTTGCCATTCTTGATCTTAATATAATCAGGGGAGAAAGAAGGTGCTGACGACGCTCAAGAACATGCTAAAAGCAAGAAATGCCCAACCAAACAAGGTCCAACATGATTTCTTTGATTATGTTCTTGAAGAACTCAAGCAAAAAGATACAATTCTTACAGAAGAAATGTCTTTGGACTTTATATTTGGGCTATTGTTTGTTAACTTTGAATCAACTTCCCAAGCTATAACAATGGCAATCAAGTTTCTAACAGATAATCCTCGGGCACTGAAGGAATTGACGGTATGCGAAGAGTTTAAAATCCCTAAAAATGTTTCACTCATTTAACATGCTTGCAATTTTATACAGGAAGAGCACGAGAAAATCCTAAGAAGCCGGGAAAACCCGAAGGCTGGACTTACATGGGAAGAATATAAGTCGATGACATTCACTTTTCAGGTTTATATATTATCCTTGGTCTTTATAGTTAGTGATAAAAGTAGAAATTGCAAGATAGACAGGTTAAAGTATTCTCGCGTTAGTTCATGTTGACTCAAAAACACTTTTTCGTCCATTCGTGAACCTTTTATAAAATGTTACAACGATAAATACGATTACAAAAATCGTAAGATTACACTTAATAATCAATTTCTTAAATAAAGCAGTTTGTACATTCAAAAAGGATTTACTTTGGACAACTTTGTGTCGTTTGACTCATTGCCTTCTTAACTAAGATTTTTTATTTGTCCCTTTCTCCTCAATTAGCATAATCGTATATTAACTTGAAGAAACACTAAGCGACCCCGGCAGATTACGGATAATCTGGGGGTTAAATAGATGTTTCCCACGAGGGGTTAGATCCGGCGAAGATGGTTCTTCTGATAACCTGCAAAACAGACACCGTGAGCTCGTCACTGAGAGGGGGGGTACCTCCTTGTGACCACCTTCCGGCGTGAGAATCAGACTAGATTGCTCTTGAATATAAGTGTATATTAAGAGAATGACTAGAGCAGATATCAGGTAATATATCAAGATATGAGATATGAGATAAGATAATACCATTCCAAGGTATTAGAGTATTTATAGCCGAAGGTAGGTTTCCAAGAAGGTACAGCCGGCTGAATAATGTTCCTGTTCTGCCAACTGTGGGCTACGCACATGCCATGCTGGTGGTTGGTGGGTAGGCAGCGGCTGATAGTGACCACGCCGGCTGTGTACTATTCCTGTTCCACCAACTGCAGGCCATGCACGTCCTCCGACAGGTTGGTGAGTAGGCAGCGGCTAATAGTGACATACAGTACAAGAGCGTGCTGCTCGTCATACTGTTGTCAGTGAGCTGTCGTATCCTTGGTCAGATCTTTTGTCCATACCTCGTCAGGTACAGTACAAAAGATCCTCCAGTATCGTACGGACTGGCTCATTTGGGCGGGAGTTTTCCCGGCTTTGTGCGGGAGTATTCCCGGCTTTGCTCATTCCTTCTTCAGGTGACATTACTGAATTATTTTGAGAGTTTAGTGCCTTGTGCGTGTAGCCTTGCTGCGCGGGTAGCCTTCCCTGATGGCTAGTATCCGCTACAGCGGGAACAGGCGGAGTACGTCGACCATTGGGAGGCGTTTCCTGCGGGGACAGCTTGCGTACTGCGCGTAAGGACGTCACGTCTCTGAGCATGGTGGGTCCTGCGGATCCAGTTGGTCTCTGCGCAGATGTCCCTTTAAGTTAAGTCTTGCGGGTTCAACCGCGCAGACGTCCGTTAAGGAGTCTTGCGGGTTCAACTGCGCAGACGTCCCTTTTCAAGGTAAGTCTTGCGGGTCCAACTGGGCTCTGCTGGGACCTACCTCTTCATAACTGATTAGATAACTTACAGCTTATAAATGAAACACTAAGGCTGGGTAACATAGTTCCAGTGCTATTCAGTGAAGCTGTAACGGATTTCAAGTTCAAAGGTAAATACTGAATATCCATCAATATATTGTATATGAATTTCTTGATATTATAAAAATAATTAATGGGTGTACTTGATTTAAAAATTGGTTAATGTAGACTACACTATCCCATCTGGTTGGCTGGTGATGGTGTGCCCCCCAGCTGTCCATTTAGATCCAGTTAACTATAAAAATCCACTTGACTTTAATCCATGGAGATGGGAGGTAATAATAATAATATGTTCATTCTCATACATTTCATAGAAAATTAGTTAATGGTAATAAAGTACTTCTTGTGAAAACTTAAATTGCATGCATTGTAACTTTCAAGCAGGGGATGGATTTGAAAGGTGCATCAAAGACTTTCATGGCTTTTGGAGGTGGCCAGAGGTATTGTGTAGGAGCAGATCTGGCTAGACTTGAAATGGCTGTTTTTCTTCATTGCCTAGTGACCAAATATAGGTAAAGATGAATCAAGAATATATTATTAGGGTCATGCTATAGTTACATCACCTCCATCTCATTTAGCACCATGGGACGGCCGTTCAAAAAACACTCAATACGTTCGTGATGACAAAAAGTTCAAACTTTAAAAATTATTGGTCATAACGACTATCCGGCCAATATCCAGATGACTATTATGATAATAGACAGTCAAACACTGAAAATTTTTGGTCAAGACAGAAGTCCAACCTCTATCTCGACGATCGTTCTAACATCAAATTTGGAATTTTTGTCAAAATGACAGTCCAACCTCTATCTAGATGGTCGTCCACAACGGTGTGGGATTAGATGTGAAACACTTTGTCTATGTCTATAGCTGACCCCATATTGTTATTATGCTAGAGATTGAACTAAATTAAGAGATGTATTTAACTTGTTTTTCCTTTACAAATTTAGGTTGCAACCGATCAAAGGTGGAGATATTTTACGCACTCCAGCTTTACATTTTCCTAATGGATTTCATGTTCAGTTCTTTGAGAAAGATAAACAGAATTAGAATCAGTTTGTTAAATCTAAGAGTTATGAAAAACTTCTTTTATAAAGCTAGCTGCAAGCCTGCAAGATAACAAATCACATAGAGGATATGTAACTTGTCCTAGCAGTTTCAAGTTTAATTATCTGTTTTCATATAAATAAAGATATGCGGAGTGTGTCAATCCGCATCTATCAATCATGTATATATCCATGTAAAAGACCAATGTCATCATATAATGGTATATAGCATTTGAATATAACGTTTACTGATCAGTTGATTTGATCGAGCTATATTAATTTCGTAACTTGCTTATAACAGATTTATTAAGATTAAAATACTATATACAAAGTGCGGAAAAGTAGGTACCAAAAATTTTCTTTTGATATTCACAAATAACGAGTTCATTTGTCGATAAAGTTCGATATGCAAGTTTACCACTATCCTAGGTTAACAACATTATTCAAGATGACATCATTTAGTTACAATATATAAATAACTTAGTGATGCCATATCAAATGTTGAAATGTCCGTACAAGTCCCGATCGTTCGTCCTTTAACCTCAAGCTAATCAACATCCCTGAAACAAACCAACATGTGATTCTTGTTTAATCTAGAGAACCATTTTAATCTCTTGATCAACATTACAACTTGAATTAAGTTACACTTGTTCCAACTATGCATGACCTAAATGTTTTCCCCGAAAAAAATGTTCCAATTTCGTTAAATGGTTTAACTATAACTTTTAACAAAGTTTTCATGAAAATAATGCAACGTTTCTTGAAAAAGTACCTTAATTAGTTTTCACCACCTTTATTACATTCTATAAACAAATTCAAACTCAATTCGAAAGAAGAATTAAATCCTTATAGTGTGATAATGACACCGAATATATTAACAATTTTAAACACTTTTCTAATGGGAATGGCATGTTGTTTTGTCTATCTTGTCCGCACACGTCGTCCCAGAATGGCAAGGCAGAACGCAAAATCCGCGCTCTAAATAACACCATTCACATCCTCCTAGCCCACACTTCACTCCTCCAAATCTATGGCACCATGCCCTTGACATGGCTACCTACATACTCAACATCCTACCGAATAAACTCCATAAATACCAAACTTCTTTATAACTGCTCTCCCACATACGACCACCTATGCATGTTCAGATGTCTCTGCTACCCACTCTTCCCCCACTACAATCCACAAACTCGCTAACCACTCCACTCCGTGTGTTTTCCTTGGCTACCCATCCAACCATCGAGGCTATAAAAGTCTCAATCTCCAAACGAATTAACTCATAATCTCTCAACACGTTGTGTTCGACGAGACAATCTTTCCTTTTGCCCATGTCTTAATCGATTGTTGTCATTACAATTATTATAGATTGTTGTTTATTGTTAATTTATGTTTTCCGTTTTTTTTATTAATAGCAACCGTAATCGAACAACCAAATCACGTCTAATTGAAGACTTATTGTAACATTCGTATTTTTCGGTTAATGTTTGTATTTGTATTTGTATCAAAACCCGACCCGTTTGTAAACCGAATCTTTCAAAAATATAAAATATTGGACTTTTTTGTTTCATAATCATCTCACACTTGTTGGTTTTCGAAAACACTTTTTAACGGCCTTTAAAACGCGAAAAACGCCTAAAAAACGCTCTGAAATGACCCGAAACAACCCGCGGACCAAACAAGACCAGCCCCCCTGGAGGCGCCGCGCGGCCAAGGGAGGCAAAGCTGGTCGCGCGACGCCAAGGGCCATCTGCACACATATTCGGATTTTCTTGTTTGTTTGTATCTTGTTTGACCATTTTAACTTAACCCTTCTCATGCAAACCTTAAAAGAAACCATTCATAACCCACCCCTCACTCCTTCCCTATATAAACAAGCCTATCCCCTTCCTTTCTCCTTGCTCATTTCACCTACTTTCTCTCTCAAACTAAGAACACAATCTCTAACATCCAAGGTTATTAATAATCAAGCAACAACCTTCTTTAATTCTTGTTTTGTTTAATTCATGTTTTGTGGTACAACATATATATAATATGCACCCCTTGTTTCCTTCGGCTTCATCTTCTTCGGGAGCTGATATGCTACAAGGCAAGGCTTCATGGAGAACTCTTTGTAGTTCTTGATTATACTATTTTCCTTTAATGCTTTACTAGTCTTGTTTATGTTGTAAGTAGGTTAGTTTTAATTCATGTTTAAAGAGTTTTATGGTCTTGGGTATGAAGTCACTAGTCTCGGTTTCATCTCGAGATTAGATCCGAATCAAGACCGAACTCTTGTTTACTAGCTTTTGTTTTAAATAGTTTTGTTTAAAATAGTTAAATAAACATGTTTATGAAAGATTTGAACCTTGTAACTTCTAAAACCATTTTGATAGTTCTATGGTATTTGGGTATGTGGCAACCATCCTCGGTATCATTCCGAGTCAAGGACCGAACCAAAACCGAACTAAACCGAGTTCACTTGCCTAAGACACACAAGTGTGTTTTTGGCCATCGAAACTCATCTTTTCTTCAAGAATGTATTTTAAACTAATTTTAAGTATTTTATCAACTTACTTGGTGTGTCGGAATCCAACTTGATCTTATAACAGGCTTGGACCGGTGAAACCAAATACTCACTTAACGGACGTTAAGGTTCTTCACAATAGAACTATATACTTGGTTAAGTCTTTTGATTTTATTGAGTTACCTCAAAACATTTTGGAAAGTTAACTTTGAGTTTAGTAATTATCTAGACCCAAATTAACAAGTCCGAACACTCGAATTAAAACCTTGTTTTGGTATTCATATCCCCAAGGGTTTTGCAATAGTGCATTATAACCCACATATATAAATTACTTAACATAGGTTGAGTAATAATTATGAATGGAATACCAAGACCCGGTTTCGAGTAAACTTACTTCTTAGAACATGTCTTTAATTTCCCAACTATTTATATTGTCACTTTAATAGTGTCTTGTGTTCTTGGGCAATCCGTTTCACCCCGGCATGTTCCGCCGCCTTAGGTCGGGGTGTTACACTTATACTGCCTCACACCCAACACCCATCTACACAACATATCCCACACCAAAATCCATCTCTCCAGCCACGGTCCATACCCCACCATCTTCCCCAACCAACTTGGCACAAACTCCCACCGCAACCACCTCGGCCAAATCAACATCAAACTCACAGCCCTCAAATACCTCTCAACCCACCTCAAATACCTAACACTCGAAACCCACTACACCTTCACCCTCTCCCACACCCACTGTCGATACACACAACTCCCAACCACCTTCGCAACCCGCTCGAACGATGTGGACTCGAGCCATGGACGGTATCTCGAAACCTAAAAAAACTATTTAACCTACATGCCATATGTTCCGTTCCCATTCCTAAAAACTCTATCCACTCTTTGTCCTTACCGGAATGGTCAAATTCCATGACCAATGAATATAATGCCCTTATTAAAAATGGGACTTGGGAATTAGTTTGGAGACACCCAACCATAAATGTTATTCGAAGCATGTGGTTATTTAAGCACAAATTTAAATCAGACGGTACACTAGAATGCTATAAAGCCCGTCTAGTGTGTGACGGACAGTTACAACAGGTGGGTGTGGATTGTGGGGAAACATTCAGTCCGGTTGTTAAGCTGGTTACTATTCTGACTGTGTTAACTTTGGCACTCGCGTAGTCTTGGCTTGTTCATCAGTTGGATGTTACCAACACATTTTTACATGGCAACCTTTATGAGACTGTTTATATGTACCAACCTATGGGGTTTCGAAACAAAAATTTTCCCAATCTTGTTTGTCGGCTAAAGAACTTATTATAAGGCTTAAAACAAGCACCGCAGGCGGCTTGGTACCAACGGCTCACAAATTATGTGCTAACTTTGGGTTTTGCTCAAAGAAAGTGTGACAACACTTTGTTCACCATACATCATTACACTCATACGGCATATATTCTCCTGTACGTTGATGATATTCTCCTTGTCACCTCTAATGATAGTCTTTGGGAACACCTAATGGAGAGTCTTGCAAAAGAATTTGCCATGAAAGATCTCGGTCCGGTTAATTACTTTCTAGGTATTCATGTCTCTCAATCTGGATACAATATGTTCTTATCTCAACATGCGTATGCTATGGATATTATTCAAGGGGCAGGTATGCGTACATGCAAACTGGTTGCTACACCGGTTGACACCAACCCGAAACTCGGTCTCAGACAGGGGCACACTTTGAAGACCCCACCCTCTATAAAAGTCTTGCCGGGGTACTTTAATACTTAACTTTCATTCGACCCGATATTACATACGCAGTACAACAAGTTTGCATGCACATGCATGACCCACATACAGAGCAGTAGGAAGCCTTGAAACGAATAGTTAGATACGTTCAAGGCACATCAAGTCAGGGCCTCACCCTATCCAATAGCGCGGATCTCAACCTTCTTGCCTATACGGATGCGGACCGGGTCGGGTGTCCGGACACCTGCCGCTCCACCTCAGGATATTGTGTATATTTTGGGAATAATATTCTATCGCCAACCCACAATCTCCCGCTTCAGTGCCAAAAGCAGAGTATCGTGGGGTGGCCAATGTGATAGCTGAAATATGTTGGTTGCGCAATCTCCTCCTCGAGCTTCGACACCCTTTGTCACGGGCTACCCTCATTTATTGTGACAACGTGGTAACCCCGTTCAACATCAAAGAACACATCAAAGAACAAAACACATTGAGCTAGATATACACTTTGTGCACAAACAAGTTCAGAGAGGTTGTATCCGGGTTCTCCACGTGCCGACTCGACACCAAATCGCGAACATATTCACCAAAGGTTTACCTCGTTTTCTTTTTGAAGACTTTCGATCCAGCCTAAGCATTCGGTCACCTCCTGCTTCGACTAAGGGGTGTAATAGCATGAGCCTATGTACAACAATGATTTGATTTGATTTGATTTGTGTAAATATTGTATAGTTATAGTTGATATGGTTTCCATACTTAGGGCATGTATGTATTGTAATTATATATATTGTTTCATGATTGAGGAGCCAAGGTTCCAATAAGTGATTATCATATCCCACAGATTCAATGTACAGAATATATCACAATTGCACTTTCACACAAAATACTCTTGAGCCTCCTTTAATTGAGCAAATTCAGGCCCACATCTATGATCTAACCAGCCCTATCCAGGACTAACTGCTGGCTACTTAATCCATGATTATATCGAGGGTTGTACATGAGATTTTAGAGGTAACATAATATCTGGTATTTAACAATCAAATTATCTAAACTAAAGTTTCAAGCTAACATAATAACCTTAACAATCTAACTAAAGTAGACTAAATCAAGCAAATAAATGAATACTTAAATAGTATCTCTCTCTCTCTCTCTCTCTCTCTCTCTTCTTTTTTTCTTAATAGCATAATTTTTATAAAAAACACCGACTAGCAAGAAAATAGATTGATTTAAAACCAGAAAGAAAATTACATGACTAAAAGAGGATTATTTAACCACTCCAAGATAAACTACACTACACACACAAATCAAAAGAAAAACATATACTTTTACTCGAGTACCGATAAATAAAATGTAAACAACTTCATCAAATAACAATTTTGTCTTTAGACGACTCTTCAAGAAAAGTGTCATTCTGAAGTTTCCAAATAGCCCACGACAGTGCAAACATTGTTGGAAGTAATTTCAGACTTCAAGTCACAAGTCGGTGAAATTGAGGGACCAATATTGACAAGTAGGTCATAGTGGTTATTTTTCATAATTGTATTGTGATTATAATAGGTAATGTCTTTGCTAGCAAGTTAGGTTAGTCTATATAAACCAAGTTATGTTAAACATTATATATTGTGGTGTGAGGTGTAACCGAGTTAAGGTTCATCTGGAGCTCACACGAGATGTAACCGAGTTAGGGCTCATCAAGAGTCAAATCGAGTTAGGGTTTTGAGGATTGTAATAAGTTTTTTAAGTGAGATTTTCTGAGTAATATAAACGAGAGTGATATAATGCTAAATATATATGTTTCCCTTGTTCATTTTAATTAATATTTTAATAGTTTTTGTTCGTTTTTAGTCAATATTTGTATACTACTAACATTTCTATGTTTCGTAGGTTCCGGGATTTGATCGTGATTAAAAAGGGCAAAAAACAAGCCGAAACGGAGATCCGAAACGTGTTAGGAAGAACCAGAACAGAGAACCGGTCAGACCGGGCCGGTCTGACCGGCCCCCATGGAGAAGCACGCCCGCGCTGCACGAAGGGGAAGGCCAAATGCCCTTAGCGCGGCGCCTAGGGGCTGCTGATGGGTATTAATTCGTTTTTGCTTAATGCCGGGCTTTGTTTTCGCTATTTAAACACCTTTAACTTAAACCTGACATAACCTGAAACCCTTGGCCGATTTTGGAGAGTTCTTGGAGCTATTTTACGCGTTTGTTGGTGATTTTGAAGGCGAGATTACATCCGGTGAAGAGCTACACGTTCACGTTCGAGTTTACGGTTTTATCATCTTCGATTCCCCGTTTCTTATACTTTCACCATGTTTTCGTTATTATTTGTTTTGTTTGATTTCGATATTAATATGCTAGGCTAAATTCCATAGACTGCCTAGGTCGTGATGAACCTTAGTTCGGTTTGATTTTATTTGGATTTTCGTTTCGTTATGGATATTATGTTCTAAGTAAACGGTTGAGTTTTATTTAGTTGATGCGTATGATTGCTTGGTTTTGTTTACTTGAATTTATTGTTTCACATTGCCCTTGTTGATTGTTTCATAGGATAGGGTTTTGTTAGGTTATTTACTGTGTGTTCTTGACTAGTTTATGATTGATATCGATTAAGATCATAGAAAAAATAAAATCAATTAAACAAATAAAAGTGAGCCGCTAGTCTAAAAAGCTGTAAAGTGATAGGCTATTAATAGATCTTTGATTGTTGGGATTGCTAGATTTAGTTCTTCGTAAGGAGTCCGTCTAGATTTGATTGTCAGCTTAGTCTATTAAATTAATTGGGTTTGCTTTGCTATCTTTTGAATTCCGCGCTATAAGGTAGGTTTTCGTCATAAAAGATACTTAGACATAAGCAATTAAATAACCGTAAGGAAGTTTAATATAAAACTGGTGAATCTTAAAACTTGTTAGAAATCCATAGGCATCTTCTTGAAGTTCAAGGGTCCTGTTCGGGTTTTCTGTCAAGGGTCTATCTTATGATCCCGGTTCCATAACTTGCGTTTTTCCATTTAAATTAATAACCGTAACTTTGGGGATTCCGGCCTGGGTAGTTATTTTAATCACCTGAATTAATCCAAGTTTTCTAAATTGTTTATTAGTTAAAATTAATTAGGGTTTAAGTTTTATTAATTAATTAATAAGTAATGATTATGTTTTATTATTATTCTAATAATTAGGGTTTGTTTTATTATTATATTAATTAGTTTATTAATAGTTTAATTAAAGTAATCATTAGTTAATTATTATTAGAGTTTTAATTAATTAGTTTTAAAATCCCCCTAAAATATTATTAATAAATAGTCGTGTCTTGTAGTTGAGTCTAATTTGCTAGTTTCGTAATTTAAAGAGTCTCGTGGGTTCGATATCCGAACTTACTTAGCTGTACTAGAGTCGACCGGTTCACTTGCCGGTTAGTAGTTTAAGGGTCTAGAGTACTACTTAGTGTCTAGATTAGTTTATTTTTAGTTAATAATTATTTGACTACTTCAAGCACATCAGAGAGTTATTCGTTTAGTTCGTGTTTGATTATCGATTTGGGACTTGAATTAATATCAGAGCCAGGTTCTAGAAATCGATAATCGTTTGGTGGCGATCCAGACAACAAGCGGATTCTTTTGATCGATTTTTTCCGAGTAGCAGTTTCAGGTTGTTTCTTGCGAGAGATTGGAGATTGGGATTTCGAATAGATAACTATTTGGTTTTCTTTATTCTGTTTTGTGATTACCGAGGGGTCACGAAAGTCTAGAGTGGTTTTCTTGAAGCAATTTAAGGGTTTGTCACGAAATTCAATAGGTGAACTCTAGGTTACGAGGAAAAAAAACCAAATAATAATTAGTTGCAATTAAGTTATGTTTGATTTTTCTTAGTGCAGACGTAGAAGGAAAAAGGAAAGAAAGAATTAACAAGCTGTGGTTTAATTCTTTTTGGTTTTCTTGGTTCACCGAAGTTTTTGGTTAAACAAGAAGGTTTAACCGTCGTTGGGTTTTTTATTTGGGTTGAACAAGACAGTTTAATTTAGAGTTCGTTTTTTTATAGGGTTAAACGAGTTAGGTTTTAACCGAGGTTTGATACTGTGAGAAAGCGGGTTCGGTTCTGAAAAGTTGTTCGGAATTGATTTGTTCATATTGTTCCGACGGACTGGAGCAAGGGGTTGGACGAACGCGTTTAATTTGGAGTTCATTTTATAAGGGTAAAACGAGTTATATTTTAGTCAATGTATTGATTTAAAAGACGTGCTCATGTTTTGATTCGGGAACAAAAGGAGAAAGAAATATTGATGTTCGCTCGATTAGATGACCGGAATCATAACCATAGGAGTGGATATGCTAGTTCATACGACTGAGTGAATGGTTGGGGACATAGTCACAGAGGTAGTTGAGTTCAGGAGAGCCGAAAGAACATAGTCATGGATCAAGGGGAGTTCCGGGAGATCAAGACCAAGATGGTTGTGAAAGGCGTGAAGGTCAAGATCAAGGGTCAAATCACACGGGTCAAGGAAGACACGTTTGGAGACAAAGTTTCACATATTTCGAGTCAGAAATTAGGGGGTGATTGTTGGAAGTAATTTCAGACTTCAAGTCACAAGTTAGTAAACTTGAGGGACCAATATTGACAAGTAGGTCATAGTGGTTATGTTTCCTAATTGTATTGTGATTATAATAGGTAATGCCTTAGCTAGTAAGTTAGGCTAGTCTATATAAACCAAGTTATGTTAGACATTATAGATTGTGGTGTGAGGTGTAACCGAGTTAGGATTCATCCGGAAACAGACATGAGATGTAACCGAGTTAGAGTTCATCAAGAGTTAAACCGAGTTAGGATTTGAGGATTGTAATCAGTTTTTTTAGTGAGATTTTCTGATTAATATAAACAAGAGTTATTCGTTTAGTTCGTGTTTGATTATCGATCTGGAAGTTGAAACATAATAGCTCATACCATCTCTTTCTTTACCAAAGTTAAGACCGAATTATCAAGCCAAACTACAAGATCTTAAGGGAATCTCAAAGCCGGGAGATTCAATTCTAACTAACCATCAATTAAATCCCAATTCTTTTTCACCGAGTTACACTCTCCAAATATATGAAGACTCGTTTCCGACGCATCCTTGCACAAGGAACAAAGAGTGGATGGAACCACAACTTACTCACCCTTTCAACCAACAAAAAAATAAATCCTTATAACAACTCTAAAGCATATAACCTTGATCGTTTATCACCTAGGCATATATTTTGACACAAAGTATCCTTCCAAAACAATGTTTCGTTGCCACAACCTATATGCTTCTGTATCGAAATTAACAGAACAATACCCAACTCATTTAATTTTTGAAAACCTTTCAACATACTTTGCCACACTATTTCCTTTACCATGAGAGTAAATACCCGCCTTCTAACCATACAGAGATGAAATAGTTTTCATATAAATAGCATCCAGCTCATTTACAAGTCTCAATCTCCACTTTTACAATAGAGCTTTATTAAAACCTTCCAAAGATCCAATACCTAAGCTAACTTTCCCTTTCGAAGCTAAAACCAATTTTCAATACTCCCAATGCTAATCTCTAACCACTTTACCCCACCCTATTTTCATAATGACGACTTTGTTGTATTTAGGCTACCACACTTTTCAAATTTAGAGAGCCCGTTGTCCCACTCTAGTCAAACTATGTTGTCTTAACTAAGCTCACGCTGGTTTTCAGAGTTTGGCTTGGGTGTCCTCGGGAAACCATACCTCTGACCGCAACTTGACTGTCATTGTGTCACCAAAAGAGCAGAACTCTGTAGCACAACACATGATGAGACGAAAACCTGGGTAGGCTCATGGTTCAAACTGACAATCTTTGCACGAGGCTTAGCTCAATTCCTTCATTGCCAATATCTACCGAAAGTGACACAAGTGGAATCGAACTTGAGTTTTCATTGAAAAACCTAAACCTCCTACCACTAAACCACAATTAAGGAATTACTCCACCCCCTCTTATCGATGCATTTTTGGTACTTATTATTTTATACTAGTTATCATAAAAATACATCGTTGTTATTATTAAACTAGTGTTTTACCTATCGCAACAGCAATAGTAAAATCCAAGCCGCAAGTGTTAAAGCGGTAAGTCGACGCAAATTCGGTCGGTTCCGGTTACGTGTGTTATTGTACTAGAACTAAAACAAAAAAAACAATGATAAAAAAATTTGAGGTGAACCAATGGGTGGTGTTGGCCGGTGAAACTCGGGCGTTGGTAAAACCCGATCGCTGTTGATCCCGGTCGTTTAGGCAGTGAGTCTACACAAATTTGGTTGGTTTATGTCACATTTGTGACGATACCGAAACTAAAACAAAAAAAATAAACAAAATAGGCACTATGCCGATTTCATTATGTTTGCCACAGTAAAACGCGATACCGAAACTAAAACAAAACGCGATAAGTTTACTCGAATTCGGTCGGTTTCCGTCATGTTCGTTATGGTATCTTAACTAAAACAAAACAAAACAAAAATTACGTTCGGTCATTTTCGGTACGTTTGTTACACACCGAAACCAAAAAGTACCAATAAAGTGCCACAAAGTTGCCCAATCAGGATTTTACGCCACCAAACTTCTTGTTTATATTATATAATATTATGTTACCTTGAGTTATTTTTTATATTTTATAGGTTTGTTGATAAAACGAGTAAAAATGATTAATATTTATAATGATTTATTAAACTATTAAGTAAAATAATAGCACGTAATTAGAAAGCAACCTCATTTTTCGTCACTATGCACAGTGAGTAATGAAACCAATTCATGTTTATTAAATTTTCTTTATTATTTTGAAATGTGATTTTATAGCTCCAAGTCTCGTAGACTTTAGTTGAAAGCTTATTGGGCTGGCTGCTGGAAGTAACAAGGGGCTCAAAAGAGTAATTAAATGAAAAGAGAGATGAAATCGGTGGACGACTGGACGCATAGCTGAGAGGAGACGACATTCGGTAGGGGTGAGTTAATCAAGCTGAAACCAAATTAATTGGAAAGAACCGAACTAAAGCATTAACCGACAACGAATTCTAAAAAAACCGAATTTTCAGTTTTGGTTAAGTTATCCATTTTTATATATAAAACAAACTGAACCGATTGATGGTGATTAAGATTGAGACTTAACTTTGAAGATGAATAAGATACTAAATGAAGGATCGGGACTAAACTTTAAGTGTTTTTTTTATTAAAAACTTTATTGAATTTTAAACTTTACTAGCAACTTTGTATTCTCGTATGGTTCTACGTAACATGAATCTATTTTTGTTTTTTAAATTCAGTATATAGGTGGTACTCTAATACATTATTACAAGCTTAAAATCTGCATTCTCATTTTTTTTTTTTTTGCAATGTCTACACAGAATTGCAAAAAAAAAAAAACCAACTACAACCGAACCGAATCGAAACAAAAAACCCGAAAAACCTAAAAACAAAACGGTTTATATATTCAAATAACTGATGACTTTGGTTTCGGTTTCGCCTAATAACCGAATCGTGCTCAGTATATGATAGATGATGTTGAATTGATATTAGCAAATCTAAGATATTAATTTTGATCCATTAGAACCAAACTTTTCATGTAAAGTCAACTCTAGTTTTCGTATAATCTGAAACCCGGGAGTGATTTTGCTTTTATAATTGTTACAGTCCGTTTAAGTGTTCGTTTGTTTTCCAGTCAAATTTTCTTGTGTAATTAGCACTCAACATAAAAATTTATAATTGTTCTTTACATTTGTTTTTTTTATATTAATTAATTAATTAATTAATCGAATGAAACGTATAATATTGACCACATGCTTGTCACACCCAAACCTACGGCGAAACATGCCGGAGAGCGACTATATTTATATCATAGGTCAAAGACACTAAACTAATATAAGTGTCAATACCTAATTTATTTCATTCATATTAAAGTACAACAATGTCATTCAACAAAGAAATAAAACAAACCAAAACCATTACATCGATCTCAATTCACTAAATCCTTTATGTTATCCTAAGGTCCAATCTAAATTCCCCACTCAGTTCATATGAGATAACAACCTGCAATATGCGTAAAAATAATTTGTCAACAACACATGTTCAGCGAGTTACCACAATTTGATATATAATATTATTAATAATTTAAAAAATATAAACAATTCCTTGCGACATGTGAATTACACAAATTAATATAATAACAAACTAAAATAAATGTGTCATTTCCCCTTGACCCAAAAATTTTGTCAGGTTACTCTGACGGCGTATGATGAGGATGATGATGAGATACCAACCAACCATAAAAATGGTAAACACATAGTCATATGACATTTAGCAACTAACTGAGGAGTTACACAATCCTGCAAATAATGAATTGTATTTAAAGTATATATAAATAATATGATAAATGATAGAGTATTGTACGCGTAAATCATCCAAAGCATAATTAGGAAAAGAGGATGTGATTACTTATCTTGATTGGTGAATGAAAAGATCGGGTCTTTGGTTAAGGTTGGGTGAGTCCTAACGAGTAATTCCTAAATCCAAGTAATTAAGGCTTCTTTAGAATATGTTTGATAAATAAAGGTTAAAGATACATATGTGTATTAAAATAAGACAACTAGAATTTGAAAAAGAAACAAGAAAAACAAAATCAATTTTGAACATATTTCTATACCCATTGCATAAATGTTTAAAAATATCAATAACTTCTCAAAAACTGTAAGAATACGCAGTCAACTAAATTAATATGTAAGTACCGATTTAGATTTAGAAAGTTTGCCTAGATTCAGACCCGAGATAGACTAAATTAGTGGATCTTCACATATGGTACAAATTTGCGCACTAATTTTAAAACAACGATTGTGAAGCCAAGCGAAAGAATGAAATTACAAATAAATAATCGTTAGAACCGTAACTCAATAAAGTTAATGATAAGATTTAGACTTGCACCGTTCTAGTATGTTATGATGAAGCTATGGCTCAACCTTTATCGAACAATTCTGTTGTCAAATCTGGAACATTGTAAACAACAATGTTTTTTGATAATTTGGATTGGATTTTTTTAATAAAGAAACTATGCACAACTTTTGGTATGATAAATACAATATGTTTGGTCATGTATCATAAAAATCCTTATGGTTCTTGAATCAATATAAATAAAACAAATAAAAACTTCAAGAATGTAGGAACTTGTTAAGGTGTAACCATTAAAGATCATCTTGTAACCTTATGTTTTGTCTCCTCCACCCTATGCATCATAGTAAATAGATTACGTGAGATCATAAACATAATTATGTGATGGTCTTAGAACCATTATAACAATAAGAAAATAAGAAGAAACGAAGAACAAGTGCAAGAACATGAACAAGAACAAAACTTTATGCCTACCTTGTGATCTTGAGATGAACAAACACAAGAACATATAAATTAAAAACTCCACTGTTTGGCTATTTTCGATCAAACCATACCCCAAGAAAACTGCATCATATATGGTAGAACAAATGAGAAATAGGCAAACCAATTGAACCTACTGTAAGGCCCCGAGCCCGGTGCCCTACATTATCGTTGGATATACTCATAAACACAGTTCTAAATATTAGAGTGAACTAAAACTTGCGTGGAATAACACAAACTCAACCATTTGTTACAAATATCTAAAACTCTTATAAATAACATTAACACTTGTCTTTCGAGTTCATAACATAAAACATAACATGATGCTTTCTCTTCCGATGCCCGCCTTTATTCTTCGATGCCATGGTTCCCACCTCAAGCCAGTTGTTTCATTCTACTCACCTGCGTGCATACTAAAAATCAACTACGTTCAAGTTTAACAAGTCACATGTTAGTTTTACACATTTAACATACGTATTCGTATCCGAGGATACCATTCTAACCTTCAACATGTACTTACTTTCTTACTTCTTATATACCCTTTCATTACTCTTATATAAATATATATATATATACACATATATATACATACATACATACTCTTACACATTCTTACATAATCATACAACTATTTTTTACATTCTTGCACATATATTAGAAGGGTCTACCACCCTGACTCTTACATTCTATTCTCTACTTGACTCATAAAAGCATAAACATATTAAACACACGAGACAAATTCATAAAAATCGTTTTTATATTCTTGTAATAGTGATTCACACGATCATATATGTGTATATATATTCCTAGTCTTACAAGTATGCACACAACCCCGAAAACATTCAAAGAGAAGGGGTTAGAACTCACATGGATCAATAAACTACTTCCAACAAGATCATACTTTTTAAGTTACTGAAGCCCGTAACAAACGGGGTCCGGGGGCAGCACCCCTGGTAACGGGGTCCTAAAGGCGACAGTCTCTAACAGGATCCAAGTGACAAAGCCCTTGGCTTATTTTCGTTATCAAGGCTTTATTAAAAAAGTCATCAGAAAAAAATCAATCGAATCGAATCCCAAACGAATAGATTCGAATCGAATTCCAAAACGAATCGAATCCCAAATGAATCGAATCCAATTCCAAAACGAATAAAATCAAATCCCAAACGAATCAAATTAAATTTAAACCAATCGCATCGAATTTTTACAATCTAATCGAATTTTCATAAATTCGATTCGAACCGGGTTTTCCTAATCTTTCGTTATAAACATTTTCTTTCAACCCTTTATGATTGTTTGGAACATCACGTAAATTTCGAGTTAAAAATGACAACTTTCAAAGTCAAGGGACTAATTCTGCCAAATTCCAAACTCCAGGGACTAAAATGAAAATTCTGTTTTCTTGTCCTATCGCGATACGCGACGGGACAAAAGGACAAGCCCATTGCGTATCGCAAAGGGCTTGGTCAAAAGCTTCTGGAAGGGACAACAGCGATACGCGATCGCTGTTGAACCAACGTCATCGCGTATCACGATGACGTGGTCTGACAGGTTGTGACACGTGTGCCACGTGTCAGCCAGTGGCACGAGGTCACGCCACGTGTCACCACATGGCACAGCGTCTGCCACGTGGCGCCACGTGGCAAGCCTACATGGTGACTCGCCAACCCTATATCGCGATACGCGATAGTGTTATCTGGTGCCCATCGCGTATCGCGAAGGGACACCAGATTTGCCTATAAATAGGAGGCTCCGGGTTTGTGCTTCTCACACCTCAAAACACACATATTTCTCTCTCTAAAACATCTCACTAACATACCTCGAAGTTCATGCCGATTCCTCGATAAACTTACCCCCGATTCCTCGATATTCGTGCCACCACCCGACGGCGTTCAAAAGGAGAAGGTGTTATAATCCCGACGTCCCGACAATCAACTCGAAGTGTATGACGTGAAGTATGGTGTCTCGATAAGCGTGCCAAGAGAAGGTGCTAGTCAAGAAAGATAAGAGAAAACAAAGTGGCGACGAAGTGCTGCTCGATTGTATAAGATTTATTAAGCCAAGAAAAGGTAGGCATGATGCCCGAATAAAATAATAATGAAATATTGAAAAGGCTTAATACCGTAAGTCGAGATTATACTCGATACCTCGATACATAAGAGAAATTATAACAAAGAAAGGAAAGGAAAGAAATTAAGAATATTTATATGAATATATAAATGTGTGTAATTCTTTGTTATAAATATTATTTAAGTATAATGAGTATTCTTAAATAATAAAGAAGAAAGATATACGTTTCTTAAAGAAGAAGAAACGTAGGGTTTTATGAATAAAATATTTATAGGTTATCTTATAAAGAAAGATATTTTAAACTAAAGTTTTAAAAAGAAAAGAAATGAGATTACTTTATAAACTAAAGGTTTTAAAGTAAATCAAGGTGGCGATTATAAAACTAAGACTAATGGTCTTAAGCCGGATTGTATATCCGACTAATAAAAAGTTATACTCGTACTATAGGTGCGAGATAGCAAGGGAAATACCCTTGGACGGTGTTGGAAGCCGATCCCAATCAAAAGGTGAATACGCCCAACTTTTACAAACTTGTTTTCAAACGAGTCAACTTGTTATATGAAAAACTTTACATGAGACTAAGTGTCTCTAAAAACATTATGAATAAGAGTAAAAGCCTAGCCCTCAGGCTGTAGTATACATTTGTCTGGATCCTTACATATGTGTTAAAATGAGGTGGGCACATCGCACCACGCTTGGTCACAACCTCCAGCTACGATGGGTCGGACCTAAGTACATTCGAGTGAGACTGACCATGTGTATATTTATGGTACCTAAGTACGTCGTAACGCTGCGGTGTTTTAACTTGATTATTCCTAAGCCAAGATGGGCCGAGGCTTACGTGGTCTCGAGGGGTAATTAAGTAAAGAAAATATTTTTAGCGTCAGCATATTCACCAGCATTCGTTACTAACGTATTTTCTTAACATTTTGCAGGTAATCAGGATTAGCGCTTGAGAAGACGAAGGGCTCAAGAATCCGATGGCTCGGATGTTTTGTTAAACTTATTATAACTAATGGTGATTTTGTCAACTTATAAACAAGTAAACTTAAATGAGACTTTTGTCTCATCTTTTGTAATGTAAATATTTACAACTTAAATCCCAATGTTTTATAAGACTTCTGCTTAAACCCGTAACTCTGATTTAATTACAATTGTGGTACCAACTATTGATCACACTCCTAGGCCTAAGATGGGGGTGTGACAGGTTGGTATCATAGCCATCGATCCTAGCAAATTGGGTATCATAAGACAATACCCAAGCTTCGATCCAAGCATAGGAAAATATATTTACTCATTTATTTGAATAGGAATAAGATTGGTTGGTAACCCTTTCTTTCCCTCTCTACATTCTAAACCACCCATAAAAGATGTCTTACGAGAAATTAATGGAGTATTATGATCGTGAAGCAAGAAGAGCAAGAAAATACTACAATTTCCCAAAAGACGTAATGAGCAAGGATTACTTCGAAGCATTTTTCAATTCTGATATGGATCACAATCAAAGCAAGCCAAATCAGTATCCCGGCATCGAGTAAAGTCCAATCTACCATCTAGATAACACTCCACATCAAGTATACCAAGCACCAAGGCACTCGAGCTACTATCCATCAAACTTACCAATGTATCACCCATCGGAGATACCAACATATCAACCAATGGAGACTCCACCATACTATCCGTCACAATATCAACATATGTACCGCCAAATCCGCATCCGTCATACTATTTTCTCGCTAACAAGCAAGTAAAGGATGAACCCAAATCTCCTTCATCCGATTGGATGCAATGACACTCAGATCAGCGAAGGTGGCATACCGGAAATTCTACCATGGATGCTGTTGACTCCCACCTCAACAATGGAGGACCCTCTCGCAAACCTAAAATGAGGGTAATAATGCCATATCAAAGTTTCCGAATGTCCCCAGTTGTGAAGGATACTTCTCAACATATGGAAGAGGAGGAACCTGAAGAGGAGGAGGAAGAACCTGATGAAGAAGAAGAGGAACCAGAGGAGGACCCAGAAGAAGAGGAAACAAAAGAAGAATACCCCGACAATCCGAATGAAATCACAACACCAGTTGAAGAGCCATTCTCTCACACAAGCTATGGTTCAGTTGATCCTACATGCAATTTCTCCAAGAACTAAAAGGCAAAGCATCATCAAGCATTCCACCATACCAAGGGGAAATTCCATCAATTGAAGACCAAGCTAATAAGATTCGGGAGCAAAACGAGGCTGCCGAAACTTTCTTCAACTATAAATCCGATGTGACTGTATCACCATACCCAGATCCAAGGAATCATTACAATGTTGTTATGATGGGGTACCGTGATCCACCACCCCCGCTACGGTTATCCCAATGACATCCCTCAGTCACAGAAGGAGCATCTCGATCGATCCCTACATGAGACAGACGACCTTCGGAAGAAGATAGCAAGTAGATGGGAGAGACACTTCTTCGCAAGTGCAACAAGTTAACGAGGGTTGTGAAGAAATTCATGAAAGATTGAGACGATGGTGATGGCGGTGTAATTGCAAGAAATGAAGTTTATATGTTAAAATAGTTTGTGTGTTATATGTATCATATGATATAATAAGGATAGGTGAATATATATATCGAGTAAACGATATATACAGTGTTGTAAAATAATATATATCATCTTTTATGATATATATGTGTGTTAAATAAATAAAAATTGTATATTAAGAAAAGAAGTTTGTTAAATTTCAGATAAAAAGTTGATAAAGAAAAGACAAAATGTCACAACAAAGTAACAACATAGTGAATAAACAAAAATAGGAGGAAATAAGAAAAGAAAAAGGGAAGGGTCCTGAAAATAAACAAGATGAACCTATTCCTGAAAAGTATATGAGTCAAATTCAACGAATGATCAAAGATGCTGTTAGGGAAGAATCTGCAGCTAGATCTCAATCTAGAGAAACTAAACATTCCCAATATGTTAATCCTTCTCGAAAATCCGTAAAATCTCGACCTAAACCATCTCATGAGGAAAGTGTTCATGAATCGAATGCCGATAGTGGAATCCGTCGAGAGTTTAAAAAGTTGAAGATGAAGGATGTTCGTTTAAATATTTCAAGTACTATGGACCGAAAGAATTCCATGGAGACAAAGGAGCCATCACAACCGTGAGGTGGCTTGAAGAAATGGAGACAATTGTCATAACAAGCAAGTGTTCCGAACAAGAGAAAATTCAATATTATGCCCTTATGTTTAAAGGAGAAGCACTCGAATGGTGGAACACGTTGATTATGAGTAGAGTAAGAGAAGTGATGTATAATCTAACTTGGAATGAGTTTAAAGAATTGTTGATGGCAAAGTTTTTTCCAATGCACGAGACCGACCAAATTCAAACCAAATTTTGGAATCACAAGGTCGTTGGAACAAACCTTCGTGAGTACAACACAAAATTTCACGAATACTGTCGATTGGTTCCCCAGCTGGTTACCCCTGAATCCAACAAAGTGACACGTTATATTTGGGGATTACCACGAGAGATTCGTGACATGGTGAGGTCTCACTTGCCGCAAACCGCCGACTCCGCGATGGAATTGGCCGGTTATTTGATGGGCGGAATGATCCGCAACAAGGAAGAGGATAAAAAGGTGGTAACAACGCATGACCCGAAGAAAGAAGGAAATACCCGTTTCAAGGGTAAAGGAGTTGACCAACGAAGGTCCGGCTTCAACCCCAGCATTCCACAATGAAAGATCTGTAAGGAATATCATAGGGGTAGATGCCATTTAACTCCACGAGTCTGTGAATCGTGTCATAGACCCGGCCATGCAACGGCCGATTGTTGGGAGAAAAAGATGTCCTGTTATAACTGCAAAGAAATGGGACATCTTAGCTTTGAATGCCCCAAAAATAAACCCGCGACTGGTGGTGCGGGTGGTAGTGGTCAAAAGAATGAGCCCAAGAAGGGCAATGCAAGTGTCTTCGTCCTAGATACCAAGAAAGCTGCCGACATGCCGGAAACCATTACCGGTACGTTCCTAGTTAACAACATATATGCTAGAGTCTTGTTTGATTCAGGTGCCAACTTAAGTTTTATAGATTATAACTTTTGTAGTATATTAAACGGACCCTTAATCAAACTTAATAAAACTCTAAGCGTTGCCTATCAAATTGCTACCTATGACTCTTGCGGGTTTTGATATTGTATTGGGTATGGATTGGTTATCCGATAACCATGCTCGTATCCTTTGCAATAGCAAGACTGTTGAACTCCAAGCCCCCGATAAACGAACCATTCGAATTGAAGGGGATAAAGACGCTGGCCAAGTTAGTCTAATCTCCATGATAAGGGCTAATAAATGTTTAAATCAAGGATGCTTAGCATTCATGTCCTACGTCACTAAAGAATCTAAACCTAAAGAAATCAAAGACGTTCCTGTTGTTTCCGATTTTGTTGATGTCTTTCCCGACGAACTTCCTGGAATTCCTCTCGATCGTGAAGTAGAATTTAGAATCGATATCATTCCCGGTACCGCTCCGATCGCCAAGGCACCATATCGTTTAGCACCAACCGAGATGAAGGAACTAAAGAAACAACTTGACGAACTTCTCGAGAAAGGCTTTATACGACCAAGTTCATCACCATGGGGAGCGCCAATTCTTTTCGTCAAGTAGAAGGATGGATCTATGCGTATGTGTATCGATTATCGTGCGTTAAACAAAGTCACAATCAAGAATCGTTATCCACTTCTTCGAATCGATGATCTTTTTGACCAACTTCATGGTGCTAGCTTCTTTTCTAAAATTGACCTTCGTTCCGGCTACCACAAACTCAAAGGTCAATACGAAGATATTCTGAAAACTGCTTTTCGAACAAGGTATGGCCATTATGAGTTCACCGTTTTGCCATTCGGACTTACTAATGTGCCAGCTGCGTTCATGGACATGATGAATCGAATCTGTAAGCCTTACTTGGATAAATTTGTTATCGTATTTATCGACGACATACTCATTTACTCTAAGTCTAAGAACGATCATGAAATCTACCTTCGAACCTTACTTGAAATTCTTAGAACCGAGAAGTTGTATGCTAAATTTTCAAAATGCGAATTCTGGTTACACGAGGTGCAATGTCTTGGTCACATCATCAATGTCAACGGTATTCAAGTCGATCCCGCTAAGATTGAAGCTATATCTAAGTGGGAGATCCCAAAATCGCCAACCGAGATCAGAAGTTTCTTAGGTATGGCCGGCTATTACCGTAGGTTCATTGAAAATTTCTCTCGTATACCCATTCCCCTAACTTCTTTGCCTCGCAAAAATATCAAATATGAATGGGGAGCGAAGCAACAAGAGGCGTTCGATATACTCAAACAAAAGCTTACTCAAGAACCTATACTGCCCTTGCCAGAAGGTACCGAAGATTTCGTCGTCTTTAGTGACGCATCTTATTCTGGCTTGGGATGTGTGCTAATGCAACGAAAGAAAGTAATCGCTTACGCCTCTCGTCAACTCAAAGTACACGAAAAGAACTACACAACTCACGATCTAGAGTTAGGAGCCATAATCTTTGCACTTAAGATATGGAGGCACTATCTCTATGGAGTACGATTTACCGTGTACACTGATCATAAAAGCTTAAAACATATTTTTGATCAAAAAGAGCTTAACATGCGCCAACAACGCTGGATGGAAACTCTAAACGATTATGATTGCTAAATTGTCTATCATGAAGGTAAGGCCAAAGTCGTGGCTGATGCCTTAAGTCGTAAAGATCAAGAAAAGCCAAAAAGAGTCCGAGCGTTAAGGCTAGAACTTCAAATTGATCTCCTCGAACAAATTAAATCTGCTCAAACTCAAGCGATCAATGAAAACTAAATCTCCGACGTAAAACGCAACGACACCATTTACTCGTTAGTCAAAGGTAACGACGGCGTCCTTAGAATGGGAAACCAGATTTGGGTAACAATCGTTGGAGACTTACGTGAGAAAATCATGAATGAAGCTCATAAATCCAAGTACATGATGCACCCAGATAGTGACAAAATGTATCAAAATCTTAAACCAAACTACTGGTGGAATGGAATGAAAAGGGATATTGCTTCGCATGTGGAAAAATGTTTAACTTGTTTGAAAGTCAAGGATGAACACCAAAAGCCTTCGGGATTGCTCCAACAACCAGAACTTCCAGTGTGGAAACGGGAGTTAATAACCATGGACTTTATAACCAAACTCCCAAAGACGACTCGTCAACATAATGCTATATGGGTGATTGTGGACCGCTTAACAAAGTCCGTACACTTCATACCCATCAATGAGTCGTACTCAATGGACAAACAAGCGCGTATCTATGTGAACAACATCGTTGCTCTGCATGGAGTACCAATATTTATAATCTCTGATCGAGACAGCCGTTTCACATCTCATTTCTGGAATAGCTTCCAACAAGCCTTAGGCACAAAACTCAACCTTAGAACCGCCTATCATCCACAAACTTATGGGCAAAGCGAAAGGACTATTCAAACGTTGGAAGACATGCTCCGTGCTTGTGTGATCGATTTAGGTGGAAGTTGGGATGACCACTTACCCCTAATGGAATTCTCGTATAATAATAGCTATCACATAAGTATTCAAGCCGCATCATTCGAAGCGTTATATGGTCGAAAATGTAGAACACCCGTGTGTTGGTCTGAAACTGGAGACAACCAATTGTCTGGACCCGAAATAGTCCAAGAAACCACTGACAAAGTCCTTCAAATCCGAGAACGACTTAAGACGACACGTGACCGCCAAAAGTGTTACGCCGACGTCCGTCGTAAGCCGTTAGAATTCAATGTGGGTGACAAAGTCTTATTAAAAGTCTCGCCATGGAAAGGCATGATTCGCTTCGGTAAGAAAGGAAAGTTAAGTCCTCGATTCGTTGGACCCTTCGAAGTACTTGAACAAATTGGTAATGTTGCATACTGTTTGCAACTACCCGAGGAAATGCAAGGAATACACGACGTATTTCATGTTTCGAATCTGCGAAAATGTCTTGCCGATGAATCTCTTTCCATGTCGTTAAAAGATGTAGAAATTAATGTGAACTTAAAATTTCATTAAAAGACCAATACAAATAGAAGATTCGAAAACAAAGAAACTCAAAAGACGAACCTTGAAAATTGTAAAAGTAAAATGTGACTCACGAAGAGGGCCCGAGTATACATGGGAACTCGAAACGGAAATGAGAAAGAAATACCCTCACTTGTTCTTATAAAGCAATCCCGAGGACGAGATTTATTTCAAGGTGGGGAGAATGTAACATCACATAAATTTCGAGTTAAAAATGACAACTTTCAAAGTCAAGGGACTAATTCTACCAAATTTCAAACTCCAGGGACTAAAATGAAAATTCTGTTTTCTTGTCCCATCGCGTATCGCAAAGGGCTTGGTCAAAAGCTTCTGGAAGGGTCAACAGCGATACGTGATCGCTGTTGATACGCGATGACGTGGTCTGACAGGTTGTGACACGTGTGCCACGTGTCAGCCAGTGGCACGAGGTCACGCCACGTGGCACAACGTCTGCCATGTGGCGCCACGTGGCAAGCCTACATGGTGACTCGCCAACCCTATATCGTGATACGCGATAGGGTTATCTGGTGCCCATCGCGTATCGCGAAGGGACACCAGATTTTCCTATAAATAGGAGGCTTCGGGTTTATGCTTCTCACACCTCAAAACACACATATTTCTCTCTCTAAAACATCTCACTAACATACCTCGAAGTTCGTGTCGATTCCTCGATAAACGTACCCCCGATTCCTCGATAAATTGCTTGGATGGGTTGAGATTGGATTGGTTAAAGTTGATTTAATTGGGCTTGGTAGGCTTGATATTGAGCGGTTTGAGTTGGGTAGGATTGAATTTGGTTCATGTGTGTGAGTCTTGGGCATGCATTGCAAAAATGACTAGGGTCTCCACAATTGTAACAAGCTCTAATAGTTGAGGGTGCTTGAGTAAACGTTTGAGTGTAAGGTAAGGGTTGGATAAGAGGTGAGGTAAATGGTTGCATCAAAGGTTGGTTGCGTTCACGACATGTGGTAAAGAGGTGACCAAATCGATTGCAATGGGTGCATTGTCGACACTTGAGGTTAGGTGAATGGTGAAAGTTACATGTATCACATAATGGGTAGGGTCCTGTGTAGGGCTTTTTGGTGGGTTGGGCTTGCGATTGGGCCAATACATAGCTTTGAGAATTGGACTTTCTTTTATTGTTGCAGTAGTGGGGAGAGTTGTTGTTGTTGTGCTTGAAGGATTCGGGATTAGAAGACTCGAGTTTGGGAGATTCGGGCTTGGGTTCCTTGGTGGTCTCGGATGTAGGCTTATCATTGGGCTTCTTTGAATTTTTCTGCGTCAAGGTCCCGGCCTTAACGTGGTTTTCGGTGAGGGTACCGGCTAAGGTGATGGCATCATGGAGGGTTTGAGGGTCACGACTTAGGACGGAATCTTGGATTTGCATAGGCAGACCCGAGATGTACTTGTCGATTGAACGTTCAAGGGGGGTGACCATGTGAGGGATGAGAAGGCTCAGTTCATGGAAACGATCGTTGTAGATGGTGTCATTTCCACTATCATGTTTCAAATTCCAAAAATCCTCTTCCAACTTCCGAATCTCATGTTTCGGGCAAAACTTCTTGAGCATGAGTTTCTTGAGGTCATCCCATGGTAAGGCCATGGCAACCTCAGCGCCAAGCGTGTGCTTCTCACCGTTCCACCAATTGAGGGCATTCTTATTAAGCTTGCTCGAGGCGTAATTGGTTTTCTTGTCCTCGGGGCATTCACATTGGAGTAATATGCTCTCCATTTCTTCGAACCATTGGAGGATAATGGGCATAATTGGTTGGCCCTATTGAATTGTTTGAGGGGGTAAGCAATTGAGTTCGGTGTTGTGGATGATGTAGGGGCATTCACAGTTTGGAGTTGAGAGATGATTGTTGGTAGGGCTTCCACGATTCCCTTAGCGATTCGGGATGACATGCTACGGCCTGAGTTGCCGGTGCGACGGTTACGGTTAATAAGGCGGGAAGAAGACATGCTACAATGACGATACGTGAAAAAAATTTAATATGTTTTTGAAAAAAAAATTGTATAACTATGTGAAATTTCGAGTTTTGTGAAAATTCATGAGAATACAAAATAAAATTTTAGTAACCTTAACTTAAGATAATGATGAAATTGATAATTAAAGAAAATATTCATTCTTAATAAAATAAAATAAAAAATTTAGGGAAAAATCTCATCATTGATTTGAGAGTGTGATCGTCACATGACCACATTTGATACAATGAGGGTAGCAGATTCGGGTACGTTTGGTGTGATATGCTTTGGCCTAATAAGTTTCACACCCTTACCGAACACTCAAGGAAGGCAACCAGGTCTCGCGGTTGATTGAGATTTATGCGCATTGCACTTCCTTAGGCTCGCAAGCCTTGGTGTCAAGAGTTCGGTAAACAAGTGCGTCCCTCTTACAGTTACTACATATCAGTCCCACGAATCATCCTCAAGGAGAGGGGAGTAAAAAGGCGGGATTTCTTAAGGAATTTCCCATTTTTTTTAAACCGTCCAAAAGTTTGAAAACAATTTTGAGAATGAGACATAGCCTCGGATTAAGTGTGTGATTTTGTGTACAAGAATAATATTAAATTATTAAATAATATTTAAGCTACTGCAATCAATAATATAATTCAGGGTGCAAACAAGTAAAGGCATATCATGTATAAGGACCCTAAGCATGCTACTAGGCCGTTATATCTAACCACCTATCTTATAGCCTTCAGCTCTGATACCAATCTGTCACACCCCGACCAAAGGCGGAACATGCCGGGGCGTAACGTATTGATTGGACAGTAGCTCGAAAGACACTAATTAAAGTGACAATAATTATTCAATTCATTAATATCAAAACAAGTACACAAATTCAATTAATCAGAACAACAATTACATCATATTTATTGTTCGGATAAATATCCTAAGGTAAAACTAATTTCTTCGATCTTGAACATTGTAAATTACTTGTACCTGTAGCATGTATAAACATAAAGTTTGTCAACACGAATGTTGGTGAGAGTACATAAGTTTTAGTTGAGATATATATATAGATAAATCACAATTCATATGCAAATGATAAGTATTACAATTCTTATGAAAATGTAAACAACTAAATAGATGTGGACCCGTTCTTATTGATACGAAATCAAAGTACTTGGGTAAATGTATGATCATACTAGATAAGGATAGATGAGGATGAGATACCAACCACCAAACATAAAATAAACAATTAAGCACATAAAGCATTAACATAGAGCATGCAATAATCACACATGAACATATATTGAATTGTGTTTTAAATAGATGTGAGAATAAAACATAAGTAAACTTGAATATGGTATACATGCTACCCCCAAAATATAAAAGATGGAAAAAGGGGTATGTAAACTCACCTTAACGAGTGGATTAACGAATATGAGATGGCGATAAAAATTTAGGTAGAAATGGTCGAGCCCCTTGGGATACGTCAACGAGAGCTCCTAGTTGTTTAAAGATAGTATTAATTTATTATAATAAGGTATTAACAAAACTTATAAAGAATGAGATTTGATTGGGTCTTAAGTACAATTGTTATTTAAAATATCATTAGGTTAATTATTCAAATTTGTAAATAATATGAACTAAGGGGTAATTGGGTATAAACAATAAAATAATACGACATGACCTTACGGTTACAAATCGGTTTAAAAGAATTTCGGAGTGTTTTAGGGTTTAAACTATTACTATTAATATTATTATTATTTATATTTTAGATCTACTATAAAGTGATATAAAAGTTAGGAAAGTTAATACGTACATGAATCTTTAAAATGAAAACAATTTGCATTATTAAACGGGTTATTATTACATATATATAAAAGAAAAGCAACAAGTCTAGAGGTTTGGTATATTATATTTACGTTTATTAAAAATAAATTGATTAAAAGTCTTTAAAAAATTAAATAACAAAAACCAGGACCAGGGGGCTTGAACCCGCGCCTGGACCGGTTCCGGTGTGTTAACAGCCCACGCACCAGCCATTGGGCTCGTGTGTTAATTTGTTACTTGAGCCAGTATGTTTAAATATAACCAGAAGTTCATAAAACCCAATTCTTATTCATAAACCCTAGAAATCAAAACGTCCAATTCGTTCAAGGTTTGTTAAAATCGATTTAGGGTTAATGTTAATCGCTGGAAAACGAACTGAATGCATCTATCACTTACCTTGTATGATAACAGGTTGAGGGAGAACGGCTACTTAGGGTTACGGTTCTTAACTTGAATGCAAACTGATCTTAACAGCGGCGTAGGAGTTAATTGACTTAGGGGTTTAGGTCGCGAGGTAGAGAGGAATGTGTGAGCGAGTTTAATTGTAAAATGGTCGAGTTTATATAGTGATTAGGATTGATTTGGGCCGCGGTTCGTTTTATACGCGATTACGAATCAATTAGTGTGTTAAGGTTAACCAATTACCATGTATAGAACGTGTTTAAGCTGTCAATGATTTGATTCAATCAATTTGCCCGAAATTTGAGGAACAAGCAAAAAGGGGGGGGGGGGTCTTAGCCGTCGGTGGGAAGAGGAAGAAGAGAAGAGGGAAAATATTTTGTATGTTATTTGCACTTTGGTCCCCGTTCTATAGATTTGGGTTCAAAATGAATTAAGGTTGGTTGGGGGTTGTTTCTTGTACAATCTTAAAGTTACAATCAAATAAGTTAATAAATAAATAAAATACAAAACAAATGCGGGATTTATTGATAAAATACCCGAACCCGGGTCGGGTAATGGTTACCAAACCGAAAGGAAACGGAAAACCCGAAATGTTACAACATCGCACCACGCTTGGTCACGACCTCCAGCCACGATGGGCCGGACCTAAGTACGTTCGAGTGAGACTGACCATGTGTATATTTATG
This sequence comes from Bidens hawaiensis, assembly GCF_021521415.1. Taxonomy (NCBI): domain Eukaryota; kingdom Viridiplantae; phylum Streptophyta; class Magnoliopsida; order Asterales; family Asteraceae; genus Bidens; species Bidens hawaiensis. Next base: position 1,524,011 of record NW_027491282.1, on the reverse strand, counting down.
GTACCTAAGTACGTCGTGACGCTGCGGTGTTTTTCTGAGGTGACCTAGTGAGACTCAAGTTTATAATGATATTGTTTTAACTTGATTATTCCTAAGCCAAGATGGGTCGAGGCTTACGTGGTCTTGAGGGGTAATTAAGTAAAGAAAATATTTTTAGCGTCAGCATATTCACCAGCATTCGTTGCTGACGTATTTTCTTAACATTTTGCAGGTAATCAGGATTAGCGCTAGAGAAGACGAAGGGCTCAAGAATCCGATGGCTCGGATGTTTTGTTAAACTTAATTATAACTAATGGTGATTTTGTAAACTTATAAACAAGTAAACTTAAATGAGACTTTTGTCGCATCTTTTGTAATGTAAATATTTACAACTTAAATCCTTTTGTTTTATAAGACTTCCGCTTAAACCCGTAACTCTGGTTTAATTATAATTATGGTACCAACTATTGATCACACTCCTAGGCCTAAGATGGGGGTGTGACATTGTTTTACCAATATAACGGGTTCTGGGTCTCTAACAGGTTCACCTATCAGCTCTTACACGGTCAAAACATCACCCGTTCGTCCCTAATTGCACCCAACAACCCGTTTATTGAAAGTTTGGGTTTTTCTTACATGATAAGGTCGGATTCGCCTTAGTGTCGAATCTTATGAAAAATCGACCTCAAACGCTTAACTTTTTATCTAAAAAGTACGGAAATCAGCTGCAAACCAACCTCTCTACTGCTAATATCTGAATCTGAGTTGGAAGGAGAGGGTTTACGTGTGTTTTTTAGTGTAGGGAGGCAAGATGGTGGTAATGAGGCTTTTAGGGTTTATATAAGGGTGTTTAAATACCCCAAGCTCATGAACCTAAGACAAATCACCATCACTTAATTCATCTTTCATTTTCTACGCCCAAACTCAACTTATTATTCTACATAACTAAATAATAACACCCATTAAATAAACAAAATTCTTTTATATATTATTTTAAAAGTAGGATGTTGTACCTACCTGAACCTCCTTAATCATTCGGGCTTTAGTAGTCTCCTCAATCATAACATATAGACCCTCCATAACCAGAATAAACATGAACGGGGATATTGGGTCACCTCCTATGCATATCGTGAACCGGCTACCATACTTAAATGGTCTAGACGTCTAGTCACCAAAGTTTATCTAAACTACAATAGACAATTAATTGGTTAATAAAATTCAAAGTCACTAGTCTTAGTTTAATCATGAACTAATTAATTTCAAAAAAGAAATTCAAAGTAACCAACCTTAAAAATTAAAAATTCAGTTAAGTGAAAACATAAAAAGGCTACCCATGAGACCGTCTCAAGGAAATAAAAAAGATAATTTGAAAAAACCATCAAAGATTTAATTAAAAGTCAGGGTAAAGTTAAAATAAAAAAGAGACAAAAATAAGATGTGAGAAAGATTTATGATCACACAAAAAATCTTTGAAAAAAATTCGAAAAAACTAATAAAAAAATGACAAAACTTAAAATATAAATAAAAGAACGAAAATTAAAAAACTAAAATGTGTCCCCCGTCATTCCCGTTCAAAAAAACGAGGAAAAGACACAATACCGAGATCAAAGACACATTGACGAAAATGAATAAAATACACAATTATAACTAAAAAAAGACACTATAGATCGCAAAATATAACTCATTGCCGAATAAAATATAACACAATATTGAGTAATATAACACAATACAAGGAAAAAAACATAATGTAATGGAAAAAATACACAATAAATGGCGAAAATAAACATAAAACACAATGATAAACAAAAAGACACAATGATCTTTTTCACTCAACATTGTGTCTTTTTTTAAAGAGAAAGACGGTGGAAACATTTATTTGTTTTTACTTTATTCGTTCTTTTAATTAAATTTTGAGTTATGATTTTTTTTATTTTTTTAGGGGTTTATTTTTGCTAAAAATCCTTCTTAATCTTCTCATTTTTGTTCCTTTTTAGAATAAGTAGACCCATATAAGGTTAAAGCATCTTTTTTGTTAGCCTTTCTTATTAAGAAAAACTCCTAAAATAGTCAACTTTAATCAATTTTTTTAGAAACAGCCTAAGTTTTTTAAATCCTCGAAATAACCTTTTATTGTCGGGTCATACTGAAATAAGAATTGGCCCGACCAATTAGTATAGCCTATCAGATGTTGACACACATTCAAATTTTTCGGTGGATCCGACGTTTTATCAAGCTATCCGACGGATTTCGTGTTTTAGGTTACAGAATAATAAACAATCAGATCTGAAGGTTCAGTTCCTGCTTTCGTCGACTGTTTAATTTGTCTGTCGAAACCTATATTTTCAATTTGGGGGTTTTCGTTTTTGAGTTATATTATAAATTGAAATTGAACATTATGGTTGTCTCTTCAAAAAACTAAGTGATTTGCACTATTGTTGTAACACCCGACCATGTGCATAATATGTCAGGGCGGAATATGTTGGGAAATACATACATATTACTCACAAGCTCTGACACTATTAATGTGATAAGTATAATTACTTCATTTCATTAAATCGCAAGTACACAATTTGACATTAAATCAAATAACAATACAATAATTTTAAATTTCATTATGATATGGTTCTAATAACCTAATGGTCTAACTATCTAGCCTTCAATCCGCAAATTAAACTTCAGCCTGCAATACGTTTAAAATAATATATTTTATAACAATAATGTTTGTGAGAATTCATAAAGTTTTGCATATGTATGGAATATGAAAAGTAGAAAATTCATAAGTCAAGAAGTAACATCTAAATCATAAAGTAAAATAAAATAAATACATGATATTCATGTTCGCTTGACGTAAGGCAAATCTATTAGAGAACCTCCGTTCGCCAACCTACTAGGAGTATTAGATGAGAACCACCAAGCATTCCAAAATAAGTTGAAGAATTATGCGGCACATGTACGTCCCGTCGGACCCTCCCACTATGAGTATGTGTATGTGTATAAGTCACTTCCATAAACAAAATAGTAAACAACTAGCACGTAATCAGATAATCTACAAGCATTATGATATGAAACAAATACATACGAGACACATATGTGAACTTTGATTTACATGAAATATGAAATAACAATAAAAATGTGTAATGTACTACACCCTAAAATGTTAAAAGATGAAAAAAGGGGTTATGAAAAACTTACTTGTTAACTTAAGCGAGTGAAACAAGCTAAGTGTTTAAGCGAGTTGAACCGGACAAGTTCGGTTCAGAAAACGGTCCTAGATAATATTCTAGATTCAAAATAATTGACATGAAATAAAATATCAAAGACGACGATAAGTTTTATTCAAAGTTTGAATTTTTAGAGTTTATAACGAAAATTATATTTTTTCCTCTATAATTGGTTTAGTAATGTTTTTGACGTAAAAATAGCCAAGTTGGTAAAATTTATTAAGAATTTGGGTTGCGGTATTTGTTAATCAATTTTTATTAGTTCGGTCATTCAAGAAAGTTAAACGGGCCTAAAAAGTAAGAAAACGGTTTAAGCGAATGGTTCGCTTTTAGTCGGACCCGAACCCGGTTTTTATGTCGGGTTCATTTCCGTCATGGTAAAAATATTATTCTTTAGATAGAACTTTAGTAGTTTATATGTTTTAAAAGTTATATATGAGGAAAAATAACCAAACTTTTGTCTAAAATAAACGTAAGCGAGTTGAGTTCGTTTTCGGTCGGAAGAATGTCGTTGAAAAAAATTTCAAATGTAGCATAACGTCCTAAACAACTAAACTAACAGAAAAATCAACATACTAACCTGAGGAGTGAACACAAGATATAAAGAACAAACTTGAACTTAAATGGTTTGACTTTTCTTGGTCAAACTTGGGCTTTGCACAAATTAGATAGCTAGAACACAGTTGGGAGTGAAATGAGTTGCGGTGAAAGATTTGAAGAAGTGGAGGCTAATATATATACGCCAAGAGTCGTTAAAAACAAGGTCAATACGAATGAAATTGATGGCTAGTCAAGTGGCTAGTCATAAGGCTAGTCTTATGAAGAAAATCATGGAATTGACTCAATTGAATGAGTCAAATGATGAATTGATGATAGAGACATGTCTTGGTTCATGAAATATCTTCAAAAAGAAAGAAAGTTTGATTTTTGAGAAGCTTAAATCCATGGACTTTAATAAAATTTGAGAATAAAATACATGAAAAAGAGTGTGTGATCGGGTCCGAAACATCGTAAACATCAAAAATCAAAATCATAACTATAAAATATAAACATGAGTTATAAATGACATGAAATTCAATACTTTCAATAATAAACGTGGATCGAATTATATCAAAATTTTGAAACGGGTCGGGTTTTCGGAATTGAAAATTAACGAATTTTACACTTGCTTTGCTTGATTTTGTGGATAAATAAGAAAGATAGGGATGGAGATTGTTTATGAAGGTTAAGGGGTTGAGAGGTTGAAGATGATGAATTCCGTCTGACCCACTAAAATTCTGTCGGATCCGACAGTTCTTTATAAAATTCCGTCGGATCCATTAATACGTTGACACGTGAGGCAGTTCTAAAAGTCCACATATTCCGTCGGACGATGTTGAAATTCCATCGAATTCTACAGAAGAAATAAGCTATTTTAGAGATTTTTTGAAAACCAATGCTATTTCTGAAAAAAATTGTCAAGCTAGGCTATTTTAGGAATGTTTCCTTCTTATTATCGTACCGTCTTTTATTGTTAGTAGGCGTAGCCATTGCAGTTTCTTAATCTCTCTCATAAATGCATGGCTGTTGGAGTTTTCTCAATATCTACACGCTTTTTGTAAGACGCCCCTGTTCATCTTTATTGTTAGTAGGCATTTTTCAATCTCTCGTTAATGCAAAATTATTAGTAAAGATGACACTTTGAATCTTTCTACATGCATATCACTATATAACTAACTACCTCCTCGCCATTTGCTTAATTCTCGTCAACAATTCATTCTCATTCTACTACGTTCTTTCAACTCTTTAATTTTATTGCACACCACAAATAATGTTGCAAGTTGGTCTATGCCTAATTGCAGCTTTATTTGTAATAAGCATTACTCATTGGGTTTATAGATGGAGTAACCCAAAATGCAATGGAAACCTTCCTCCTGGCTCAATGGGTTGGTCGCTACTTGGCGAAACTCTACAGTGCTTCTTCACCCCGAATCACACTTGCGATACCCCGGCTTTTATTAAGAGCAGAATAAAAAGGTAATTCGTTTGTTTTCTAGGAGACGGATTTAAATATACATTAGAGGTTGTATATATGACACATGTAGATTTTTATATTGCATATTTAAATGAGTAAGTTGCGACGGGTGCCCCGTAATTATGATTAAAAATTTTGGAACATAATCCAACCTACTTGCACATATCAATTTAGGAGATTAAAAATTTTGAATACACTTCGGACAACTTATATAAATTTTAGTTAAAGAGTATATATATATATATATATATATATATATATATATATATATATATATATTAATCATTCATATTATAACCCAAATTCTAGCAATTAAGAGATTGCTACCTCAATGTTTGCTATGACATGTGTGTGTTGAACGTCTTTTAAGTCATGGAAACCCCTAAGGCTCTACTCTAGATAGCGCTACGTACCGGCTACTGCGCTAGGGAAAGCAGATTTTATTGTTTCCACAAGAAGCATGTGGTCAGTATTATACGCAACGAATTGACTTATCATAAAAGCGAAATGCAAAAGTTGATTGTGGAATGTTGAATTTAGATTGAGACAAACACGTACAAAAGGGAAGTTAACGAGGAATCACTGATATAGTTGATAAACATCAAAGTTCAAATGACTTTTAATTTATATTCAAACCAGGTGATCAAATTCTTATTATTATATTTTTTTTATTATTATTTCAACTCATTAGTTCTTCAAACTTCAACATAATAAAAAAAAAGTAAGTGATGGATTTATAGGTGCATAAATAACTAATATGAAATCATAAAGTGTATACGAAATGTAGTACTGATCATTGTGTTTAAGGACTTCAAGTCATTAGATTGTGATAATATTCAATTTTATTATAGATATGGATCTATATTTCGAACTAGTTTGGTTGGGCTGCAAGTTATAGTATCAACAGATTCAGAACTGAGTTATATGGTGTTTCAACAAGGTCAATCCTTTGAAAGTTGGTACCCGCCGAGCTTTACAAAGGTATTTGGGAGCCAAAATCTATCTTCTTTATATGGGAGCTTGCATAAGTATCTCAAGAACATGGTGCTCTCTGTAGTCAGCCCCGAAAGCCTTAAAAAGATATTGCCTGAAGTTGAAAGTGTAGCAACAAGACACATTGAGGGGTGGGCTAATAAAAAAACTGTGGAATTGAAAACAGCAGTTGAAGATGTAAGTAAATCTGATTTAGTTACAAGTTATTAACTCATTTTTATGGGGTTTTTTTTCTTTTTTGGTTTAATCAGATGATATTTGAGCTCATCGGAAAAATGTTGATAAGTTATGATTTAGAGAAGTCATTGGTGAATTTGAAGAAGAATTTTGAAGCTTTTATTCAAGGATTAATTTCGTTTCCTTTAGAGATACCGGGGACTGCTTTTTACAAGTGTCTACAGGTAGACATATGATTTACTACTAGTACAAAAGATGCCATAAGGCGAGTTGTTTTGGTCAAAGGATGTGGTTGTGGAACCACACCATTAGCCTTGCATCTTTTAACTCCAAACTGTACTTTTAAGGTTTGACAAATATGGGGGCCAACATGTTTACTTAGAATAATGAAAACCACTTAAGATATAATGTATTATTAAACGACTATATATAGGAGTGCAGTGAGATAAATACAAGGAAACATAATCAAATACAGTCTCCTAATTACGGTTACAATAAAATAATCAAAATCGAATAATATATTCTATAATATCCCCCCCACCGGCAGTCAGAGTGGTAGGAAGTCGGATGATTAGACTGGAGAATAAAGCTTGTGAAGATACACAACCGGTTGTTAAGTAGAGCAGGTACTCGATTGGTTGTAGGATCAAAGAAGATCGGCGGAGTCTTGACCTAGGTCAGGCGGCTAGGCATGATGATATATTCTAACTAGCAGTATAATAATCAAACTCGAATAATGTATTTTATAATATTCCCCCCGCAGTCAGAGAGGTAGGAAGCCGGGCTCTTAGACTAGAGAACAAAGCTTGTGAAGATACATAATTGGTTGTCAAGTAGAGTAGGAAATCGATCGATTGTAGGATCAAAGAAGATAGGCAACATCTTGACCATGGTTAGACGGCTAGGCATGATGACAGGAGCTACAACTGCGACAGTAGGAGCTATGACTGAGTTGGCCGAAGCAACGATTTGACAGAACACAACGGCAATTTTTTTCTTCTGAAGAAAGAATAAAACTAACAAAATAAAACTAAAAATATATTTCTTTTCAATCGGTTAAAAGAACACAAAACTTCAAGTTAGAACAAATGAGATGTTGGAGATGAGGGTTGGAACCTTTATTAAATTTTTTTATTCTAAATCAAATTACGTAAAAGGAAGTTATTGGACCAAACGAAATGAACAGAGACAAAATAAAAGACAACCAAAGAGAATCAAAGAAACACTAAAATAAAACTAAGAAACTCAAAACTGTGGTTGACCCGGACCAAAACAGAGGAAAATGAAAGAAAGAAAGAAATTGCTATGGGTTTCCTCTAGCCGATGGACATTTAGATTTGACTCTTTAAGAGACAACGGCGACAAGAAAGAAATAAATACATGCGTGTACAAACGTCCACGATAGGACGAGAATGGTGCAGGGCCGGCCTAGGGGTGAGGCAGGGTAGTCGACGGCCATAGGCCCGACACCCGTTAGGCCCGATTTATTTTTTTTATAAAAAAAATTATATGTATTTTTATGAAAAAAAGTATGTATAATCAATGTTTCAACATAATTACATGGCCACTAGCTTGGTCTAGTGGCAAAGAGGTATGACCTCTAACCAAGTGGTTGTGGGTTCTAGTCTTACTTGAGACATTTTTAAGTTTATTTTTATACAAAGCTTTTTTGCACAACTCAAATCATAACCAAGTAAGTCCACTTAAAATAAAATTGTTTAAACTCAACAAAATGTTTCTTTTACTTAAAGCTCAAAAATTTTTTTTGCCTTTGACCCAAAAAAAAAATTCGACTTCTCGGAGCCGGCCTGGAATAGTGGACGAGAATAAGAAAAAAAAATGAAACAAGTCAGAACCTTAAGACTTTGATACCATGTAGAATAATGAAAACCCCGTAAGGTATAATATATTATTAACCAACTATATATAGGATTATAATGAGATAAATACAATGAAACATAATCAAATGCAATCTCCTAATTACGGTAACAATATAATAATCAAACTCTAATAATATATTCTATAATATTATCTCTAATAGTGTAAAGGTGTTGGTTGGGAACCGCACCTTTTGCCGACTTGGAACCCGAACCACTAGGGCTGTAAGCGAACTGAATCGAGCAGGACGAGACATTATCCATGTTTATCCGTTAAGCTTTTCACAGACAAACGGACAGTTCACGAACACTCTATCGAACAAAAATTCGTGTCGGACCAAACCGAACTGGGCGAGACATTATCCATGTTTATCCGTTAAGTTTTTTCTTGGACAATCAGATGGTTCATGAAAATTCTACCAAATGAATATTCGTGTGTGTCCGGTCATTAAGGAATTGAGTTTGTCCGTGTCCGTTCGTTAGTATTGTAAACGGACGCTAATGGACTAATGGACAAACGAACACACGAACACTAATGAACAAACAAACATTAATAGACACTAATGAACATTAATGGACAAACAAAATTAAACATATTAAAATACTTAACATAAACACATTTGATATTTCAACTAGAAAATAAAGATAATATTTTTTTTTCCAGTTTACTAAGAAACCCAATATACTCATCTATACTAGACGGGTACTCGCGTGAAGTAGCGGGTGTTTGAACACGGGCCCTGTTAATCACGTGACAATTATGAGTGTTCATGCTTTGTTTTAAAACCTTGAAACCGTTTAAACCGGTCATCGGTTCGGGTTCATGGTTGGGTTGTTTACTTTCAGTCTGTTGGCCGGTTTCAATATTTTCAAACCATAGCAAACGGTTTGACTCGCGTTTTATACCAAAATCGGCCAAATGAAACCAGACCAGATTGTAAATGTTGAATGCATTTTAATCTTTTTATTATATAGTTTTAGATATGTTTTGTTATATATATTAAATATAGTTAAAATATAATTGAACAAAGTCTTTTTTAATGCAAGTAAACTTGGCTATTACAATTTTTAATTAACCTAATTCCAATATAATTTTTTGTAATCCTTGTTATTTCGTCTCTTATGTCTTCAATCAATGGTTACCATTTATGTGGCTAAAGTTATCATTCTTTCTGTTATGATTCTCTCAAGTATCAAATTTTATTAATACTGAGTTAAAATGATGATACAGTTAAATTAATAAACATTTTAAACAAAGTTTATTATCAAAGCATAAACTTTGCTATCAAAACGGAACTAAACTGTTAATAATAGTTTGGTTTCAATTTTCAATGGTTTAGTTTTGGTTTTGGACGAAAAAAAATGGGTACCAAACAATTGGGCTCACAAGCTTAACTTAAAATCAATCAAAACTGGCATTGAACAATGAACACCCCTAAGTAACGTATTATTTTTTTTCAAATTGAAAAATTTATAACAATATCATACTCAAATTAAAGAGGTTATTTCCGTTAAAATATTAACGTAAAAGGTTATTGTCGTTTAAAAATCGTGGATGGGAAGTTGGTTTAAAATTGAAACTAAAAACATATTGAACCTGTCCCATTAAAAGTGGTATAGTTTGAAAAACACAAAGTTTAAGGTAAATTGAATGATTACTTTTTTGCATAACAAATGACAAAAATGCCTTGGTAAATTGAGTCCATCAATATTATTTATTAATTCTAATTGTGTGTGTTTAAGGGTAAACTTGAAAATTGACTTATAAAATTTGAAAGTGGACATTTGTAATGGGACAAATAAAAAAGAAAATATGGACATTTTTGATGGTACGGAGCGAGTAATATGGTTAAATATAAGAGAGAAAACTTGTAAGTTGGGTGAATTGTGTTTAAAAGACAATTTTACGCTTATTTACACATGTGCTTTAAGCATTAGACTACCAAGTATGAATGTCTCTTTGCTTCCCGTTTTATAGTGCAACGTCAGCGTCACATCATACCTCACTTCATTCCACCTTCTTCCATAATATCAAGAAAATAGTCATCAATTCAACATTTTCCTTTCTTTTCAAATAAAATAATAATTTTATTTTATAAAAGTTATTAATACACTTAAAATGGAAAAAATTTAAAAAATTTAAAAATATTACATTACATATTAAATATTAAATAAAAAACATAACTAATTCGTTAATAAGTCGTAAATATGATCCGCTAAATCCGGCTTAAGAACATTAAAATATAATGATAAATTTGAACTTATATTTTTTATTAAAAAAACAAAATAAATATACAAAATTTGAGTACGGTAATTCGAACAGATTTCAAACTTTCACACCCAAATGAATTCAAAAACTGTGTTAATTCTTTTATAAGTAAAATAAAACAGGTAAAATGAATTTATGTCAAATCTTTTCATTTCTTCTTTTATTAAAAGTTTTAAACCCATTTATCCCCAAATAACAAAAAAAAAACTAACCTTTTCACCAAACACCCCATCTTTCTTTTCACCAAACATCTCATATTTTCAACTTTTCATCCAAACATTAACATTAAGTTTTAAATATATATATAATGTGTAGTTTAGCGGCATTTTAAGCGTGGAAATTTCCACAAAAAGTTCACCGCCGGGCGGCACCAAGAAAAGAGGAGTGGTGTTTGCCGTCGACGTCGCTTGCCAGGTTATCTCTCCCGCGGCATTACGGCATCCACTCCGTTTAGTCTTAGCATTTATAAAACTCTTAAAATCAAACGTCTTAATTTACCCTGGTATCATATATTATATATTTTGTAGATATCATTAGAGGTGAGATCAAGAAAAAACTCTTTTTAAAGAGAAAACTTAAAAACTCTCAAAGAATTATTTTTAACTTTTTTTAAAAATATGTTTATAGTTATTTATTTCTTTCATTCTTCATATATATATATATATATAGATAGATATTGATATTGTTCAAAAAAATCTCGTTGATGTAGTGCAATAGTATGTATTACATAAATCCAAGAGTGTCGTATTGCATAGAATACAACACTATTGTACATATTTGATACATGCTATTGTATATATGTAATATAAGACTATTGCACATATCGAATGCACGCTATTGCATATATGTAAAACAATACTAACAGCATTCTCAACCCATCCCCTAAAATTATGTGAGGGGAGTTTGCAAATTATAAGGTGAGGTTTTGAGTGGTTGTGAAGGTAAATTATAGGGTGGAGAGAGAAGAGTAGTGATTTTTGTAAATTTGGGAAAACTTTGTTTGCCTATATTTATATTTTAATATTTGTTGATTTGGTTATTTGTAGAGGAGAGAAAAAACTGTAATGATAAAAGTATAAAAATTATGATTTAATTGAACATGAGAGAGAAATATAGTGATTTTTAGTGTAATTATATAGATGAGAATGGGGGACGGAATGAGAATGCTCTAATGCACATATGCACTACATCGACTTTTATTTTTATTTTTTTATATTTTTGTATATAATACAACACTATTACACATATACAATACACAATATTGAATATATACAATTAAACACTATTGAACATATAAAATACACACTATTGCGTATGTGCACTGCATTGACTTTTTTTTATATTTTTTCCGGTGAAGAATATAAAATATAAGAAGGATGAAAGAAAAAAAAATGATACTATTTTTTTTTTAAATTAAAAATATTTCTTTATAAGTTAAAGTTTTTTAGGAGCTTTCTCTTGATCATCTCCAATATAGATATGCCTAAAAATGAAAATTGTAAACAAAAAAAGTTTCGAATATACAAAAAAAAGTCTCAAAGTACAACGTGCGTGCGCACGCGCGCGCGCGCACACACACATATATATATATAAAGAGAGAAAAGAGTTCAAATAAAAAACAATAGTTTTGTGAGAAGTGTGAGAAAACTTTAAAATAAAGTACACCACCTAAATAGGACACTATACCATGTAAATAGGAAACTATACAACTTTTAGAAGCTATCAATCTCAACCACTAGATCCTGGATCCAAGGGTCTACATCTATTCTTATGCGTCTCACAAAACTATTGTTTTTTACGTTAACCCTACTATATATATATATATATATATATATATATATATATATATATATATATGAGTGTGATCTAGAGAGAACTTCTCTTAAATAGATAACTAAAGAACTAATACTGAATTATATTTTAACTTTTAAAATAAAAATATTATGTAATTTTTTTTCTTTCATCCTTCTAATAAGTTGATATTGTTCATAAAAACATTATCGATGTAGTACATATGTGCAATAGTGTGCGTTTCAGATATACAATAATTTTTTATTGCGTATAATACAAAACAATTGCATTATACAATACATACTATTGAATATGTGCAAATAAAACATTATTGCTTGTATACAATACACACTATTGTGTATATGTAATACAACACTAATGCAAATATGCACTATATCGATTTTTTTTATTTTTACATACAAAATTACACTATGGCACATATACAATATAAAAAATTACATGTATGTTATTTAACACTATTGAACAAATGAAATACACACTAGTGCACATATGTAATAAAAAAAAGTTGATGTATTGCATATGTGCACTACAACGAGTTTTTTTATTTTATTATTATTTTTATATTTTTTTCTAATGAACAATAACAACATATAAGAAAGATGAAAGAAAGAAAAATTAATTTTTTTTAGTTAAATTAAAAATATTTATTTATTAGTTTTCTAGTTATCTCTCTAAAAAGGAATTCTCTCTTAATCATCTCCCTATATAGATATACTAGTTTTTGTCCCCCGTATTACGGGGGCTGTTTTACATTACTCGTTTTTAATGTTTATATACTTTTTTGAGTTTAATTTTATTCATTGTAAGGAAATTTATAATATAATTAGAGTTTGATGATAAAATGGTTTCACAAATAACTAAGTTGTTATAACTCGGATTAAAAGTTATTTGGGTTTGGTGAGACCCAAGACCCGCATATAAATAACTATTTGAGTTTAATTTTATTTATTGTAAAGAAATTTATAATATAATTAGAGTTTGATGATAAAATGGTTTTACAAATAACTAAGTTGTTATAACCCGGTTTAAAAGTTATTTGGTTTTGGTGAGACCCAAGACCCGCTTATTTTTTTACTATAAAAATGTTTTTTAATTTTAAATAATATCTTTTAAAAAAATCATATAATAATTTTTAGTATATCATATTTTATAGGATTTTCACATCAATAATTTGGTGAGAATAATTTTTAATTTAATGAGATGTTATAACCCGTTTAAGAAATATATGGGTTTGGTAAGACCCATACCCGTGAATTCGGGTCAAATGCATGAGAAACCTCAATTTAAAAATTAAGCAAATCTGGTGACTCCAATAAAAGGGGGAGCGACCACATCACGACACATAGGATTTTTATGTTTTCGTTTGTATATATTATAGATATACACTCAATAAATGGTTGGCTAATCATTTTCCGATAAAAAAAATTAACTAAATTTGAAAACCATGTCAAAGGTAGTTATAGTTAAAAATTCACTAATAAAACCATTTTTTTTTCACTTTATTATAATTGTTTTAAGTTTAATATACTAAGTAGGGATTACTCCATAGAATGGTAACTAACTTTGAAATTTGTTCCAACCAGGTCATTGATAAAAACTTTTGTTCCAATCAGGTCATTGAACTTTCATTTTTATTCCAATCCTAAATATTTTACCTAGATAGCAGGTAATCTAGGTTTTTTTTTTTAATGTTTTTACTTTGCATAATAACTTTTAAAGGTTGCAAAAATTAGTAAAAATGCGAAATATAATTTTAAAATTCCGAATTTGTAAAAAAATTCGGAAAATTAAGGTTTGGGTTAGAACGGGTCAAGGTCGGAACGGGGTTCGGGTCATTTTTATTTTTTTTGAACCAACGAATCACCGCGTTTTCAACACGTTACAACTCGTTTTAACAGCAAAAGCTCGTTTAAGTGATTCTTTTAGTTTGTTTCAGCACCTAAAAGCTCGTTTAAGCGATTTTTAAGTTCGTTTCAGCACATAACAGCTTGTTTAAGCGATTTTTCAGTTCATTTCAGCACTTAACAGCTCGTTTAAGCGATTTTTAAGTTCGTTTCAGCACCTAACAGCTCGTTTCAGCACCTAATCGCTTAAAAGAGTTGTTAGGTGCTGAAACAAACTTGAAAAATCGCTTAAACGAGCTGTTAGGTGCTGAAACGAACTGAAAAATCGCTTAAACGAGCTGTTAGGTGCTAAAACGAACCGAAAAATCGCTTAAACAAGCTGTTATGTGCTGAAACGAACTGAAAAATCATTTAAATGAGCTGTTATGTGCTGAAACGAATTTAAAATCACTTAAACGAGCTGTTAGGTGCTGAAACAAACTAAAAAATCGCTTAAACGAGCTGTTAGGTGCTGAAACGAACTTAAAAATCGCTTAAACGAGTTGTTAGGTGCTGAAACGAACTTAAAAATCGCTTAAACGAGCTGTTACTGAAACGAACTGCAAAATCGCTTAAACGAGCTGTTAAGTGCTGAAATGAACTGAAAAATCGCTTAAATGAGCTGTTAGGTGCTGAAACGAACTGAAAAATCGCTTAAACGAGCTGTTAGGTGCTGAAACGAACTTAAAAATCGCATAAATGAGCTGTTACTGAAACGAACTGAAAATCGCTTAAACGAGCTGTTAAGTGCTGAAACGAACTGAAAAATCGCTTAAACGAGCTATTATGTGCTGAAACGAACTGAAAAATCGCTTAAACGAGTTGTTAGGTACTGAAACGAACTGAAAAATCTCTTAAACGAGATGTTAGGTGCTGAAACGAACTTAAAAATCGCTTAAACGAGCCGTTAAGTGCTGAAACGAACTGAAAAATCCCTTAAACGAGTTGTTAGATGCTGAAATGAACTGAAAATCGCTTAAACGAGCTTTTGCTGTTAAAACGAGTTGTAACGTGTTGAAAACGCGCTAATTCGTTGGTTCAAAAAAATAAAACTGACCCGAAACCCGTTTCGACTTTGACCCGTTCTCACCCGAACCTCAATTTTCCGAATTTTTTTTGCAAATTTTCGGAGTTTTAAAATTGTATTTCGCATTTTTACTAATTTTCGCAACCTTTAAACGTTATTATGCAAAGTAAAAACATTGAAAAATTAAAAAAAATCTAGATTACCTGCTATCCAGATAAAATATCTATGATTGGAATAAAAATGTAAGTTCAATAAATTTCAAAGTTGGTTACTATTCTATAAAGTAATCCCTGTGAGGTATATTTAAAAAAATATATATATCAGCAAAGAAACACAGTATTCGAGTATGATGAAATTCAAAAAAGTAATGGGAAAAAGTGTTTTGTGTTTAGACAAACCGGACCCAATCTCACCAATTAAGCTCTATATATAGCTTATTTTTAACATGAACCGATTCAATTTTGCCATTGTAATGGGCTCTTCCAAAACCTCGTTCTTGATCCTAAGTTTAATCAGGGAAGAAAGGCGGTGATGGTTATGCTCAAGAACATGTTAGAAACAAGATGGGCTAAGCCAAATAAGGTCAACAATGATTTCTTTGATTATGTCCTTGAAGAACTCAAGCAAAATGATACAATCCTTACGGAAGAAATTGCTTTGGACTTTATGTTTTTGCTATTGTTTGTAAACTATGAAACAACTTCCAAAGCAATAATAATGGCAATCAAGTTTCTAACAGATAACCCTCGGGCATTGAAGGAATTAACGGTATATGTAAAGAGTTGAGTGTTAAATCCATAAAAGGATTTCATACATGTAACACATATATCCTTGTTATTTAATGTAGGAAGAACATGAGAAAATCCGAAGGAAGCGGGAAAACCAGACGGTTGGACTTTCATGGGAAGAATATAAGTCGATGACGTTTACCTTTCAGGTTAGATTAGAAGATTCATACAAAATGGCGGTTAATCGGTTATAACCATTTGATTAATTGTGAAATATATAAAAAGATTACTCAATTTAAATTTATAGTTGAGTAAATTTAGGGAAGGTAGCTTGAATTTAACTAATCAAAAACTATGTTAACTGATTAAATGCTAAATTTAATTAAAACAATGCTGTTGTGATAGGCTTTGCATGTAAGCTTAAGTCCTTAACAACACCATATTCATCACTCAAGTTTAATTAAATTTGACTTTTTAAAAGGATCCAAAGTTTCTGAACCCTAATCTCATACGTATGATTGTATCATCGTTCTTTGATCATTCTATCAAAAATCTCTTGTTCTTGTCTCATTATGAGTTTTATCCGATTGAAAGATTCAGGAGAACCACTGAATTATTTCGATCTGAAAATGTTTCACGACGTACTCTGAGTTTATCAATGAACTAACTACATAACTTTCAGCTTATCAATGAAACACTAAGGCTGGCGAATATAGCTCCATTACTATTCAGAAAAGCAGTAAAAGATATCAAGTTTAAGGGTAATACTAAATATATGACATATATGTTTCTAGATGCATTAAGATTCATAAATGTTACTGATATTGAAGCTTGCTTAATTCAGACTACACTATCCCATCTGGTTGGGCGGTAATGGTATGTCCCCCTGCTGTCCATTTAGATCCTGTGAACTATAAGGATCCGCTTAACTTCAATCCATGGCGATGGGAGGTACGTAATCTATGTTTATACTCGTACATCATTTAGAGAAATGGTAATAAACTTCTTGTGAAATAAGTGTATCTCAACTTTCAAGCAGGCAAAGGATTTGAAAAGTGCATCAACGACTTTCATGGCTTTTGGAGGTGGCCAAAGGTTTTGTGTTGGAGCAGATTTTGCTAAACTTCAAATGGCTGTTTTTCTTCATTGTCTGGTGACCAAATATAGGTAAAAACAAAGCAAGAATACATTATTGTGCTAGAGATAAAATTATATATATATATATAAATATATATATATATATATATATATATTAACTTGTTAATTTTCTCCTTTCCAATCTCAGATGGCAAGCAATCAAAGGAGGAGATATTGTACGAACTCCGGGTTTACAATTTCCTAACGGATTTCATGCAACATCTGAATCTAGCTACGTTTAATCATCAACTATCATAGTTTCAACCGTGTATACAATCCATATATCTCTGTATAAGGACTTTGCCACATCAGATAATGAAATATATTATAACCTGCACATGTGTATCTTCACTTAGAATATATTGCTTAATTAGTGTTAGGGCGTTGAATCTTTAATACTGAACACTTAAAGAGGAATTTAGATGCATAAAAACAAAACATTTAAACTCTTTTCGCATAGGATAACAAAGCATTCAACGTCTACTTCTGCTATTCTAGCCATGTTTGTATCCTTAATGATGATACTACAACTAAACAAATAACTAGCAAAAGTACTGTCATTCCTCTATGTCCTTCTCTTAGTACGAAAATGCTTATGCCCGTGCTTGTACGCTGTCTTTGAGGTTCCATCATCACGTCTAGAATATATGTTTTCGTCTTCCATAACATCTTCCTGTTTACTTGCATAAAGCGGATGCTGCGTGATACTTGCATCTTTAACTCGCTCGGATTTGTGTTTGTCCCTCTTGAAATGATGATGATGGTGCTCAGTTTTGTGTTTGTCTCTCTTAACACTATTATAAGTACCATCTGAATGATGTTTTGTTTTCTTCTTATGATGTCTAACCAAATCAACTACCCTGTGTTTATTAATGTGTTGGAGTTTTCGTTCATTGTCCCAAAAATGGTCTTCCCACCAGTCGTAAACGGGATCAAAAAGTCCGGTTTCGTGTAGAAGCTAGATTAGTGTAATCACTAAAAGTCATAAAAATGAAAAAAAAAATAGAAAGTTAAATAATTAACAAAAAAATCAGAAAGTGAAATTAGAAGTAGCTTAATTACCAGTAGGGAAGACTGCCAAAAACAGACCAAATAATAGCATCCAGGTCATACAAATGTGGCGTATGTGACAACCAATGTCGAAGAAACCCGAGCATTTCATTCTGCTTGCATCGAGTAATGTAACAATCAGATCAATAAACATTTATGGTAATTTAATGAAAGTTAGATTAAATATTTTAACCTGCAAGTTTTTCCAGTGATGAAATCCACCATATACTCCCAAACCGAGTGCCAAAATTCCTCAAAACCTGCAAAGTAGCCTTGTGCACCCTCCTCGCCCTCAGGCGGTTCCCATGGAATCTAAAATAAATAATATGCAAGCAGATTAATGAAATATTGTAAAACCATAATTTTTTGTTTGTATAGATTATATACAGATACAATACCTGTGTTCCATTGTCAAGAACTGTGGCGGTTGTTGTAAACTGGCACTCAGCTCTATCAGTTTCTTGATAGTCCGAATCTTTCAATATAGCTGCAATGTGATGTTTTTTTTTATTTGCAACAGATTAGCATACTATTTATAAGCAAATGTGGCAATATGATGGTTATACCGGCCATACCATTACACACATATTTGGCAGCTTGATCTGTTGTTGGTTGCACTTTAAAATATCGATTTACAACTTCTCTTGGCTTCATGATGAAAAATTGTTCCTGTACAAAAGTGTTCAAATTAATTATTCAGAACAAAATATCCTTAAATAATGGTTTAGTTTAATGCATACCTCCATTTGACTGACACCTCCAGAGCAATCAAACTGCAAAATATAAACATGTATAATGAAGTCTGTAATTTTAATCCAATACTTATATTAAGAACACATATGTTAAAAAATATTATTACAGTTAAGCTGTAGGAAGCTTCCACGTCACCGGTGTTGTTAGTTGTGATTGTGGGAGTCCCAAATTGAGTGAGGGCTTCAAAAGTGGGGACTCTGATGCTTAAAATGTTCCCGGGACTCCTGCAACCAAACAAGATATACGAGTTGTTGTTTAAAATGCAGAATAATAATGAATTTTTTTTTAAAAAATGTACTAACCTTTGATACACATATTCTATATCATCAGCACTCAGTTCTATCAAAAGGTTTGAGTTTACGACTTCTGTAACTCCTATGGAAAATGAATGGCTACTTGCATTCTGCATAAAATTTAATTAATTGGTGATTAATTGTTTATGTAGATATGTATAAACATACATATATAATATATATTCAGAATCTAAGGAACCTAACTGGATGCTCATTTATCCTTTCAAATCTTCCTACCACATCATAAAGAGGGAGCTGATATCTACGGATCCTATCCTGATCCGACTGTAACATTCAAGTTTTAAAATGAACAGGTTAAAACAGCAACAGCAACAACAACAACAACATTAATAATAATAATAATAATAATAATAATAATAATAATAATACTCACATCCCAATAGTTCCATAACTGATTATGCAGGCAACTCATAAATGGTATATTGCAGAAATTTGGATGGTTTCTAAAAGCTTCAAAGCTTGTGCCAATTTTATTGCATTCGAAACAGAGCAGCTCCCTTGTTGGAAGTGATATCCACCATTTGAACTAAATTCTATTAAATAATTTCCATAGGTTTTTAAATTATATTATAAAGTAGTTTTTACCTGGCACGTTGTGCCGGACAGATCGGTAAAACTCAGACATTGGTAAAACCCAAGCGTTGAGCCGAAACATTCCGTTTTCTGGTTTCGGTTAATAAACGAAAGTATGAGTTACTATGAGTCGGGCTAGTGTTGGGCAAAATGGAATTGGGTTATGGACTTGGGTTATGAAGGAAAGAGGAAAAGACCAAGGGCTTAAGCCCATGATCTAAAATTATATAAGTCATTAATACCCATTTAATTTCATTTCACATATATTTCATACACCTCCCAAAACACACACTTAAGCTTTCTCTCTCTAGCAAAAATCACCAAGTAAAACCGATCCCGATCCAAGGTATGATAGTATTTTGTTGTATGAGCTTAAACCCGTTAGATATAATCACGCAACGACGAGCCGACACCGTCAAACCGTTAAGGGAAAAGGGTAACGAATTACCCTTGATTCGTATAGCCCGTTCGTTAAAAGAAGATAACGAATTAGATGGACCGATTCGTTACCTGGACTGGTTCGCTATGGACTGATTCACTAAGAGTCCAGTTCGTTAGAGGGATTCAATTCGTTACAGGAACCAGTTCGTATGACAACCCGATTCGTTAAGAGTAATGTAACGAAAACATAATGACAAGAACACTCCCTGGACTTAGAAAAAGAATGATTTAATTACAAAGAAGCCCTTGAACTTTTAAGTTAGCTAATTAATTAATGATTCAAAATCCTAATGGAAAATGTGTTAAGACAGTTAACCCCAGCCAGGGGCTCTACCCCTTGGACCCCGCTAGGGGCTGCCGCCCCTAGAACCCCGCTGCCAGGGACGCTGCCCCCGGACCCCTTTTGTTGAGGGTTATAATTAGACTAGAAACGCGATATGGGTAGTAATAATTAATTGATACGTGTAATTGTTATACAGTTAGTCGTGCACAGCTAAGGAAAGGAATAACAATTAACGGTGAACGCAATCGAGTTCATGTGAGTTTCTAGCCCCCTTTCCTTGTTATGTTTTCGGGGCTGTGTGCATACTCGATGTGATTAGTTAATAAACTTACCTTAAGTGGTAAGTGTATGCCTTATATGATTATGTATAAATGAATGCTTGACGGTGTGTGAACGATATTCGGATATTGCATGTACCGTCGGGTGATAGTTGAAGATATGAATGATATGTATATAAGGTATGAATGATTGCTTGTCGGTACGTGAACGACCTTCGGATATTGCACGTACTGTCAAGGTATAATGTTATGTATAATGTACGAATGATATGTATGCATATTATGAATGAATGTAAGAGATAGTCAGGTACAGAGGAAAGGGACTGAGCCCTAATAATACTCAAGGTAGACAGGGATCGGACCCTAATAATATCCGAGGCAGAAAAGGGACCGAGCCCTTTATAAATCTCGAGGCAGAAAGGGACTGAGCCCTAATAATACTCAAGGCAGAAAAGGGACCGGACCCTAATAATATCCGAGGCAGAAAAAGGGACCGGGCCCTAATAATATCTGAGGCAGAGTAGAATAATGTAAAGTAGAGTTTAGAATAAAGTACGAAGGCAAGTACGTATATTATGAACGAATTACGACAATATGAAGTACGTATGGAAAATACGTAGTTATGAATGTATTGAATGTTGTATGATTAACTAGAACTCACTCAGCGTAGCTGACTTTCAGTATGCACGCAGGTGAGTAGAATGAGGCAACTTACTTGAGGGGAAGCACATGGCATGGATTTAAAGACACTGGCATCTCAATGAAGTTTTATGTTATGATGTTTTTAAAAGACAATGTTTTAAGTTTAAATGATTTGAATGCTCGTTAAAGACAAGAAATGATGGGTATTTAATATATTGGTTTGAAGTTTATTATTCCGCGAAAGTTTTAATTAACTCTGATATTTAGAACTGTGTTTATGAGTAAATCCAACGTCAGATGTGAGGCACCGGTAACGGGGCCTTACAAGTTGGTATCAGAGCAAAGTTCGAGAGATTTAAGCATCCTACATGCTGAGACTCGAACAGAGAATGAGATAAAAGTAAGAAAAGAAAGAAGATGCCAGTACGAGAATGCCATGTGTCACTCAAGCAAGCTAAGTAAAGGTAAAGTATGTGAATAAATTCACATGTAAAGTAGAATGATGAATGGATGTTTGCGTAATTTCTAAATAAATAATGTATGAATGATAGCTTAATGGCTAGGGATAGGAGTATGTGATGATATGAACTATTTGATTGTCTAACTGTTAGAAGTAGAATTAGCACAAATAGACTCATAAGAGGAAGTGTATAGGACACGGAAAGTAACGTGTGCAGCTAATCACAGTTGGCCACTGTTATTACCTGTTAACCTTACTATCCTTGTACTAAATGGTTCCTTAAGTGATAATGTTTGTGTTTCTAATAGAATACGAATGGCTGGAGCTAAGAAAGTTGCTGGAAGAGGAGGACGTACAGGACGTCGTAGTAGGCCACGCGTTGTCCGAGAAACGACAGTAGAAGCAGCTACTAACGCTGACGGAGAAGGAAGTGCAGCCGGTGGAAATCCGAGTAACAACGAAGGGTATCAACTTAACCCTGCTGTTCAAGCTGTCATTGCTCAGGCGGTAGCAGCTGCAGCGAAGAACTGGAATCCTGAAAAGTCCGCTGAGAAGTCGGGGGAAAAGAGTAAGAAGGATGATGAGGAGGAGAAGGAGGGATCAAGTGTGATTAAATCGGTGAAGGTTGATGATAGGAAAAGGGGCCGAGGTGGGTGCAACTACAAGTCATTTAAAGGTTGTGACCCGCCGAAGCTGATTGCCTTGGGAGACGCAATCGCTACACTTCAATGGATAACCGCCATGAATAAAATTATCCGAATTAGCGAATGCCGTCCCGACCAAGCTATGGGTTATGCTACCCAATCATTTGGTGATGAAGTCATGTACTGGTGGGAATCTGTTGAACAGAGGAAGACCAGAGAGGAGATCAAAGCTATGAGGTGGGATGAACTGAAAGATCTTGTGATTAAGAAGTTTTGTGCGGATGCAGAGGTTGAAAGGGTTGAAATGAAATTTTTGAGTCTGAAGGCGGGTAAGATGACACACCGCGAATACACGACGGAGTTCAGTCGCATTTCAAGGTTGGTGTCGGACTTGGTGAACACCGAGGCCAAGCGGATCAAGTGTTACCTTAGGGGTCAGCCGCAGAATGTTCGCGTCTTGGTCAAGGCTGGTAGACCGGGTACTTTTGATTCTGCTGTAGGACTCGCAGAAATGGTTTATGACGACTTGCTGGCAGATGATGTGATGGTGGAAGAGAAGAAGGATAAGAAATGGGTCGCTCCTGTCAAGCGCCCAGGTACTCAGTTGTGGAACCCTAGGGACAAGAGGCAGAGAGTATGGGAGAAGAAGTCGTGTAAGACTTGTGGCAAGGCACACGGTGGCGAGTGCAGGTGGAGTAAAGGTTCTGACGTTTGTTATAAGTGTGGGAAGAGTCATGCTGGTGAGTGCAAGTTTGGTACGAACGCTTGTTACAAGTGCGGGAAGGTGGGGCATTACGCTCCAGAGTGTACTGCGAAACCCGCATGTTACAAGTGCGGTAAAATGGGTCACTTTTCGAGAGAGTGCACCGATGGTGAGGCTGGAGGTAGTGGAAAGAAAGATGCTGATCAAGCGAGGCCGAGGACTAGGGCCTACATGCTGACCCAGGAACAAGCTAGAAAGACTCCCGATGTTGTGACCGGTACGTTCTTAGTAAACGGTATTTCTGCTTCAGTATTATTTGATTCGGGTGCGAATAGAAGTTTTGTAGCTACGACATTTAGTAAACTAGCTAAAATGAAAAGTTGTCGAGTGTGTGAAACCCTTATAGTAGAAACCGCTAGTGACACTTCAGTTAAACTAACGAAAATGGTTAAGAATTGTAAGATAGAATTAGAGGGACATGAGTTCCCTGTTACTTTGTATGTTATGACATTAGGAGGGTTCGATGTAGTTTTGGGGATTGATTGGTTGTCCGAGTATGAAGCTTAGATAGTGTGTATGAGTAGGATAATAAAGCTAAAGTCATTGGATGGTAGTGCAGTGATGGTTTATGGCGATAAGGAAAGTTCAGGGTTTAACGTCATTTCAATGATGAAAGCCGAAGGTTTGTTAAGGCGAGGGTGCGGTGCCTACCTGGCGTATGTTGTCAACGCTACGGCCGAGACTAAAGAAATGAAAGATGCTCCTATAGTGCGCGATTACCCCGAAGTATTCCCTGAGGATCTTCCGAGGTTGCCACCGGAGCGAGAGATAGAAATCCAGATAGATTTAATACCAGGAGCCCAGCCCGTTGCGAAAGCACCTTACCGTCTAGCGCCGTCTGAAATGAAGGAATTGATGTCCCAACTACAAGAACTCCTCGAAAAAGGTTTCATAAGGCCAAGTGTTTCCCCGTGGGGCGCACCAGTGTTATTCCTGAACAAGAATGATGGAAGTATGAGAATGTGCATAGACTATCGCGAGTTGAACAAGCTTACGGTAAAGAATAGATACCCTTTGCCAAGGATTGATGATCTGTTTGACCAACTGCAAGGATCAAGTTGGTTCTCATGAATAGATCTCAGATCAGGCTATCATCAATTGAAAGTGAAAGAGGCAGACATCCCTAAGACAACATTTCGGACGCGGTATGGACACTACGAGTTCCTCGTAATGTCATTCGGTCTAAAGAATGCTCCCACAGTATTTATAGACATGATGAATAGGGTGTGCCGGCCGATGTTGGATAAGTCAGTTATCGTTTTCATTGACGACATATTGATTTATTCAAGAAGTGAGTTTGATCATGCCGAACATCTGAGAGAAGGATTGGAGACTCTGAAGAAAGAGAAGTTATATGCTAAGTTTTCGAAATGCGCGTTTTGGTTGCGAGAAGTGCAATTTCTAGGTCACATGATTAATCCTGAAGGGATTACCGTGGACCCAGCTAAGATCGAGGCGATAACAAATTGGAAGACTCCCCAGAATTCGAATGATATACGAAGCTTCTTAGGGTTAGCTGGCTACTATAGGAGATTCATCTAAGGTTTCTCCAAGATAGCCGCACCGTTAACCGGTATGACCCGAAAGTCGATATTATTCAGTTGGGGTAAGTTTCAAGAAGAGGCTTTTCAGGAGTTGAAGAAGAGACTCATGCAAGCTCCAATCCTTGCTTTACCCGATGGTGATGAGGATTTGGTTGTTTGTACTGATGCTTCGCATCGTGGGTTAGGTTGCGTGTTGATGCAACGAGGGAAAGTGATAGCTTACGCGTCTAGACAGTTGAAAGTCCATGAAAGTACTTATCCGACGCATGATTTAGAACTAGCAGCAGTAGTGCATGCTCTCAAGATATGATCTTGAAGGCATTATCTATATGGTGCTAAGTGTACCATTTATACAGATCATAAAAGTTTAAAGTACTTCTTCGAGCAGAAGGAATTGAACATGAGACAGAGAAGGTGGTTAGAATTGATAAAGGATTACGACTGCGACATTAAGTACTACCCTGGGAAAGCTAATGTGGTACCCGACGCGCTAAGTCGTAAGAATGAGGAAGTCCTTGCAACAGTGAAGTCATACAAGTTGATTATGAACTCAAGTCTATTTGAAGAAATCATCAAGGTGCATTCAGAAGTGCTAGTAGATGAAGGACTAGTGAAGAAAGAAAGGATTTTCGGTCAGCAAAACGAGCTGATAGAAAACACGCATGGTGTTAAGACCAGGTTTGACCGTATGTGGATTCCACGCCATGGGGATCTCAGAGGTCGAATCTTAGATGAAGCTCATAAGTCAAGGTATTCGATTCATCCAGGAACTACTAAGATGTACCAAGATTTGAAAAGAGATTATTGTTGGCCGGGAATGAAGAACGATGTAGTAGATTATGTTAGTAAGTGCTTAACTTGTTTACAAGTCAAGGCAGAGCACCAGAAGCCTTATGGGAAGATGCAACCGCTAGAGATACCAAAGTGGAAATGGGTACACATCACCATGGATTTCATAACTATGCTACCTCGTACAGCTAAGCATCATGATACCATCTGGGTGATTGTGAACCGTTTGACCAGGAGTGCTCACTTTCTACCTATAAGAGAGGCTATCTCGTCAGAAACATTAGCAAGATTGTTCATTAAAGAGGTTATATCCAAGCATGGAGTACCGTTATCGATTGTGTCTGATAGAGATACTCGTTTTACTTCGAGGTTTTGGAAGAAGTTCCATGAAGCTATGGGAACAAGATTGAACATCAGTATGGCGTATCATCCTCAAACAGATGGACAGCCTGAAAGGAAGATCCAAACCCTTAAGGATATGCTACGTTCTTGTGTTTTAGACTTTTGTGGAAGTTGGGATGATCACCTGCATCTAGCAGAGTTCTCCTATAACAACAACTACCAATCAAGTATTGGTATGCCACCATTCAAGATGTTATATGGAAGACGTTGTAGAACTCCGGTATGTTAGGGGGAGATTTGTCAAAAGGATATGGGAAGTTTGGAAATTGTTCAAGAAACTTCTTCAAAGTTTGATCAGATTAAGGCATGAATGAAAGCTGCTCAAGACAGACAGAAGTCGTATGCTGATAAGCGGCGATGACCGATTGAGTTTAACGTTGGTAATATGTGAAAAACGTATATAATATTAATAACCAAGTTTTACCGAATTCACCTAAAAAACACACAATCGGCAAGTGTACCGGTCGCAATGTAGTTCGCAAGTAAGAACTGATATCGAACCTAGGACACTATGGGTAAACTCTAATTATTAAACCTAAAATATTACTAACCTAGACTTTCTTTTGATTTTTTAAAATTATTTTTATATTAATTAAACTAATAAAACTTAACTAATTAAAATTTAAACTAAAAATAAAACTTTATAAAAATTGGGTTTTACTAATATGCGAGAAACGACTACCTAGGTAATGGAATCCTACTAGTTAAACTTAATAGCTAACGAACTTGACTTGGTTGAAAAACAATATCTTAAAAATATGACACTAAAGATCACTAAAGTACGCTAGATTGCCTCCCGGCCTCACCAACGACACCTTAGAACTCTAATGACATGTGAAGCTCAATTGTTAAAGGGTTGGATCACCTCCCAGTCTCACCTTACCTAATAATACTATGATACCCCACAACCCAAATCACCTCCCAGTCTCTTCGGATACAATATATATTAATATAAAGTGGGTATTTTTAATTAACTTGAACAAAACTTGTATCACAATAATCTAAGGGACCTAGGATAACTCACTCCCGTGAAATTATTACCCAAACCCGCAAAAGACAAAGATGACACAACACTAAATTACCTCTCGCCTCTCTAGTGAAAGAACAATAAAATCTAAACCACTTTCAATACTTATTCCTACGATTTTTTCGACCATAAACCGCAAACAAGTTGAAAACACAAAGTAAACAACCTAATCATGTGTCTAACAATCACCAAAAAAAACTATTAAACACAAGTGGAATAAATATTAAAGTAAGAAACTAGATTTAATTACTCAACAATATTATGACCAAACCAATTAAAAACTTTTATCATAACATTAAATCAACCAACGTCAAATAATAGTTCGTCAAACCATTAGTCTAAACTAGTACTCAACCAATACCAAGATAGTATAAAATATTTAGCTACTCATAATAAAGTATGAAACAAAAATAAAATATAGTTCACAAAAATGATTCATAATAAAAATTAATAAAACAAACCAATTATTCTTCTTCTCGCGATTCTTTTTCAAAGCTTCCCCCACCAAATTATTTGGCTCTAACTTCACCTGACCCCCTTTTCACAAAAATTAATATAGATTGTGCTTTCTTCCTGTGACTTGTGTCGTAGAACAGTAGCCGGCCCCCCTTTCACAATTGTTCCACAGCCACTAGAATATATAATATATTATTCTTTATGCTTTCTGTCTTTCTCTCACGTGAGTTCCTCCACCAAATTCAAGAATCCCACAATAATGTTATTATATATTCTATGCTGTCGTCTCTTTATATCTATATTTAGTGTATTTGTAGGGGTTTTTTTTTGTTTATCTTTGTATCCATGTAATAGCTTTACAGCAACGGGCTTTCACCATTAATCTTTTGGCCCAAATCGATATTCCTCTTTACTTTGAAAGTCCATGTGACCAAACATAAGCCCAACCTTCCTTGATTTTGTGGGCCACTCTATCATTAGCCCATTAGAAATATTTTAACGAGCTCTTCTACAATTTGTAAAGAAATAAAACTCATAAGTAATTGAAGCATGGTTAACGTGTAATTTTATCTTTTAATAGGCATGTGAACATGAAACTCAACAAAATATGTGGCCATTTATTCCACCAATTATTATTTTGATGCCATTGTGGTCTCAAGTTTAGCATAAATACTTTAATTTAGCTCTTTTAAAAACTTAACCTTTAAAATCCAGTTATGAGCCAAATAGAAATATATTCAATAAAAAAGCTGGCTCAAAATACTTAAAAATGTAGGAAATATTTATATAATTACATGTATCTTTTAAACCATATCAAATATCCCCACACTTAAACCTTTTTCTTCCCCGAAAAATATATATATTGCAATGGAATCAGAATTCAAGACTAGTTTTCAAAACATATAGGTTATCTTTTAAGCACAGATAAACGCAAAAACTGCGATTGCCGATATTGTTATCCACTTAAACCCAGCCACCAGTCTATCAAGCCCCCAATTGCATTAAGCGCTTTAAGTTCAAAAACCACGGCTACACCTACCTTATCTCAGACAAAGAGAGCTAGAAAAACTAGAGTCAAAGCAAACTGGTTTGACAAATCACCATAAGCCAAGAACTCGTTGATGGTACTAAGTAGATGCACTCGGTGAAATTTGATGGATGAATGGTCTTGTGGAGGTCGTACGAGCTATTCCTAAATATTATTGGACTTTGTATGCTGATCCCCTAATGCAATGCTCTCGAACATTTCTTCGGCCTCCTCTATGGTGAGTTTATCGAGCATATTTCCTCCGACGGAGGTATTGAACGGCTGTTGGGTTTCGGGAGTAAGACCGTTATAGAATTTTTCAACCACAGCCCAATCGTTTAGGCCATGCTGAGGACAACGGCTTATAAGAGTTTGGAAACGCTCCCACGCGGAATAATAGGACTCATCGGGGTCCATATGAAAAGAACGGATTTGCTCGCGTAGACGTCCGGCCTTCGATGGAGGGAAATACTTCCTAAGGAACTTGGATTGCAAGTAGGCCCATGTGGCGATTGAAGCATTTGGAAGAGAGTCGAACCATGTAGCAGCACATCCAGAAAGTGAGAACGGGAATAATTTAAGATGAATGACGTCAGACGAGATATTATTAATATTAAAAGTTTCGCAGATCCGCACGAATCGGGACAGGTGTCCCGGAGCATCTTCATCATCCAAGCCGTGGAACTGAGCAGAATTAGTGATAGAATTCATGACGTGAGATGGAATTTGCCAGTTTTGGTTATTAGTCGCAGCAGGTCAGACAATTGCAGATCGGGCTCCCATGATGCCATCGCTGGCTCTAGCATGAACAGTTTGTCTCGGCGGTGGAACGGCGTCGCCCATATCTATTCTAAGAGTAGAGACGCTAACCTGGATGTCGGTCGAATCGCTCTCGCTATCAGTAGTCTCCTTAAGTCGCTCTTGAAACTCACTCTCAGGCTCTTTTGATGCAATGAATAAAGGTGGGCCTTGAGAACGGGTATTATGCATAAACTAAAATAAAAAAATAATTTATAATTTTTTTGTTTTTAAATTAACTAAAACTAAAGGCAAAAATAGCAAGTAAAAGCACCTAAAGGAAAAATAACAACTAAAAAAATAAAATAAAATAAAAAAATAAACAGATCAGATAATCAACTCGGTTTAAGCAAAGAATTTGTCGGTGTCCCCGGCAACGGCGCCAAAAACTTAATGTGTGAAAAACGTATATAATATTAATAACCAAGTTTTACCGAATTCACCTAAAAAAACACACAATGGGCAAGTGTACCGGTCGCAATGTAGTTAGCAAGTAAGAACGGATATTAAACCTAGGACATTATGGGTAAACTCTAATTATTAAACCTAAAAGATTACTAACCTAGACTTTCTTTTGATTTTTTAAAATTCTTTTTATATTAATTAAACTAATAAAACTTAACTAATTAAAATTTAAACTAAAAATAAAACTTTATAAAAATTGGGTTTTACTAATATGCGAGAAACGACTACCTAGGTAATGGAATCCTACTAGTTAAACTTAATAGCTAACGAACTTGACTTGGTTGAAAAACAATATCTTAAAAATATGACACTAAAGACCACTAAAGTACGCTAGATTGCCTCCCGGCCTCACCAACGACACCCTAGAACTCTAATGACATGTGAAGCTCAATTGATAAAGGGTTGGATCACCTCCCAGTCTCACCTTACCTAATAATACTATGGTACCCCACAACCCAAATCACCTCCCAGTCTCTTCGGATACAATATATATTAATATTAAGGGGGTATTTTTAATTAACTTGAACAAAACTTGTATCACAATAATCTAAGGGACCTAGGATAACCCACTCCCGTGCAATTATTACCCAAACCCGCAAAAGACAAAAATGACACAACACTAAATTACATCTCGGCCTCTCTAGTGAAAGAACAATAAACTCTAAACCACTTTCAATACTTATTCCTACGATTTTTTCGACCTTAAACCGCAAACAAGTTGAAAACACAAAGTAAACAACCTAATCATGTGTCTAACAATCACCAAAAAAAACTATTAAACACAAGTGGAATAAATATTAAAGTAAGAAACTAGATTTAATTACTCAACAATATTATGACCAAACCAATTAAAAACTTTTACAATAACATTAAATCAACCAACGTCAAATAATAGTTCGTCAAACCATTAGTCTAAACTAGTACTCAACCAATACCAAGATAGTATAAAATATTTAGCTACTCATAATAAAGTATGAAACAAAAATAAAATATAGTTCAGAAAGATGATTCATAATAAAAATTAATAAAACAAACCAATTATTCTTCTTCTTGCGATTCTTTTTCAAAGCTTCCCCCACCAAATTATTTGGCTCTAACTTCACGTGACCCCCTTTTCACAAAAATTAATATAGATTGTGCTTTCTTCCTGTGACTTGTGTCGTAGAACAGTAGCCGGCCCCCCTTTCACAATTGTTCCACAGCCACTAGAATATATAATATATTATTCTTTATGCTTTCTGTCTTTCCCTCACGTGAGTTCCTCCACCAAATTCAAGAATCCCACAATAATGTTATTATATATTCTATGCTGTCGTCTCTTTATATCTATATTTAGTGTATTTGTAGGGGTTTTTTTTTGTTTATCTTTGTATCCATGTAATAGCTTTACAGCAACGGGCTTTCACCATTAATCTCTTGGTCCGAAT
Source organism: Bidens hawaiensis (assembly GCF_021521415.1). Lineage (NCBI taxonomy): Eukaryota > Viridiplantae > Streptophyta > Magnoliopsida > Asterales > Asteraceae > Bidens > Bidens hawaiensis. Next base: position 1,492,758 of record NW_027491282.1, on the reverse strand, counting down.
CGGTATTCCTCTTTACTTTGAAAGTCCATGTGACCAAACATAAGCCCAACCTTCCTTGATTTTGTGGGCCACTCTATCATCAGCCCATTAGAAATATTTCAACGAGCTCTCCTACACTTTGTAAAGAAATAAAACTCATAAGTAATTGAAGCATGGTTAACGTGGAATTTTATCTTTTAATAGAATGTGAACATGAAACTCAACAAAATATGTGGCCATTTATTCCACCAATTATTACTTTGATGTCATTGTGACCTCAAGTTTAGCATAAATACTTTAATTTAGCTCTTTTAAAAACTTAACCTTTAAAATCCGGTTATGAGCCAAATAGAAATATATTCAATAAAAAAGCTGGCTCAAAATACTTAAAAATGTAGGAAATATTTATATAATTACATGTATCTTTTAAACCATATCAGTTGGTGACAATGTGATGCTCAAGGTCTCGCCTTGGAAAGGAATTATTCGTTTTAGGAAGAGGGGAAAGTTGAGTCCGAGGTACATTGGACTGTTCAAGATTTTAAATCGAGTGGGTGAAGTGGCTTACAAGTTAGATTTTGCCAGATGAGTTAGAAGGAATTCACTCAACCTTCCATGTTTCTCATCTGAGAATATGTCTGGCTGATGACACGTCGCATATGCCATTAATGGACATTGAGGTTGATGAACAGCTGAACTACATTGAGCAACCAATTGAGATAGTTGATCGCAAGGAAAAGCAGCTTTGTCGTAAAGTTATCCCATTAGTGAAAGTGATATGGAAATACCGCAAAGGATCAGATGCTACTTGGGAAGTTGAAGAAGAGATGCACAAGTTTTATCCAGATTTGTTTATGTAATAGTTAGGTTTTGGGGACGAAACCTCTTTAAGGAGGGAAGACTTGTAACATCCCGTTTTCTGGTTTCGGTTAATAAACGAAAGTATGAGTTACTATGAGTCGGGCTAGTGTTGGGCTAAATGGAATTGGGTTATGGACTTGGATTATGAAGGAAAGAGGAAAAGACCATGGGCTTAAGCCCATGATCTAAAATTATATAAGTCAATTATACCCATATAATTTCATTTCACAAATATTCCATACACCTCCCAAAACACACACTTAAGCTTTCTCTCTCTAGCATAAATCACCAAGTAAAACCGATCCCGATCCAAGATATGATAGTATTTTGTTGTATGAGCTTAAACCCGTTAGATATAGTCACGAAACGACGAGCCGACACCGTCAAACCATTAACGTCACGGGATCCGGGTGGAATCGGGTATAAACCGAGCCAAAGATGAGCTTAGGGATCACCCTAGCTCAGATCTGGATCGAACGGGGCGAAAAACGGCGAAAAACGAGCTAAAACTCGTTTTTTCCGGCGAATCCACGGTTTTCAGGCGACGGCGCCGGAAATGTTAATACGAGGTAGGTAATGTCAGGGAATGTTCTGACATTCCCTGACCTAACCCTAGTTCGCTAACGGGAATTTAGCGAATTAAGGGTGATTCGCTAACTGATTCGTCTTAGGGAGCATAATGAACTAGCTCTAGTTCATTTCAGGTTCGTTAAGGAAAAGGGTAACAAATTACCCTTGATTCGTATAGCCAGTTCGTTAGAAGAAGATAACGAATTAGATGGACCGATTCGTTACCTGGACTGGTTCGCTATGGACTGATTCGCTAAGAGTCCAGTTCATTAGAGGGATTCAATTCGTTACAGGAACCGGTTCGTATGACAACCCGATTCGTTAAGAGTAATGTAACGAATTAGAAGTTTAACATAACGACAAGAACAGTCCCTGGATTTAGAAAAAGAACGATTTAATTACAAAGAAGCCCTTGAACTTTTAAGTTAGCTAATTAATTAATGATTCAAAATCCTAATGGAAAGTGTGTTAAGACAGTTAACCCCAGCCAGGGGCTCTGCCCCTTGGACCCCGCTAGGGGCTGCCGCCTCTAGAATCCCGCTACCAGGGGCGCTGCCCCCGGACCCCGTTCGTTGAGGGTTATAATTAGACTAGAAACACGATATGGGTAGTAATAGTTAATTGATACGTGTAATTGTTATACAGTTAGTCGTGCACAGCTAAGGAAAGGAATAACAATTAACGGTGAACGCAATCGAGTTCATGTGAGTTTCTAGCCCCCTTTCCTTGTTATGTTTCCAGGGCTGTGTGCATACTCGATGTGATTAGTTAATACACTTACCTTAAGTGGTAAGTGTATGACTTATATGATTATGTATAAATGAATGCTTGACGGTGTGTGAACGATCTTCGGATATTCAATGTACCGTCGGGTGATAGTTGAAGATATGAATGTTATGTATATAAGGTATGAATGATTGATTGTCGGTACGTGAACGACCTTCGGATATTGCACGTACTGTCAAGGCATAATGTTATGTATAATATATGAATGATATGTATGCATATTATGAATGAATGTAAGAGATAGTCAGGTACAGAGGAAAGGGACTGAGCCCTAATAATACTCAAGGTAGACAGGGATCGGGCCCTAATAATATCCGAGGCAGAAAAGGGACCGAGCCCTTTATAAATCTCGAGGCAGAAAGGGACTGAGCCCTAATAATACTTAAGGCAGAAAAGGGACCGGACCCTAATAATATCCGAGGCAGAAAAAGGGACCGGGCCCTAATAATATCTGAGGCAGAGTAGAATAATGTAAATTAGAGTTTAGAATAAAGTACGAAGGCAAGTACTTATATTATGAACGAATTACGACAATATGAAGTACGTATGGAAAATACGTAGTTATGAATGTATTGAATGTTGTATGATTAACTAGAACTCACTCAGCATAGCTGACTTTTAGTATGCACGCAGGTGAGTAGAATGAGGCAACTTGCTTGAGGGGAAGCACATGACATGGATTTAAAGACACTGGCATCTCAATGAAGTGTTATGTTATGATGTTTTTAAAAGACAATGTTTTATGTTTAAATGATTTGAATGCTCGTTAAAGACAAGAAATGATGGTATGTAATATATTGGTTTGAAGTTTATTATTCCGCGAAAGTATTAATTAACTATGGTATTTAGAACTGTGTTTATGAGTAAATCCAACGTCAGATGTGAGGCACCGGTAACGGGGCCTTACATGAGCCAGTAAGTTGACGTGAATTTCGTTGGTCTCGATCACGTGCGTTAATGTACCGGAATTAAAACCAAATATAAAACAAAACAATCATAAAACTTGAGGTGGGTCAATATGGTGGTGTGTGTCGGTAAAACTCGAGCGTTGGTAAAACTCGACCTTTGTTGATCCCGGGCGGTGAGTCTACGGATATTCGGTCGACTTCTGTCATGCTTGTTATGATACTAGAAAAAAAATTGGCATTCAGTCGGTTTTTGTTATGTACGTTACGATGACTGAACTAAAAAACAAATACAAAATATACGAACCAGTTCGGTGCCGCCAAGTGGCCCAATAGGTCCCTTGCGGCACCAAACTTGTTATTTGTTATATAGTAATAATGTGAAAAAAATTATGGGCCCTATAAGATGTTGGGCCTTGGGCCGTAGCTCTCCCTGCCCTACCCCTTCCCTCTGGGCTGGGCCTGGTTATGAACCCAGGAATGGAATTTTAAGCATCTTAGTTTTGCTATCTCAAACCGTTTAGCGACATATATTGTTGCCCATTTGCTTCTATTCCGATGTAAACACTGTTTATATGAATGAAAGTACATGATTTTATGTAAATAAAAAGTACTTATTTTTGAACAAGTCAATTTATGAGGTTTAATATTTATGCTTTTTAATTACACTTCAAGTCAATCATTTTTGTATTTTAGATACGGATCTATATTTCGAACTAGTTTGCTTGGTTCGCGAGTTATAGTATGTACTGATTCGGAACTTAGTTATATGGTGCTCCAACAACAAGGCCAATCCTTCAAAAGCTGGTACCCACCGAATATTAAAAAGGTAATAGGGAACCAACTTGTAGCTTCTATGCATGGAAGCTTCCGAAAGTATCTCAAGAACATGATCCTAACTGTAATCGGTCCCCAAAGCCTTAAAATGACACTTTCAGGAGTTGAAAGTGTAGTAACAAGGAACATGGAGGTGTGGGCTAGCCATAAAACAGTGAACTTGAAAATAGCAACGTGACAAGTAATTATTAACTTGTATTTGTGATATCAATTTATATTATAATGGTGTTTAACTAATCAGATGATATTTGAGTTCATTGGAAAAAAACTGATAAGTTATGATCCGGAGAAGTCACCTAAGAATTTAAGAGAAAATTTTGATGCTCTTGTACAAGGATTACATTCGTTTCCTTTAAAGATACCTGAAACTGCTTATTACAAGTGTCTGCAGGTAGAAATATGATTTTAATTCATGTGCATAGTTTATGACTATATTCGATTGTCTCAACAAAATAGACGTTGACTTTAAACCTTTGCTAAAGAGACATATCCGAAAGGTCCAATCCGGATATGACAAATAGGATCATTGGCTGAGGCATCTAAGGCTTAGCCGACACAAAAACTCACGGTGAAGTACAATTGGGTCCACACAATAGCCATTCATATTGAAACATGTGTAATTAGTGGGCTACGTTTAGCCAATGACTAGGATTTAGCCCGCAGTTTTATAGCCGTTAATTGCCCCCGCTTTTTTATTCCATTTAAATTTTAGCCCTCGCTTTTCATCCTCCAGCTAAATTTAGACCACGCTTTACACATGTATTTTTTTTTGTATTGTCTTTTTTTTATCCAAGTCTGCCTTTCAAAATTTTTTTGTGTTGGCTATGTTCTAGATGTCTTAGCCAACAAATCCTATTTGTAGGAGATTGGCTATGTCCGTTTGACAAAGGCTAAACGTTATTTTATTGGGTTTTTTTGTTTCAAAGTCTATTATGGTAATTTCACTCATTTAACATGCTTGCATTTTTATACAGGAAGAGCACGAGGAAATCCTAAGAAACCGGGAAAACCCGAAGGCATTCACTTTTCAGGTTTATATATTATCCTCGGTCTTTATAGTAAGTGATAATTGTAGAAATTGCAAGATATATAGACAGGTTAAAGTATCCTCGCGTTAGTTCATGTTGACTCAAAAACACCTTTTCGTCCACTCGTGAACCTTTTATAAAATGTTACAACGATAAATACGATTACAAAAACCGTAAGATTACACTTAGTAATCAATTTCTTAAATAAAGTAGTTTGTACATTCAAAAAGGATATACTTCGGACAACTTTGTGTCGTTTGACTCATTGCCTTCTTAACTAAGATTTTTTATTTGTCCCTTTTTCCTCAATTAGCATAATCGTATATTAACTGATTAGATCACTTACAGCTTATAAATGAAACACTAAGGCTGGGTAACATAGCTCCAGTGCTATTCAGTGAAGCTGTAACAGATTTCAAGTTCAAAGGTAAATACTGAATATATATCCATCAATATATATTGTATATCAATTTCTTGATATTATAAGAATAATTAATGGGTGTACTTGATTTAAAAATTGGTTAATGTAGACTACACTATCCCATCTGGTTGGCTGGTGATGGTGTGCCCCCCAGCTGTCCATTTGATCCAGTTAACTATAAAAATCCACTTGACTTTAATCCATGGAGATGGGAGGTAATAATAATAATATGTTCATTCTCATACATTTCATAGAAAATTAGTTAATGGTAATAAAGTACTTCTTGTGAAAACTTAAATTGCATGCATTGTAACTTTCAAGCAGGGGATGGATTTGAAAGGTGCATCAAAGACTTTCATGGCTTTTGGAGGTGGCCAGAGGTATTGTGTAGGAGCAGATCTGGCTAGACTTGAAATGGCTGTTTTTCTTCATTGCCTAGTGACCAAATATAGGTAAAGATGAATCAAGAATATATTATTAGGGTCATGCTATAGTTACATCACCTCCATCTCATTTAGCACCATGGGACGGCCGTTCAAAAAACACTCAATACGTTCGTGATGACAAAAAGTTCAAACTTTAAAAATTATTGGTCATAACGACTATCCGGCCAATATCGAGATGACTATTATGATAATAGACAGTCAAACATTGAAAATTTTTGGTCAAGACAGAAGTCCAACCTCTATCTCGACGATCGTTCTAACATCAAATTTGGAATTTTTGTCAAAATGACCGTCCAACCTCTATCTGGATGGTCGTCCACAACGGTGTGGGATTAGATGTGAAACACTTTGTCTATGTCTATAGCTGACCCCATATTGTTATTATGCTAGAGATTGAACTAAATTAAGAGATGTATTTAACTTGTTTTTCCTTTACAAATTTAGGTTGCAACCGATCAAAGGTGGAGATATTTTACGCACTCCAGCTTTACATTTTCCTAATGGATTTCATGTTCAGTTTTTTGAGAAAGATAAACAGAATTAGAATCAGTTTGTTAAATCTAAGAGTTATGAAAAACTTCTTTTATAAAGCTAGCTGCAAGCCTGCAAGATAACAAATCACATAGAGGATATGTAACTTGTCCTAGCAGTTTCAAGTTTAATTATCTGTTTTCATATATATATATAGATTTGCGGAGTGTGTCAATCCGCATCTATCAATCATGTATCCATCCATGTAAAAGACCAATGTCATCATATAAGCATTTGAATATAACGTTTACTGATCAGTTGATTTGATCGAGCTATATTAATTTCGTAACTTGCTTTTAACAGATTTATTAAGATTAAAATACTATATACAAAGTGCGGAAAAGTAGGTACCAAAAATTTTCTTTTGATATTCACAAATAACGAGTTCATTTGTCGATAAAGTTTGATATGCAAGTTTACACTATCCCAGGTTAACAATATTCATGTTTAAAAACAAGACATCGTTTAGTTACAAAATGTAAATAACTTAGTGATGCCATATCAAATGTCCGTACAAGTCCCGATCGTTCATCCTTTAACCTCGAGCTTTACCTAAGGCAAGCTAATCAAGATCCCTAAAACAAACCAACATGTGATTCTTGTATCATCAAGAGATGTGACAACTGCAGCCATTTTAATCTCTTGATCAACATTACAACTTGAAGTACTAAATCCAGTTCTCGTGTAACAATAATACTTGAGAATTAGAAAGCTTGTAAGTTGTCACCTTTTTCTTGTGAGCTCCCTTTACCTTGTGTATGTGCTATCCTTGACCATGCACCTATATGTTTCCAGTAATGTCTCGTCGCTATTGGTCCAATATCGCCGCTAAAGGTTGTCGCCGCTAAAGGTGTCGCTGGAATTCCGTTAACCGGCGACGTTGATCTTTGGGGGACTTTTAGGGATAATGCTCCCAAAGTCACCGCTACTGCCTCTTAATTACATGTATCGCATTTTTTTCTGTACTTTTGGCATTTCCAGCTTTTCGCAACTAAAACACACATATGCAAATTTTTTCTAAATACATACCGCAACCAATGGATTTATATAGACATACAAAAGTACATAAACATCAACTAGTTCATAAATTTTGTTTAGTTAAACATAAAACAAACAATTAAAACATATCATTACAAATATATGTGGTATATATATTTTGGATTTTCTTCACTCTTTCCCAAAGCTCAAACTCGTTCTCGATTAATGCTTCAAACAGTTCAGCGGACTCCTTGATAGCATCATCTACCTTCTCCCATTCTTCAACTCGTTCTTCAGCCCACGGGTCAACACCAACTTTCCCCCTTTTTCATCTACACCTCTAATATACAAGACGTTAAAAACCCATGTTAAAAAGATAAAAGAATTTTGTTTGAAAATGTTAAAAAAGCTTTTGTATATTTGAAATAAGTGATCAATTACAGTGTATGTAATCATTTACCAAGTCTAACAACTTATTTTAAATAACTCAACAATAATTGATGTGGTCTGGTGGTATAAAAGAACCAATCAAACATGAACGAGACAAATTCATGAAACCCATATTAATAGACATAATTTATATGACATCAAAGTGAAAATGTGGTTATTAGTTATTGTAGTAGTTATTAGTTTACCCGAGTTACACCATAAAACCTAAAACAGCCCTAAAGTGTATACGTTGAAACTTCAAAGTGAAAGTAAAGCCATTACATAATTTCACGTCATAGGTCACCAAGCATACTCTTTTTTATTAATTAATGTCTATTCTTAAGGAATAGACATCCTTGAAATCATTCCACGTTGCCCAAAGCGCTCCCGAAGGGCACTCCCAACAAACAAAGCATATTAGATAAGGCAAATGGACATAGTTTGCCATCTAAGTGTAGCAAAAAGAAGCTCAAAGTGAATGTAACATAGTCAGTATTGAAGGACTGAGATTGCAAACTATTGGTTGTGATTCGTGAACGGTCGAGTCAAATAAAGGATGCATAAATCTTTTATTTTTCTGCATACATATCAAATGTGCGGTTTGTTATAAGTAGGCAAAGGTATGGTCCTCAAAAAGTCAAACCCCGCAACTTTGGACATGTCGGCAAGTAGGTAAAAGGTGTGGTTGTGATAATCAAAAGATGTGTTGCTATTAGGTGAGTTCCTATGCCCGCTCCTTTGGCCGAAAGGACCGCACCTAAAAGCCTCTTATATACTAGTGACCCTAATAATCTATATCTATAATATATAAAAACGAAAACATAAAAATCTTACGTGTCGCGATGCGGTCGCTCCCCTTTTTTTTGGACTCATCAGATTTCCTTGATTTTTAAATGGAGGTTTCTCATGCATTTGACCTGAATTCATGGGTATTGGTCTAATCAAACCCATATATTTCTTAAACGGGTTATAACATCTCATTAAATTAAAAATTAATCTAACTAAATATTTGATATAAAAATTCTAAAAAGTAGGGATATACTAAAAATTAATATATGATTTATTTAAAAAGATATATATTATTTATAACTAAAAAACCAATTTTATAGTAAAAAAATTAAACGGGTGGTTGGTCTCATCAAACTCATATAGCTTTTAAACCGGGTTATAACATCTCATTTATTTGTGAAACAATTTATCATCAAATCATATATATGTTATTAACTTTCATACAATAAAAAAATTAAAAATTCAAAAAATAAATAAATATTAGAATAAAATAATATAAAACCACCCCCGTAAATAAACAAAACATTTAAAAGCTCTAAGGTTGTTTCTTACATTTACTCAAGCCACCATATTGTTTTATTTGTATATTAAGACTTCTCATGCATTTTACCCGAATTCACGGTATGGGTCTCACTATACCCAGATAACCTTAAACATGTTATAACATCTCGCTATTCTAAAACTCACCAAATATTTGATATGCAAATCCTATAAAATAGGGATATACTATATATTAATATTCAATTTTTAAGAAAAATATGTTATTTATAATAAGAAACAATATTATAGTAAAAAAAACAAGCGGATCATGGGTCTCACTAAACCCATAGTTTTTAAACGGGTTATAACATGTCAGTTATTTGTGAAACTATTTAATCATCAAACCTTAGGTATATTATTAATTTTTTTATAATAAATAAAATTAAAATGCAAAAAAATATGAATATTAGACACGAAAAAGAAACACAACCCCAGTAATACGTGGGATAAAAACTAGTATCTTAAATATATATAAATGAAAGCTTCTTAAATTCTCCCAAGTCATCAGATTGTTTATTCTTAAATGAAGGCTTCTCATGCATTTGACCCGAATTCATGAGTAGAGGTTTCACTAAATCCAGATAGCCCTTAAACGGGTTATAACATCTCATTATTTAAAAAATAATCTTATCAAATATAAAATAGGGATATACTAAAAATTAATATCTAATTTTTTAAAAAGATATTATCAATAATTAAGAAACAATTTTATAGTAAAAAAATTAATAAGCGGGTCATGGGTCTCACTAAACACATATAGTTTTTAAACCGGTACCCTTTTATCATCAAATCCTAAATATCTTATTAACTTTCTTGCAATATATAAAATTAAAATTCAAAAAAATATATAAATATTATAAACTAATAATGTAAAACAACAGATGAAGATGTAAATAAATTACAATACATGTATGTTGCGTGCAAATAAAAAGGAAAAATGAAAGGAAAAAAGGAAAAGAAAAGAAAAACTATAGAACTAAGAATCTTAATCTTAAATATATATAAATGAAACATTTAAAAGCTTTCTGATTGCTTCTTACATTCTCTCAAGCCATCAGATTCTTTAATTTGTAAATAAAGACTTCTCTTGCATTTGACCAGAATTCACAGGTATAGGTCTCACCAAACCCAAATAACCTTAAATGAGTTTAACATCTCATTATATTAAAAATTAATCTCACTAGATATTTGATATGAAAATCCTATAAAATAGGGATTTAATAAAAAATAATTTTCAATTTAAAAAAAAAAAGATATTATTTATATTAAGAAATAATTTTGTAGTAAAAAAAATAAGTGGGTAATGGGTTTCACCAAACTCATAACATTTAAACGAGTTATAACATCTCATTCATTTGTGAAACTCTTTCATAATGTAACATCCCGTTTTTCAGGTTTCGGTTAATAAATGAAAGTATGAGTTATTAGGAGTCGGGCTAGTGTTGGGCTAAATGGAATTGGGTTGGACTTGGTTTATGAAGGAAAGAGGAAAAGACCTTGAGCTTAAGCCCATGATCCATAAATATATAAACCTTTAATCACCCATTAATCATTCATTTCACACATATTCCATACACCACCAAAACACGCACTTAGCTCTCTCTCATCTTGCTTTCTCTCTCTAAGCCGAAATCACCAAGGAAACCGATCCCGATCCAAGGTAATGATAGTATGATATTGTATGATGTTAAACCCGTTAGATCTAGTTGCGAAACGACGAGCCGGCACCGTTAAACCATTTAAGTCACGAGATCCGGGTGGAATCGGGTATAAACCGAACCTATGATGAGCTTAGGGGTCACCCTAGCTCAGATCTGGATCGAACGGGACGAAAAACGGTGAAAAACGAGGGGCGAATCTGCGGTTTTCCGGCGGCGGCGGAAAGGCGGCGCCGGAAAAGTTAATACGAGGTAAGAATGTCAGGGAATGTTCTGACATTCCCTTACCTAACCCTAGTTCGCTAAGGGGTAACTAACGAATTAGAAGAATTCGCTAGCTGATTCGTCTATGGGAATATAACGAACTAGCTTCAGTTCGTTAAGAGGAAATGATAGCGAATTACCCTTGATTCGCTATAGTTAAAAGGAAACGAATTGGAGGGTCCAATTCGTTACATAGACTGGTTCGCTATGGACTGATTCGTTAAGGGTCCAGTTCGTTAGAGGGTTCAATTCGTTACAAGAACCAGTTCGTCATGACAAGTCAATTCGTTAAGGATGAGTAACGAACTAGAAGTTTAACAGAATTGCAGAATGGTCCCTGGACTTAAAGAAGAATGATTTAATTACAAAGAAGCCCTTGAAATTTTAAGTAGCAAATTAATTAACGATTCAAAATGTTAATGGAAAATGTGATAAGACAGTTAATAGAAATAAAATTTTTCCAAGCTGACCTGACAGCTTGACCCCAGCCAGGGGCTCTGCCCCTTGGACCCTACTAGGGGCTGCCGCCCTAGACCCCGCTGCCAGGGGCCTGCCCCCAGACCCCCATTCATTGAGGGTTATAATTAGACTAGAAACGCGAGATGAGTAGTGATAGTTAATTAATGCATGTAATTATTATACAGTTAGCCGTGCCCAACTAAAGAAAGGAATAACTATTAACGGTGAACATAACCGACTTCAGGTGAGTTTCTAGCCCCTTTCCTTGTTATGTTTCCGGAGTTGTGTGCATACTCGATGTGATTAGTTAATACACTTACCCTAAGTGGTAAGTGTATGCCTTATATGATTATGTATAAATGATTGCTTGTCGGTACGTGAACGATCTTCGATTATTGCATGTACCGTCGGGTGATAGTTGAAGATATGAATGATATGTATATAAGGTATAAATGATTGCTTGTCGGTACGTGAACGATCTTCAGATATCGCACGTACTGTCAAGGTATAATGTTATGTATAATGTGCGAATGATATGTATGCATGTTATGAATGAATGTAAGAGATAGTCATGTACAGAGGAAAGGGACTAAGCCCTAATAATACTCAAGGTAGACAGGGACCGGACCCTAATAATATCCGAGGCAGAAAAGGGACCGAGCCCTTTAAAAATTTCGAGGAAGAAAGGGACTGAACCCTAATAATACTCAAGGCAGAAAAGGGACCGAGCCCTTTATAAATCTCGAGGCAGAAAGGGACTGAGCCCTAATAATACTCAAGGCAGAAAGAGGGACCAGACCCTAATAATACTCGAGGTAGAATAGAATGATGTAAAGTAGAATTTAGAATAAAGTATGAAGGTAAGTATGTATATTATGAACAAATTACGAAAGTATAAAGTACGTATGGAACTACGTAGTTATGAATGTATTGAATGTTGTATGATTAACTAGAACTCACTCAGCGTAGCTGACTTTTTAGCATGCACGCAGGCTAATTGACTGAGGCAGTTGGCTTGAGGAAGACACATGGAAGGATCCGAAGAGGCTGACATCTGGAGATTTGTCGTGATGTTTGATATACTATGTTTTATGTTATGTTTTTGAAAGACAAGTTATGGATCTTTGTAACGAATGGTTGACTTTTATATTATTCCGCGAAAGTTTTTATTAACTCTGATATTTAGAACCGCGTTTATGAGTAAATCCAACACTAATGTAAGGCACCGGTAACGGGGCCTTACACATAATCAAACTTTAAGTAAATTATTAACTTTCTTACAATATATAAAATTAGAATTTAAAAAATATAAATATTAGAACCTCCATAATACAAGAGATAAAAACAAGTATATTATAAATTAATAGCATTTTGCTAAAATACAATAAATAACAAATCACATTTGAAATTTCATACAAAGTATTCCTAGCTAGGCTGGAACTCATTTGATAATCATTTTTATTTAAATATTCAGAAAATTTTCAAAATGACTCTTTTGTAGCGAGAAAAACATAAAACGGTCTTTAAGTTTCAAAAATTCTAGAAATATCATGGGGAATTTGGACGATGTGATATTTTGAGAAGTGTTCCAACGGGTTTCATTGTCCACTAAAAAGGTGTCATGTGTAGAAATTCTAGCAAGTCCGAATAAATATGAAGAGAACCCATCGACTCCATCCATTTTTGAGGAAACATCAAAACTTGTCGTATTCGACTGCTTTTAAATTGTTCTCGTCTTCCCAATCTAAGTTTGCACCCATCCAAGTTTGTACCAAACGCGTCTTCCTGTCCAAGTTTGCACCAAACTCATCTTCCCCATCCAAGTTTGCACTAACTCCGTCTTGCTCGTCCAACTTCTAAAATATTCTATTTTTAAGTTGTATTTTAATATTATATAAGTATAATTAATTTCATTTATATTTGTTTTCTTTTATAACTTTTGAATAATAGAGTTTTATAAAATTATGAATATATTGTTGAGACGTACCTATTTTTTATCTACGTGTCGACATAAACTTTATTCAAAACCGAACCGAATCAAATGTATGTCGAAACGTTTAAATAGTTTGACATTGCAATTTTTTTTTTTGAAAATTGAAACAATTAGTAAAAATTGAGAAAAAAATTTACTGCAAAAAATAAAAAAGTAGAAAATTTTAAGTTACGGTTTTCTTTATAAGAAACCAGCATTTTTTTATTAAAAAAATTCAAAAAGATAGTTAGGTGATATTAAAATATTTAATAGTAGAATTATTAGTTGCTTCGATACAAAATACAAAATAAAAAATAGGAACATATTAATTATACTGGAATTTTTCGTAATTTTCAGTTTTGTTTTTATCATTTTTTCAGGCTTTTTTTGTAATTTAAAAAAAATCACAATTTTTACTATTTTTTTCAATTTTTTAAAAATATTAAGCAATGCCAAACTTAAAAAAAAATAACTAAATAACCTGTTCAGTAATAATCTGTGATTGGAACAAAAATGTAACTTTAGTGATCTAGTTAGAACAAATAGTAATCCATTGATTTTACTAATAGTTATATTAATAATATGAATTAATCGTTCCTTCTAAATCATGATTACTTAGAAACTCACATATTTCATAATTAGCGTTTTGTAAGGGATATATTTATAAGATATATGCATGTCGTGTCAAATGATTTAGAAATATAATTTACTAATCTATATATAGCTTTTCGTATCAACGTGTTAAAAAAAACTGTTTAAGACAACATATGTTTTATCAAATTGAGTTGGTTGGCATATATAGTTCTAAATGTTTATTAACGTAACATTAAACCAAAACGTTTGTTGCGTACTATTTTATATTCAAATTTATATATAAATCAATTACGATTTGTTTATGTCATTTTATTTATAAATCGTTTTATCATTCTTTTCATAAATGCATACATCTACTTCAAGAAAGTAGCATGCGGTTCATGATCGCCAGATTATTATTAATTATGTTATAAATTAATTTGTTAAATTCCATTTTTGAACACTTTTTATTTCAATTTTCTAGGGTGTCAAGCGGATTTATTATCAAACTTAATGATCATAATATCACAGAGCGGAAAGCAAATAGACTTTAAAGATTTGATAGGCGTATTATGACACTTGGGTAACCAGGGACCAGTTCTTGTGATTAGCTTATAGGGGTATTCCTTTTTATTATACTAATATCAGTTTTAGTTAAGAGTTTTTTTTGTTTATGTTTCTATAAAATCATTGCCATTATGCTTAAGGCATATACGAGTACAAAACATACTACATGTGATGTGATGTGATGTGATGTTTTAAATGAAACATGAGGGGTTTCTCTAGCAGTTATCATACTTTGTTGTTTATTCATGGACAACCTTAATTGATGTTTATTTATTCATTAAGTTGTTGCAAGTCACGTGAGTGTCTTCTTTAATTCGGTTACAGCTTAAGTTATAATGTTTATAATCATTATCTAATATCTATGTCTGACATACTTTCACAGTTACACCACAATTATTTTGAGGCAAAGTAATTGATTCTCGTACTAACATTGGTCACACACTTCTATTAGCTGAAGCGGCTTGACATATTGTAAAAAAAATCGGTTATTGTAAGAAATACGGTTACAAAAAATTACGTTTACATTGTATGAAATACGGTAACAAAAAAAGTTTGAAGCGTTACTCCTAAGATTTCCGTCTAAATCCGCCACCGTGGTTGTAACACCACGACTTTAAACTGAATATGCCCGAGTGCAGCGTACAGATCACTCATAAGCTTGTAATACCATTAATAGTGATAATATATTTATTTTATTCAATAATTTTGCAAGCGCACAAATAGTTTGATAATAAGACAAACAACATTACAACTAAATGAAACAAATATTATTCATTGAAAATCCTAAGGTATAACTAGCTTTCTTGTCATGACACTTCATCGTATCAACAATTCACCATTTTATTAATAATTGAATATCCAAAACGTGTTGAAATTTTAAAATGAGTGGGCTTTTCGGTTTTTAAAAAAAACAAATGTCACAATGGTCAAGCCATAGGCTCAAGCATTAATAAGTTCTTCTAGCTCCTTTAACTGAGCATGTTTAGTCCCCCATCTAACACTAGCTCCTTCTAGGGCATGATAAGCATCTTAATTATTTCTTACAACATTAAGCAGGTTGTCTACCTGCTAGCCTTTATCTTTGTATAATCTATAACTTTATTCTTTAGACAAGTATAAACACCGGAGTTTTCGATCTCTCTAGTAAATGTAAAATTATTAGTAAAAAACTAGGAAGTGACATGTTTATTTAGTATCTGAATCTTTATGCATGCATGACTGCATCACTATATAAGACTATGTAGTCTATGTGTTTTTGTTGAAGTTATCTCCCGGATTCATTATCAAATATTGTATATGCAATGCTGACTAGACACTCAGTCAAAGCCACTGTTGAAGCCACATGAGCCTGTTATGGTTCAGGCGAACAACGGATTTAACTAGTTTCTTTTTATTATTATTTTTTTTTTGGAAATGTAAAACAATAATAAAAAGTTAAAAATATATTTTATAATGAAAATAAAATTTATACACTAGTTTTATAAAAAACCAAACTTATATAAATTATATAATAAATCCAAATTTTTACTAGTTTTATAAAAACCAAAAAACAGAAGAAAAATAGCCAAACACCTCCTTGTTCTCCATTCTTCTTGTTCTTCACCTTCATAAAAATTTACCGTCAAAACCCGCTTTTTTTGTTTTGGAAATGTAAAACAATAATAAAAAGTTAAAAATATATTTTATAATGAAAATAAAATTTATACACTAGATTTATAAAAAACCCAAACTTATATAAATTATATAATAAATCCAAATTTTTACTAGTTTTATAAAAACCAAAAAACAGAAGAAAAAAACATAATTATAACCAAAACAAAAAGGTAGACAAAAAAAATAAGAAAAAAAAACTAATAGCCAAACACCTCCTTGTTCTCCATTCTTCTTGTTCTTCACCTTCATAAAAATTTACCGTCAAAACCCGCTTTTCATTTACCATCAAAAGCCTCAAAAAACTTTGGCGAATGCCCTTTTTGGCAAAATCGCTCAGAGCCTGGGAGATGTTTTTGGATTGTTCCCCGACAGAAGGCGGTTATTGAATGCTTACAAGGTCCTCATGGCCAAGATTTTCTGACCGTTATCCCGATTGATGGCTTGGGCCAAAGCATGTATGCGGTCGAGTATAGGGCCATTCTTAAGTACCGTTTGATGGTCCCAATGTACCCAGAAGACGAAACATGTCCGATCTGCCGTAAGGCTTGCCTGGATAAATTCGAAGAGCATGCGGTTCATTGCAAGGAGATGCCTGGGTTCAAATACCGACATGATTGGGTGCGGGACGTTCTTTGCGACATCTTAAGGCGAGCTGGGATATCAGCTAAAAAGGAAGCCCCCGTTAACTTCCTTATAGTCCCCATGGAAGGGAGATCCACTCTACGACCGACATATTTGCTCGTCTTTGGTTGGGCCGGGGGAAAACACGCTTGTGTTGACCTCACAGGGGTATCTCCTTTAGCTGGTTTGAGGGATAATGGGTTTGTAGCTGGGCAAGCAATGAAAAGGGCTGAAACGAATAAGGTGGAGAAACATGCTAAAGCCTGCGAAGAGAACCAACATGTTTTTGTCCCTCTGGCTTTTGATACCTTTGGCTCCTTGGCACCGAAAGCTATCCGTTTCCTAACCAAGGTCCAACGGGTTGTGCATAGCAATGTGTCTACTCCAAAGGGGCAGGGGTATGTCTTTAGCAGGTTAGGGTTTGCAATTCAGAAAGGGTGGCGGCGCAGCTTGTTGCTTGCCTACCTGCTATGTTGATGTAATATCTATATTTTTTTAATGAAGAAAAAAAAAACACCAAACACCCCATTCTCCTAATTCTCAACAACTTGACACAAGATCCAACACCCCCGTCTCCTTGTTCACTAGGCTCACAGAGCTCTCATTGCGCCCATGCTCAGGGTTGCCTATTGCGATGTTCGCCATCAAGGTGGCCACGCCACTCTGCTTGCGACCCTCATCACGGTCAACAACACAGTATAAGACTAAGTGTTGTGGAGGGCCTTCACTAGCTAACCGTCACGTAATGGTTTAACCAAAAATACAATTATTTTAAGAATAAGAGTTGGGTATTGTGATTGTTGGTTTAGGCCTTGGTTACACACACTCACGTGATATGAAACTGGAAACTACATAAAGTAAACGCAAGAGGATATTGCTTTCAAAAAGTTCAATCTTTTAGACTCAACGATGTGAGCATTGAGAGAGGCGTGAAGGGGTGGTAACCGTGAGGTACACTGTACGGGGGCGGTAGAGGCAGTGTCCGGATAACTGGGCGGTATAGGGAAATTTTGTACGTGTGGGTTGTCCTTTTCCAACGGTAATATTACTGTTTAACTAAAAAAGTCCTATATATAGCCAATTTTATTTAACACATAGCCAAAACATCTCATTCTCCTCTCTAGACTTTTAACTTTTCTCCAAAATATGGACTCTGAGTCTTTTTCGTTACCTAAATCTACACATGACTATTATTACCCTGAGCCCGACACTCTTCCCGATTCGGATTTAGAAAATGAAGTGATATTTGCTACATTTTGAGAGGCGACGTAACAGCTAGCTATCTCCGCACCATTATATTATCTAGTTAGGCCATGACGAACTAGCATTGCCTCACGAATTTGCTTTTTGTGTCCCAATAGATTACTTATCCTGATACTACTCTCAGCTGAGCACACTTCACTGTTAAGTTCTTCTCTCACCATTACCATTAAGCGCCCAAAATGTGTTATGATGGAGAAGGTGTCATCTCCTTATAAAAGAAGAGTTTGTTATTCTTCCCAACTGATGTGGGATATTACAATCCAACCCCCCCCCCCTATGTAAGGCCCCGAGCCCGGTGCCCTACATTGGCATTGAATTTACTCATAAACACAGTTCTAAATATCAGAGCTAATTAAAACTTTTCGCGGAATAGATAAAAGAAAACCATTCATTACATAAGTCTTAAAATTTAAACCATATAAAACATGTATTAAGTTCAAACATCATAAAATTATGTCTTCAGATGTCAGCTTCTTTATTCTTCTGCCATGTGTCCCTCTTCAAGGCAGCTGTCTCACCCTACTCACATGCATGCATACTAAAAGTCAGCTACGCTAAGTGAGTTCTAGTTAATCAAGCAACATACAATACGTACACATACTTATATACATACCCAAAGGTATGCACGTCTTACATATTATACTTGTGCATCTTACTTTCACACATACATTCATACGCTCTTCTTTCATACTTTCTTTACCTTCGTGATACATACATAAATATCGTTACATTTTAAAGAGCCTTCCGCCCTATAACCTCACAGATATTGTAAGGGTATGTTATAAGGGTCTGGTCCCCAACGTCACAGATATTATTAGGGTTTGGTCCCTATCCTCACAGATATTATTAGGGTCTGGTCCATTTATTTCGTGCAACCATACCATACATTCCTTTATTTTTATATGCATAAACTTTCATACATACTCTCAATCTTTTCTATAGCATTCATATATCATTCATACATCATACATAAGGCAACCACATATCATACACTTATCACTTAAGGTAAGTGTATTAACTAATCACATTGAGTATGCACAGCCCCGAAAACATAACAAGGAAGTGGGGCTAGAAACTCACATGGATTCGATTACGTTCGGAGTTAACTGTAATCCCTTTCCTTAGTTGTGCACAGATAACTGTTAAACATATTTATTTGTTAAGTAATCATGTAACTAATTAAGTTGGTATTTTTGTTAACTAACGTTCTTGTTAAGATAGGCTCGCTTGTTTAGTTAAACGGATCTATCGAGGTTACCTTGATTAACGATTGTATGTTTTACTTTTTATTAATTAAGTGTGCTCATCTTTATTATATTATATTATGTGTGTGTGTGTGTATATATACATATATAAAAATATATATATCTTTCATTCGTCGATGAACTTGTCCATAAAAATTTAATATGACTGAACGGAGTTGACGAGGTTGATTAGTTTGGCTTATTTGTCATATTAGATTAGCCTTGGTTATTATGGACTAGGCCCAATCAGTTTAGGACTTGCTTAGACCAGGCCCAATTGCATTGAACTGGGTATTCGAATCGAACCCTTTTTAATAGAATCGAACTGTTCTAATCGAATCGAACCCTTTCTAATCGAATCGAACCATGCCAAATTGATTTGTGTAACATCCTAATTTCGGTTTTATTAATAGAATAAATATCGTCTATTTTATAGTGGGTCGTTATCGGTTTAGAGAAATAGAATACGAGTTGGGCTAGTGTTGGGTTAAATGGATATGGATTATGGACTTGGATTATGAAAGAAAGAGGAAAGGACCATGGGCTTAAGCCCATGATCCATAATTATATAAACCATTAATCCCTCATTTAATTCATTCTCACACATTCCATACACCACCCAAAACACACACTTAAGATTTCTCTCTAGTTCTTCCCTATCTACACCGAAACCAAGAAGGAAACCGAGCACCGACCCGAGGTAATACTAGTATGATGTTTTATTAGCTTAAACCCGTTAGATATAGTCACGAAACGACGAGCCGACACCGTTAAACCGTTTAAGTCACGAGATCCTGATGGAATCGGGTATAAACCGAACCTATGATGAGCTTAGGGGTCACCCTAGCTCAGATCTGGATCGAACGGGACGAAAAACGGTGAAAAACAAGCTAAAACCCGTTTTTCCGGCGAAATCGCGTTTTTCCGGCGGCTTTCCGGCAATGACGGCGCCGGAAAGTGGTACGAGGTTAAGGGGGGATGTCAGGGAATGTTCTGACATTCCTGACCTAACCCTAGTTCGCTACAGGAATATAGCGAATTAAAGGTGATTCGCTAGCTAGTTCGTCCATGGGAACATAGCGAACCGATTACAGTTCGTGTTCAATTCGTTAAGGGAAAGGAATGACGAATCACCCTTGATTCGTTATAGCCAGTTCGTTAGAAGAGAGAACGAATTAGATGGACTAATTCGTTATATGGACTAATTCGTTATGTGGACTGATTCGCTAAGAGTTCAATTCGTCATAGGGTTCAATTCGCTAACCAGATCAAACGAATAAGGTCTGATTCGTTATAAGGTAACGAATGGGTTCATTTGTTATGAACCCCATTCGTTAAAGGACTGGGACGAATTAGAAGTTTAACATAATGACAGAATGGTCCCTGGACTTAGAAAAGAATGATTTAGTTACAAATAAGCCCTTGAACTTTTAAGTAACATATTATTCAATGATTCAAAATGCTAATGGAAAATGTGTTAAGACAGTTAATGGAAATAAAATTTTTCCAAGCTGACCTGGCAGCTCGACCCCAGCCAGGGGCTCTGCCCCTTGGACCCTGCTGGGGTTGCCGCCCCTAGACTCCGCTGCCAGGGGCGCTGCCCCCGGACCCCCGTTCGTTGTGGGTAGTAGCTAAGACTAGAAAGATGATATGAGTAGTGATAGTTAATTGATACATGTAAATATTATACAGTTAGCCGTGCACAGCTCAAGAAGGGAATAACGATTAACGGAGAGCGTAATAGGATCTAGGAGAGTTTCTAGCCCCATTTATGTGTTATGTTTTCGGGGCTGTGTGCATATTCAATATGTTTGTTAATACGCTTATCCTAAGAGATAAGTGTATGCCTTATGTGAATAATGTGAAATGTATGAATGATTGCTTGATGGTACGTGAACGATCTTCGGATATTGCACGTACTGTCAGGTTGTAACGCTATATATAAGGTAAGTATGATATGTATGCTTATGTGTATGAACGTGATAAAGTTAATAAAAAAAGGAAATGATGGTTGTATGGTTGTATGGTTACGAAAAGGGTACCGAGCCCTAATAATACTCGAGGTATGATGTATGGTTGTATGGTAACGAAGAGGGAATCGAACCCTACTAATATTCGAGAACTAGGGAACCGAACCCTACTAATATTCGAGGAAAGAGGGTACCGAGCCCTAATAATACTCGAGGAAAGAGGGTATCGAGCCCTAATAATACTCGAGGAAGGAGGGTACCGAGCCCTAATAATACTCGAGGAATGTAGGGCGTAATGCTCTTTATAACGTAAGATATGAAAGCAAGTTAGTACAAAAGAAAATATGAAAGTATGAAAGTATGATTGAAAGAATATAAATTTATGTGTATTGTATAATGTATGATTAACTAGAACTCACTCAGCGTAGCTGACTTTTAGTATGCACGCAGGTGAGTAGGATGAGGCAGCTCGCTTGAGGAGACACGTGGCATTGAATAAGAGGCTGGCATCAGAAGGCCCAAGACGTGATATGTTTTAATTACTTTGTTTTTGAAAGACAAGTTGTTTGTTTTTGACAAGTTTTGGATTGTTACGAAATGTTTTATGAAAGTTTTAATGTTCCGCGAATGTTTTAATTAACTATGATATTTAGAACTGCGTTTATGAGTAAATCCAACACGAAAGTAGGGCTACCGGTAACGGGGCCTTACAATTTGAACCAGGTTCAATGGATTTTCCTTAAATCGAAAATGAATTGCAAGGGCTGGACTTGAACCCGTGACCATTAGCTCACACAATAACAATATTACCACTCCACCAATCCAAAGATCCCTCCTTGTTAATTATATACTCATATCACAGCCTTCTTTCCTTCCATTCTTTCTTTCTCTGTTTCTTTCCTTTTTTTTCTTTTCCTACTTTTTTTTCCTTTTGTTTCTTACTAGTTTCTTTTCTTTACGAGAGCGCTATTGCTCTATTATTATGGTTATTCTTCTTCTTCTTATTCATTATTATTAATACTAAGGATTAATAAAATTATTATTATTATTATTATTTAGTTGAGCTGCGCTGCAACTCCAACATCATTAATATATATTATTATTTTTCTTATCTTTGTTACTGTTATAATTATTATATCATCAAGATCTAACTTGTTTTGGATAAAGTTTGAACCTTTATTGATTTCAAGGCCCGGTTTAGCTAAATCTAGAAATACTAAACGAGTCGAGCATAAATGAACAAGCTTTCGTTATGAAACGTACCTTAAATAAATCGGTTTCACGAACACAACCAAATCTTTTGTATATCTTGCTCGTCGAGAAGCTCGAACGCCAAGAAACGTACCTTAGATAAAATGTAGAGAGAGTTTTTGTGTGTGTGTTTTGAGTGTATGTTGGTAAAAATGGAAAGTGGCTAGGGTTTAAGGGTATATATATACTCCTTAAGTATGGATCTTAGGCCCATTAGCTCACTAGTCCATGATTTATTTTAAGCCCAACACTATTAAAGTCTACCATCCTTTATATTATTTTATCATTTATTTAACGACAATTAATAACGCTTAACTAAAATAAATTTTTCTTTATTTATTATTTTCGAAACGTCGGATGTTACACCTTAGCCGTCCAGCATCCTCGCGGGATGGCTCTGATACCATTTATAACAGCCCAACTATCGTCACACCATAATAATGTTATCTTTGACCAAGGCGAACCACCATCGCCTCATTGATTTGTTGTTGGTTGTCCATGTGGAGACTTCCTAGAAGGTCACCTATCCTGATACTACTCTCATCTGAGCACGCTTAACTATTGAGTTCTCTCTCGGACACTACAAATAAGCACCCAAAAGGCGTTATGATAGAGAAGGTATCAATCTTCTTATAAAGAAAACTTTGTTCTCATACCCAAACGACGTGGGATGTTACAGGCGCTCGGCTATTAGTCGATCAATGCGAAAGCTCACAACCACGAAAGACGATTGGATTTTCAACAAGATCATCAGGCTGCTCATGACCATTTGATAATAAATTATTTTTCCACAAACCCAATTTTTGATTTGGAAACCTTTTTCAGATAAGTCACCAACTATTTTTATGAATTGCTGGTGATTTAGAACGCGAGTATATTTATTTCCAACAAAAGGAGGATGTAAGACGTAAACTAGGATTTTCTCCTTTGTAAAAATGCATGACGGTAATTCGTCAACTGGCATACGAGACTTCATGTGACGCCATAAAAGAGTATTTACAGATGTTAGAAAAAGTGGCTCGCGAGACCCTTCACTTGTTATGCAAAAGTGAGTATACGTTATTATATTATATCCATTATTTTAAATGTTTTTTTTAAACCGTATTACTTTTATTGTTAAATTTATTAAAATTATTATTATTATTATTATTATTATTATTATTATTATTATTATTATTTATTATTGAACTTTATGATAAACAATATTTGAGGAGACCGACTCAATGTGACATACAAAAATATACGAGGTTCATCAACAAAGACACAGTTTTCCCGGGATTCTTGGTAGCCTTGACTGCACACACCGGCCATGGGAAGCCTACCTAATTGCTTGGCAAGGTTAACATCATCGCGGAGATCATGATGGTCCAACACTAATACTTGAATCGGTCGCATCATTTGATCTCTGGATATGACATACGATTTTTCTATGCCTGATGCAAAAAATGATATAACAGTCATACATTCGTCTCCTATTTTTGACGACATCATAGACGGGGTTACGCCCAACTCTTAATTTTATGCAAATGACGTCAACTACGAATATGTTTATTATCAAGTCGATAGTATATATACGGAGTGGGCCACTTTGTTGCTTAGTTACATGCCTGGATGACGATAAACGTAAATATTTCAAGAAAAAACATGAGTCGGCAAGAAAATGGCATTTAGGGTGTTAAAGAAATGCTGAAGTGTCATTAGAAAACAGGGCTGTATTGAACAAAAGGATAAATTAAGAAATATAATGTATGCTTGCACCATTTTCCATATCATGATATTGGAGGACTCATGCAGAGATGTCAATCAAGACGACTTCAACGATGTACTGGAGCCGATCTCAACACTAAACAACGTGAGAAACTTGCTATTTTATTAAAAACACAAAAAAGGGAAACAAATCAAACTCTTCAATCGGATTTGGTCAAACATCTTTGAAGGAACAGCGAAAATAAGGCACAGAGACTAAAATAGTTGTAACCTTTTTTAATTTAGTTTGCTTTTGATGTTTTTAAATTTAATTTAAGTATTGTTATCATTATTTACTTTTTTATTTTATTGCATTTTAACAAGGAAAAAAGGAAAGGAAAAGGTTAAAGCCTCTCGGGGCTTCAAACCATAACGGGGCTTTAATGCCTCTAGTAGTGACGTTACACTGTGGGGGGGGCATCACAGCGTTGAGTTTTATGAACACTTAAAGAGTATACACCCAACTATATTAAGACCATGCATAGTGGGACGCTTTCTTCACCTAAAACGCCCCCAAAGAACCTGGAACACCACCCCCGGGGAGCCTTGGGGTGTTTGGATATGGGGGCGCTTCCCATAAGTGTTGGAAGAGGGGGAAGCTGATTGGTTGCTTCATTTGTTGCTCTTTTTAATATAAGAATAATAACAAAATAATAATGAGGTAATGATCATTCGAAGAGACTTCATTCATTACACCACTTAGTTGTAAAACTTCCCTATGATAACGTTGAGACACATGACGCAAAACGTTCTCATTAAAGCTCTATCCCGTACACATGCTCTAATGGCCATAAAAAAATTGGGGAAAAGAAGGACCCACTAAACTTTCTCATACGTAAAAATCAAGTAAGCATATAATTAAATAATCAAAATAAAATATATCTCCATGCATTGTTTAACAACCCACGTTTGCCTCCAATTTACTTGATCAAATCTGCAATCTATTAATGATCCATATCCATCCCGCACCCATTAAGATTAACCCAACGGTCCTACTATTTGGAGCCTCTTGGAGTGGTGTAATGGTTTAAGTACCAATTTAGCGGTGACGATGTGGCAGGGAGTGGCGCCCACATCTCACTACACTTGGTATAAATACCTCCTAATGCACCATTTGCTCAACTCACCAATCATTCCCATCTTACCTTCTTTCAATTCTGTAGTTTTCTTGCACACCACAAATATTGCTTGTTGGTCTATGCATTGCAGCTTTGATTGTAGTAAGCATTACCCATTGGGTTTACAGATGGTCGAACCCTTTATGCAATGGTAACCTTCCTCCTGGTTCAATGGGTTGGCCGCTACTCGGTGAAACTTTACAGTTCTTCTCCACAAATCAAACTTGGGATACTCCTCCTTTTATCAAGAACAGAATTAAAAGGTGAATAGTTTGATATTTAGAGGTGAAAAATTGAGCAGGGACAATTACTTTGTTAATTTGGCTAAATAATGAGTTAATTATGATTAGAAATATTAGTACAAATAAATTAATCCAACTTTTTTTTTTTCACAAAACTATTCAGGACCTTTTATGCACTTCACACTTTGAAATTTTGTATATACTTTGAAATTATCTCAACCCATTTGACTGACTTGTTAGAGAAAATTATTACTAAGATCTTAGCAGTTAACTTTAAATGGGTTGAGATAGCTAGCCACCACTCACCTTGTTGTAACAATATGCCTGTTTTAGTCTTCTAGTCATTTGGTTTTGACAGAAACATGCCTTTTAATATTTCAGATATGGATCTATATTTCGAACCAGTTTGGTTGGACTTAGAGTTATCGTATCAACTGATTCGGAACTTAATTATATGGTGTTCCAACAAGAAGGCCAATCCTTTGAAAGTTGGTACCCACAGAGCTTGACAAAGATATTTGGAAGCCAAAATTTAGGTTCTTTGCATGGGAGCTTGCATAAGTATCTCAAAAACATGGTACTAACTGCCGTTGGTCTGGAAAGCCTTAAAAAGATATTTTCTGAAGTCGAAAGTGTAGCAAGCCAAAACATGGGCAAGTGGGCTAGCAAAGAAACAGTGGAACTGAAAACGGCAGTTGCAGATGTAAGTGGTTTTTTTAAGGCAAGTTATATATGTATTAATTAACTCAAATTTATGACACTACACTGGTGTTTAATCAGATGATATTTGACTTCATGGGGAAAAAGTTGATAAGTTATGATCCAGAGAAGTCGTCTGAGAATTTGAGGGAAAATTTTGAAGCTTTTATACAAGGATTAATCTCATTTCCTTTGGAGATACCTGGAACTCTTATTACAAGTGTATGCAGGTATAGATAAATGAGTTGATCAATATGCATACTATATTCCGTCTGTGTGTACCCTCAGCCATTTGCCTCATTAACGGGACGAGTTGAAGTTTACTTATCTTTAACACACACACACACAAAAAAAAAAAAAAAAAAAATCACTAAAATAAAAATGGGTCCAAAAAAAATTAAGGCATAAAACGCATGTCCAAACAAGGGTGATGCCCCCTTGGAACCCCCTGGTGTAGGTGTTTCACCCCTAAGAACCATTGAGGTTCCATGGTGCTAGAAACTATAATAGTCTTGATCGAGTGTGTACTCCACACCCCCTAACACAACGTTTTTTTGTGATTTCTCATTTGGTCTTTCAAGTAAATACGGAACGCCTAAAAAAACTTGACGACACTAAAATCACCAACAGAGACCTCATTATTGATCCTAAATTTAAGCAGGGAAGAAAAAAGGTGATGGTTATGCTCAAGAACATGCTAGAAGCAAGACGTGCCAAGCCGAATAAGTTGAAAAATGATTTCTTTGATTATGTTCTTGAAGATTTAAAGCAAAATGATACTATCCTTACTGAAGAAATTTCTTTGGACTTGATGTTTGCACTATTGTTTGCTAACTTTGAAACGACTTCTCAAGCAATAACAATAGCAATCAAGTTTCTAACAGACAACCCTCTGTCATTGAAAGAGTTAACGGTATGTAAAGAATAGGTATTCACCAAAAAAAATATCAGTCATTTAACACTTGTTATTTTATTCAGGAAGAACATGAGAAAATCCTAAGAAAGCGGGAAAATCCAGAGGCTGGACTCACATGGGAAGAATATAAGTCGATGACATTCACCTTTCAGGTGCACTGATTATCGCAAATCTAATTATTAGTGATATAAGTAGAAATTACAAGAGGTTGACCCATTTAACGATTTGAGATAATCATAACACAAATCAACTTATTCATATGCAACGGATCTAAGTTACAAAAGTGCATACACACCCTAATTTGAACTAAATAACAGCTTAACATTACAGCTTATAAATGAAACATTGAGGCTGGGAAACATAGTTCCAGGAGTATTCAGAAAAGCCGTAAAAGATATCAAGTTCAAAGGTAAATACTAAATATTCACTATGGCATATAAGTTCTATAGTAAGATTCATAGGCATACTTGATATAGCAACCGGCTTAATGCAGGCTACACTATCCCGTCTGGTTGGATGGTAATGGTATGTCCCCCGGCTGTCCATTTAGACCCCGTCAACTATAAGGATCCACTTAAATTCAATCCATGGCGATGGGAGGTAGACTCTGTTTGTTCCCATATTGCACTTAACAGAAAATAAAACTCTATTGAAACTTTCAAGCAGGGGATGGATTTGAAAGGCGCGTCAAAGACTTTCATGGCTTTTGGAGGTGGCTTGAGGTTTTGTGTTGGAGCAGATTTTGCTAGACTTCAAATGGCTGTCTTTCTTCATTGCCTAGTGACCAAATACCGGTAAAGATAAATCAAGAATATACAGCGATGCTACAGATAGAATTATAGAGATATATAACTTGTTTTCCTTTTCATTCTTAGGTGGAAACCAATAAAAGGAGGAGATATTGTACGGACTCCGGGTTTACAATTTCCTAACGGATTTCATGTTCAGTTCTTTGAGAAAGATATACCGAACTAAGATATGCAACTTCTGGATCTTGCTATGTTTAATCATCAACTTTTATTTAAATAAACAGATCATAAGGAGAGTTTTAACTTTCAACTGTGTGATTGTAATTCATATATCTCTGTATAAGGACTTTGCCATCATATAATGAAATATATATACACATATAACATGTACATATGTGTATGGTCAATATATATAGCTTAATTAGTGTTCGGGCATTGAATCTTTAATTTCTAACACTCAAAGAGGAATTTAGATGCATAAAAACAAAACAGTCAACTCTTTTCGCATAGGATAACAAAACCTTCAAGGTCTATTTCTACTATTCTAGTCTTGTTTTTGTCCTAAATGATAACATGACTACTTAATAAATAACTAGCAAAAGTACTGTCATTCCTCTATGTCCTTCTCTTAGTACGAAAATGCTTATGCCCGTGCTTGTACGCTGTCTTTGAGGTTCCATCATCACGTCTAGAATATATGTTTTCGTCTTCCATAACATCTTCCCGTTTACTTGCATAAAGCGGATGCTGCGTGACACTTGCATCCTTAACTCGCTCGGATTTGTGTTTGTCCCTCTTGAAATGATGATGATGGTGCTCAGTTTTGTGTTTGTCTCTCTTAACATTATTATAAGTACCATCTGAATGATGTTTTGTTTTCTTCTTATGACGTTTAACCAAATCAACTACTCGGTGTTTATTAATGTGTTGGAGTTTTCGTTCATTGTCCCAAAAATGGTCTTCCCACCAGTCGTAAACGGGATCAAAAAGTCCGGTTTCGTGTAGAAGCCAGATTAGTATAATCACTATAAGTCATAAAAATGAAAAAAAGTTAAGATAAAGTTAAATAATTAACAAAAAATCAAAAAGTGAAATTAGAGATAGCTTATTTACCAGTAGGGAAGACTGCCAAAAACAGACCAAATAATAGCATCCAGGTCATACAAATGTGGCGTATGTGACAACCAATGTCGAAGAAACCCGAGCATTTCATTCTGCTTGCATCGAGTAATGTAACAATCAGATCGACAAAATATAAAACATTTATGGAGATTTAATGAAACTTAAATTAAATAATTTAACCTGCAAGTTTTTCCAGTGATGAAGTCCACCATATACTCCCAAACCGAATGCCAAAATTCCTCAAAACCTGCAAAGTAGCCTTGTGCACCCTCCTCGCCCTCAGGCGGTTCCCATGGAATCTAAAATAAATAATATGCAAGCAGATTAATGAAATATTGTAAAACCATAAATTTTTGTTTGTATAGATTATATACAGATACAATACCTGCGTTCCATTGTCAAGAACGGTGGCTGTTGTTGTAAACTGGCACTCAGCTCTATCAGTTTCTTGATAGTCCGAATCTTTCAATATAGCTGCAATGTGATGTTTTTTTTTATTTGCAACAGATTAGCATACTATTTATAAACAAATGTGGCAATATGATGGTTATACCGGCCATACCGTTACACAAATATTTGGCAGCTTGATCAGTTGTTGGTTGCACTTTAAAATATCGATTTACAACTTCTCTTGGCTTCATGATGAAAAATTGTTCCTGTAAGAAAGTGGTCAAATTAATTATTCAGTACAAAATATCCTTAAATGATGGTTTTGTTTAATGCATACCTCCATTTGACTGACACCTCCAGAGCAATCAAACTGCAAAATATAAACATGTATAATCAAGTCTGTAATTTTAATCCAATACTTATATTAAGAACACATATATTAAAAAATATTATTACAGTTAAGCTGTAGGAAGCTTCCACGTCACCGGTGTTGTTAGTTGTGATTGTGGCAGTCCCAAATTGAGTGAGGGCTTCAAAAGTGGGGACTCTGATGCTTAAAATGTTCCCGGGACTCCTGCAACCAAACAAGATATACGAGTTGTTGTTTAAAATGCAGAATAATAATGAATTTTTTTTTAAAAAATGTACTAACCTTTGATACACATATTCTATATCATCAGCACTCAGTTCTATCAAAAGGTTTGAGTTTACAACTTCTGTAACTCCTATGGAAAATGAATGGCTTCTTGCATTCTGCATAAAATTTAATTAATTGGTGATTAATTGTTTATGTAGATATGTATAAACATACATATATAATATATATTCAGAATCTAAGGAACCTAACTGGATGCTCATTTATCCTTTCAAATCTTCCTACCACATCATAAAGAGGGAGCTGATTTCTACGGATCCTATCCTGATCCGACTGTAACATTCAAGTTTTAAAATGAACAGGTTAAAACAGCAACAACAACATTAATAATAATAATAATAATAATAATACTCACATCCCAATAGTT
Organism: Bidens hawaiensis; assembly: GCF_021521415.1. NCBI lineage: Eukaryota > Viridiplantae > Streptophyta > Magnoliopsida > Asterales > Asteraceae > Bidens > Bidens hawaiensis. The sequence continues at coordinate 1,462,159 of NW_027491282.1, read as the reverse complement.
CCATAACTGATTATGCAGGCAACTCATAAATGGTATATTGCAGAAATTTGGCTGGTTTCTAAAAGCTTCAAAGCTTGTGCCAATTTTATCGCATTCGAGGCCATCTAACGAGAACCTCATTCGTTCAAGTATCATCCACCTAGAAAAGTCCCTTCCCAAATCTTGTGGTTGACCTTGACCACCCTTCATAAGCATTAAAGAAAAAAAAACAATATGTGTTACTGTGTTAGCAAAGAATTTATAATTTAAAGATTGCAAGATAAAGGTAGGGTTCCTTAGAAAACTACAAAGTTACGAGAAAACTACTAGCTACCAATATTTCTTTAGAACTTTTTTTCATTTCTTTTATTTATAAGGTAACAAATGTAAAAAAGCTTTAAAAAATTTGAATATATATATATATAGATAACGAAGTTACATATATGCAGCTTGTATACGAGGTACATATTTTTAGTTTTTTTTATCGTTTTTACATCTCTAACCTTATAAAAAAAGAATTGGAAATATATGTTTTTTTAAATTGATTGGTTACTAGTTAGTAATAGTTTTATCGGTTTTCTCGTAACTTGTTAGTTTTCTCATGAGTCCTTTCCTGCAAGATAATTATAACACAAAAATACCTGTCTAGGTGTAACAAGAAAGAAGTTTTCAAAAGAAGGAATACTGTGATATCCAACATAATCCCCAATAAGATTCACTCGTAGAAAGTTATCAAGTGACGAGGCAGTTCGATTATTAGGCCCGATAATGACTTCCTGGTGCAACAAAACCATAGAAAGGAAAGGACAATATAAGTTTTTTCAACTGTTTTATTCAATAGTTTCGGTTATGGTTTAGTTGATGACTTTTAGAATGGCTTACAGAAGTTTTCAATCCTGTCTTGATATTAATATGAATGTTGAACCCAATTGTGTGCTGTCCAATCGCGTACACGTGGAACCTAGAAACGCGTTAAACAGTTTTAGAATAATATGCAATATATCCTTTGTGCATAAAGTATTCTTAAAAGTATCAGGTATTCATATCAACTTACATTAGTAGCTTGCACTCACTACATAAAATGTTAAGAAAAAGATAACTATTTTAACCTGCATAGCATATAACATGATTGAAAGAATGGCAAAGTCCATACCAATCACCTGGAAACCGGAGGCAGTGGGCGGTGTTCCTTTTTCCTTTCGATAACTTAGTAACTTATTTCAACACCAATTCAATATACATTATCATGAAGTAAAAAAAATGTCTAAATACTTAAATTCATAATAGAATATGTAACCAATTTCACAGAACTTACAAAATTTTCCACACGATGAAGCGATCCGACGCCAGTCCCCACAAGGACAACAAATTGGCTATACCAAGAGCATTTATAAAAAAAAATGATTACGAAAATTTGATAATATAGAATCAGTAAATCATTCATGATAAAGCATGCCTGAGAATCAGAAATACCTGAGTATTCGCGATTTCATTTCCTTTCTCGTCTCGCAAACTATGAAGAACAGTAGTGAAGAAATAATAAGTGGGTGAATATATCAAATTAAGTAGTTGGCCTTAGAATTGCACCTCTTTAAAGGCTCTATTGGTTTCATTTTTCTTTAATATTCCAACTAATTTCGGATAAAAAGATTATTGTTCATGGATTCCAAACAAAAAACAAAAACATTATTTTCTAATGCATCTTTCCAAGATGAAGACACTTTTAATTTGAAGTTTTGCAGATCAGATAAACAATATATATACTAGAAGGTTGATGATTCTTGCCTCGCACAATTGCCAACAATATTTGAACCAGCATGAGATTCACACTTGCGCGTTCGAACATGCCACTCTTCAGGCTTATAAGGGACATCCTGAACATATTTATATAACAAAGTAAGCATCAGAAAACAACTTAACACCTTTGTTTGACAAAAAAAAAAGATTCATTTTAAAGTTCAAACAAAGGTGTTAAACTGTTTGTTTGAACCAATTAACATATCATTACTAAAAGAACCCTGGAAATGCGATAGCTATTAGCCATACCACTCTCATCTCTCATCTGATTCCCACCATCAAACAGCCGTTCACAAAACACTCGGAAGGCCGTGTTGGCCAAAAAATCAAACTTTGAAAATTATTGGTCAGAACGGCCGATTGAACAATATCTTACGGGACTTTTTGACCACTGGAGGTCAAACTTTGAAAATTAATGGGTCAGGTCGTTTGGCCAATATTAGGACAATCGTTCTGATCATAAACGGTCAAACTTTGAAAGTATGACCTCCTATGGTTAGAACGGTTGTCTACATACTGGCAGTTTTGACCAATATTTTTATAAGTTTGACTTTTTTATCATAACGGCCGCCTAGTAATGTTATCATATGGTGTGTAGCTATAGCATGACCCTCGTTAACAGCCAAAAGCCCTAGATCACTAAACTTATTCGCAAACATACTGAAAAAAATAAAAGTTGAAAGAAGTTGCAAGATGCATACTCTAATATATGTCAATGAATACAGGGCGTACGCTGCGGATTTGCTAACAGTAATCACGGGTGGATTCCGGAGCTTTTTTATGTTATCACCCGACTTCTCCTCAACTTCATCCACTTTCGCCACAAACGACGATTCTTTGCCACTCTAAAATGAATAAAAATAAACAACATTCTTAAGGTTTTTTATTAACATAATCACATACTAAACATATTTATTGATCAACTTACTGCGTCACTAGGAACCGCCATATCGATGACTATTTTGGAAGAGCAGTTTAGAGGAGAGTTGGAAGAGTGTTTTTCGCATTTTTCGAGCTTCGATTTTGAGAGGATTTGGACGGCTGTGATGATGTTGAGATTAGAGAGGATGAAGGAGATGAATAAGAGTAGTTTCATTTGTGTTTGTGTGTAAGTTTTGTTTTGAGAGGATGATGATGAAACATATGTGGATGATTATTGTGGCGGGAAATAACTGCTAGTGGTTTTTTGAATATAAGAACTGATTATGTTATAATATTTTATTGAATTTATAAAAATCCGTGACATCTACAAAAATAAAAATAAGGACAGTGATAAAAGTTGATGAATCTACAATTTTTTTTTTTTACGATAATAATATGAGAAAGAAAAATTTTTAATGATTTACAAAGTTATGATAATCTAAAAAGCAATCATATTTATGAAGAGAAAAACATCAACATGTTTAAGTTAACTTTTGTTAGTAATTATGATGTAAAGTCGATGATTTCAACTTTGCAAAAATATGTACATTCGTTATATGTAAAATGGAGGAATAATGAATGTAAATTTTTTTTGTAAAACTAATAGCGGAACAAAGTACGTACAAGTGTTTTGTTAGGTGTAATATAAATATAACGATTTGTAGTTTTGTACACATCAATTTTGTTATGTGAACGTCTAAAGTACAAAACTGGAAGCATAAAATGCAATGTCAAAAGTTGTAACTTATCAATTACATTTTTATTTATTTATATAAGAGCATCGCCAATGAGGTCTCACAGACAATGTATTTCTCCTTTACATTGACACTAATTGTTCCAACCTGCACAATTCTCTTCCCTTCCCTCCCCTTCGCCCCTTCTCGTAATCTCCAATTCTCCATATGTGGGCATGCGTTCCCATAGGTGTCCTTACAACGATCAAAATGCCTCGTTTATATATGCATCAAAAGTTTGTACAACTAAAACACTATACAACGCTATTATTATTATTATTATCCTATACTATTGCAGTATTGCTAGCGCCAAGAAAATGTTGCACAACTGTGTCTACAAAATAAAAATTTCAAAAGAAACATGATAAAAACGACACCTTATGAAAAATAAATGTCTACGAATCTTGAGTTGTGTCATCCTTTGGAGCCCAACTCTACCGCCATATTAAAAATTTAATTTTTTCCTCTATTACTTAGCTTCCGTTTATTATTTTCTTATTAAAACGACTGTTTAAAGGAAACACTCTATACTCAGTTTCAGTTTCACACATGGTCAACTCATCTCTTCGGTTACACAGAGCAACATTGTAACGGTTCTTTCGGTTTCAGCTTACACTCTCAAGAATTTGTTTCTCAGAATTTATTGAGAATTTGTATATTATGATTTAATATTTTGAACTTGGTGAATGGTGATCCTGAATTCCTGATTAATGCATAAAATTCAAGTAAATACGTATAAGTGATCACAGATGAGGAAGATCACTCAAATCGAGTCATATGAAGCAATATTGCCGCCTCCAACAACACTGCTAAAATGTCGGACAATGTCCAACCATCTAATGCATGATGTATAACTTGTAAAGCAGGAACCAAACCAAAGAAAACACAACATAAAGTACCAACGTCTTTTTATGATTTCTAAAGGAGGTTTGTAGCCTTATAACACAAAACACTTCCAAAACATATCCTGATCTGACACAACTTTCTAAACTTTTGCATTATGCACCAAACCATTTGGATTACTTACTTTCTTACTATATAAACTTCTAAAAGGTTTATCTCATCAACTTCATTTAGATTATCAGACACTTCAAAGTCACTAATGACGGGGGACCACTGGTCGATCTTCCACCATTTCATAGTGAACCACAAAGTTGTCCTGCAATCCAACAATCAAAGTTAACATCATCATACCAATTTTTTTTTTTAAATAATAGGTCATTAAGATGTTGCTACCTTTCGAATAGTTTCCCAGGTGTTGGGGTCGAAACAGAAATAACAACCCCTCTCATAAGTGCTTGTTTTGACTAGCAGTTCCATGTTTGGAGCCCTCGAAAACCATAGGCGCACTTCTCTGTGGTAAAACCATCCCCTATTGTGCCTGCAACATAATGTCAAATAACATTTAAAAAGAACGAAAAGAGAACAAATATCAATTTTTTGAAATATTGTAAGAAAATATATGCATACAGTTCATTAGCTGCAAACAGCTGAGCCTCATCCTTTGGCATGCTATAGAATATATAAAACAAAGTCTCGGTATTAAATCTTGAGAAGTTATCTTGCTGCAATATACAAAAAAGCAAAATCAGTCCCAAAATTTTATGAATAACTGGTTAGCAGAAAGAGGCTCACGTTTAAGGGTGCCGGTGGTTTTGTATTGAAACACTCGGGAATTGAATAATGGGGATCGCCTTTTGCAGATTCATCAGACCATGGAGATGAAAACTTCTTGTAAAGATTATCGGGTGAATTCAAGTTTAGACCGAGTGTCATCAGATCAATGCCCAAAGCAAGTGGGGTCAAATCAGGATTATTCATCCTGATGACATTCAATAAGCCTAGCAATCCAAATCGGTCTGCAGCAGATTGAGTTGACTGGGTTGGCTTCACATCCTGGTCTCTAAACGGGTTGACTAGTCGTATCTGCGACTGTTTTTGAAAGTGTTGATACTGTTGCATGAGGTGATCGTAGGACCCGCCACCTGACACAGTGTTTGATAAGTTTACAGGCCTTGATCCAGTAGCTAGCATACCCGAGTTTCTTGCCTACAAGAAATTTAAATTATAAGATGATAACAGAATTGAAACTATTTAAAAGAAGCTTGTAATGGGAGTATAGAGTACAGACCACCTCAGAACCATGAAAATGGAGATCTTGAGTATTTGCAGGAATGTAGGACCCACCACCATTAATTGGAGCATGTTGTTGCTGTTGATGTGATGAATATGCGCCCCCCAAATTGAAAACACTTGATCTTCCAACCTGAGAAACAAGAATAAAGTAATGTTGGTTAGTTAATTTATGAGAAATTTGATGCAGAATCAAGTTTTTATACAGTGGGGCCTACTGGCAAATGTTGCTGAGACTGCATCATGGACACTGAATTGTCACGAAGCTGTTCCTTCTGATGCATATTAACTGGAAACTCATTACCACCTGTAAAAACGATAAATACAAAGAAGATACTTTAAATGATCTGTATTTAAAATCACTACCCTGTAAGTAATATATAACAGAGTGAATGAGTAATCTAATAAAGTATAAATTTGATCATATTTGACACTTTATTCTTCATAGATTTTCTTAACCGCTCATATAAAAGATATTTGATCCTAATCCTGATCCTGATACACAACCTAATAAGATTTTGTAAGCCCTTTTACGAATGGATCTATTCGGGTTATTTTTAATCCCAAAAGGGTCATTCTTCAAAGGAAAGATAAAATAAAATCTTCTTTTCAGGTAAGATGAAATCAAATAATGGAAATGTGAGATAAATGCTGCGTACTGCAATCAAATGAAATAGAATCCAATTTTCTATCTATTAATGGTTATTCACAATAATAAACATACCTCCCATGTTTTCCAAATGATACAGATAACAATATTACTTTGAAACCAATAGATTGGTTGCAAGACGATCAAAACCGCCACAAAGAAATTAGGACTTTTATAGATCCTTCCACAAAGAATGAAAAATTAGGGATTTAATATTTTCCTCCACACAAACCTTCAGGTCACCTCAATCTTCATTTCCAAGCTCCAGAAGTTGAATTATACACACGAATTTGTGATAAGAGATTCTTTGATTATAAATTTCCCCAGATGGAGTGTAAGATGAGAAGCCGAGAAGGTGAAGTGAGTGTATACAAAGGGGAAAATATAAGAGGATCAAAACTATGAAGTTTCTTAAAGGATCACCGAATCGGTGCAGTTGGTAGCATTTGGGGCTTTCTCTCAGCTTGCGACACGTGAACCATTTGCCTTTCGGTACACTTTGGTGCTTTCTGTCATCTTGAAACACGTGACTGCCAGATCATCAAATTGACCAAGAAGCTACTATCCGTTATCTTTATAATAGTTATCTTAAATTAACAAGTTTTTTCACTTAAAGTATTAATAGAGAATTAGTGAAAAGGAGAATATATCGGTGTGTATTTCCATACATTTACTAATTTGTAATACCCTTCTTATTAACTAGCACATTATACAATGACACCATTCAAACACAGCAACATTACTGATATTCGCCTACTTGAATATCAAAGTTTTTTGCTTCTAACATTTAACTAATACTACAAAACCATCTTACTTCCAATATTATTATCTCTTGAAACCATAACTCAGAATGTGCAATTATAACTCAAAAGTATGTGCAATTATAACTCAAAAGTAAGTAACTAAAGTCAATTGGTCAAGGTAGAGAAGATGACTTATGTACCTTTATATCCAGGTAAAGCCGGAAAATCTTCATTTTGGATGCTAAATTCTTGGCTTTGTTGCATAAAACTAACATTTTGCTGACGTGCTAAACCCCCTGCATATTAATAAGATAAAAATATTGCTCTGTTTTAATCAATAAAAAAGGATTAAATAGAAAGATGATGCAGGTATTGTATAGTTCATAAGCTATAATACCTAGTTGTCTTTGAGTACCACCAGCAGAGCTAAGATGACCACTTAATTGAGGAAAATCATTCAAGTCAAATGAATGGTCACGATTCAGCTCAGATAATAAAGCCATTGAATTTAAATGATTATTTCCTGCTTGAAATTGATTTTGTGAAAGTGGCCCTCCACCACCAGAGTAAGAATTTCCTAGTAGTGATACCATCTGGGGTGCTAAAATTCCAGGTGTCAGTCAAGAACACACCAAGTTACTAACCAATAAACACAGAATAAAAAAAATACATAAAATAAGGGTTAGATGTTACCAGTAAGATTTAATCGAGAAGCAACACCGGGCATATTAAGTCCACCCGAGCTTAAACACCTTCCAATGTTTCCACCATTAACAAGGTTACCCATTGCCATTGAGCTAATAATTTGTTCTCTGTTGCCAATACTTTGACCTAGACCCGACCCTGAAATTATAGCTTTCAACAAATGAGGAATAACACAAACGTAAAAACCTTAATTAAACCGATACAACACCATACCTCCATTATTTGAAATTCCTGAAAGTCCAAGTGAGCTGGCACCAGATTGCTTTACCCAATAAAGCACACATGAAAACAATGTGTGCATCAAAACTAGAGCCATCATATTAGTAATAAACTGACAACTATGTTTTATGACATAATACCAGAGAAAGTGCAGCAGGAAGATTATTTACTGCATATCGTCCGTTAGAAATACTTCCTGCAGGTGGTTGTACACCATTCAAATGACCGTTTAATCCCGAATTCCTTGATGTGTATGCACCGGACATGCTGGGAATATTGTAGTTGCCATTTATGCTTCGCAACCCTAGAACGTCTGTTACAAAGTGAGTGTAAACTGTAAAGAAATCAAGAATCGAAGGGTAATTGGAAAACTTGAGCACTACCTATTGCGTCATTGTGGTTCATATCAGCAGCAGAAGAGCCTAACTGAGAAGTAAATGCTGAAGTAAAAGCTCTTCCAGTGGCATCTGGAAAAGTTGTTGAGCCATTCACACCTGACTGAAAACAAAAAATGATACTATTTATTAAATATATAAATAAGCGTTAATGAAAAATCATTATAATGAAGATAAAAATGGAATACATTAAGTATCCCGGACATTGTAGAAGAAAGCCAAGTCAAATGGCCTCAAAGCATTCCTCTTTAGTCTTGTTTGTTTAGGTATTAATTCTGCAGCAACCCAATCTCTGAAATAGATATATACAGGGTGAGTATCATTACAGAACACACAATTGATGCACTAACTAAAGTCTAAAGGAACAAATCTAAATCTTTTTATCTTTTTTATCAATGTTTCATGTTTCTAAAATTTTGTGCTTCTTACATACACATGTGTATGTTCTGTACATAAAAACCCATCAAACTAAATTGTTTATACCATGTACCTACACATGTAGCTTATATACATCATTGAACACTCAAAACTAATATGTTCAAACATTTTCTGAATTCTAGGAGAGTGAGAAACAAAAAACCATTAAATTTTAACCATTTTCCATTATTTTAAAGTTTTTGAAAATTGAAAAAATGAATAATTTTTTTTTAAATGTTCATTTTTGCAATAATTTGTGTTTCACCTAGATTTCTCCTATATAGAATCAATTACTTAACATTCCTACTAAATATACACCTTATTATTCTAAAAACATTCATATTGGTAAACAAAATTAAGTATGCATCTTACGATTCTCTAAAGCACTCAATGAAATCTATATTGAAAATTACCGAAATTGCCCCCATGACAACATGAGGCTTTAAAGAGTGAATATCAAATTAAGATCTGGTCACAGAAATAAGATCTTTTTAATTTATTACCTAAGACATGCATATATAACCAGATATCAAGGTAATTAGCATTCAGATTACAAGTGAGCACAGTTGCTGAATTGTAGAAATTCAATTGGTCATGATAACGCGACAAAATCACAAAACAAGTACGCGAATCAAGAAAACATGCAGCAAAGTATAATACCCAATTTAGAGGCATGTGAGGATTGCTAGATTGTTTATTGTTACAATATATTGTGCGTTTCTCCATCATGATATAAATGATACACGCAACGAATCCAAAATATGGCATTCAAGAATCAAATAGTTATGATGTTTGTCATCGTATATATAAAACTTGCCAAATAGTAAAATGATATGTCAATAACTCCTCTGCGGAATAGATGTTTTTCCCATGCTTTATAGCATACCTTAAACTAACTTTTGGTCACTGAGCCTGTGAACCATGATATTTACCTATTTGGAGACGTATACAAACAAACTCCATGACTAAAGCATCTAATAAACTTGTATTGGCCAAAACATTGATCGTAAACGTTAAAACAATTTAGCATTTATAATCGGAATCTGAACACTGAAATTGCTAATGAACTGCATCTTTGACTTTTAACTTTTACCGAATAGTGAAGCTTAGAAGCTATACACAACGATTCGCAAGCATGTTATAGTCTTATCACATGAAAATCATCATTCCACTACCTACAGCTTAATGAAACTATCAGAACCTTAAAAGACGCGTTCGAAACACAAATATTTATCGATGCTAGAATCCGTAGCAAAATCTGAGTAATCGCATTGTTAACCATAAAGTTACATAAGCAGCATTTTTGTAAACTGTATGACGTAACGATCAACACACGATTACAAATTTAAACCAGCATTATTCATTTTTCAAAAGTCAAAGAAACCACAACTTTTTTGTCATTTTTCTTTTTGTGACCTCCACATTATTAATCATTAAAAATACATCAAAAAATAAAAAAAATAAAAAAAACTGATCTGCGTCTACTGAAACTAACTGAAAACCTAAACTTAAAATCCCACATTTCACATATCTAACACAGATTAGACAATTAAACCTAACAATCAACAAATTATGCAATAATCCGAAGATCAAATTGACAAACACGTAGTCCTAGATACAACCTGTGGAATGAAAACTGATTGATTCGTAGTTGAATTGAAGCAAAATTGAAGATCGAATTGATCGTTAGGTAGAACCGATTCGATTAGATTAATTAGATATTAGAAGGAAGAAATTGTAATTATTGTTATACCGTGTGTGTGTGTGATTGAATTTGATCGGTAGATACACAGTCACGATCTTCTTCTTCTTCGTTGTTGGTTGTTAAGTGGTGAGAGTGGTGTGGGGTTTTATACGTGGTTTCGATCGTCGGTACGATTACAAAAGGCCCCCTCCTTTGTTGTCGGGTCGGATCGGGTCGGGTGAGAGTGAGCTTAGGTTAGAGAGGGTTGGCTTAACATGGATGTTGTTTTGATTCGGGTTAAATTGGTTGGAATGAAGTTTGTTTAAGTTGAAACGAGTTGTATTATAAACGAAAGTTATCAAAATAGGTTTATTCGGTATGTTTATTGATACGATCTCATATATATTAATATACTAGGCTGTTTACCCACGCGTTGCGACGGTGTGTGTTGTTTAAAATGTAAGTTGCAAAAAAAAATGCAACTTGATATTTGATAAACGCCACTCTTAAGAATTGCAACAGTTCTTGTATAACCTCCTCTTGACATCTTCAGTTAAATGTTGAGCCCAAAACTGTTCTACGATTGAAGATCGTGAGGCGTCTTTATTCTAGAATGAGGATCATGTCAATCAATCAATCATACCCAGTAAAATCCCACCGACAGCAAAGCTATAAGTAGGGTCTGGGGAGGGTGGGATGTAGGCACACCGTACCTCTATCCAAAGGAATAAAGAGGTGGCTTCCAGAGAGACCCTCGGCTCTAAATACATGTGTATGAAGCAAAATAAAGGAAATCAAAGTTTAACAGTTATATAAAAACTACTACTAATTATAATAATATTAATAATAAGATCACAGTTTAACAGCTATATAAAAGCTAATAATAATTATAATAATAATATATGTAAGGGAAATACCATTATGGTATGTGACCTAAATAAGTTAAGTCTAAGCCCTAAGGTATTCAATTCTCTTTAAAAATCCTTAACTTTAATTCTACTTCTCCACGAATTCCTATCCTCAACCATGTCCTCAGAGAGGTTTAGGTATATCAAATCATGCCTAATCCTCTCATCCCAAATCAATTTCGGTCGTCCTCTACCCCTCCTCCCCTCTATAGTAATGTTTTCTACGGATCTAACAGGATTCGTCGTCTGTCTTCTCTTTACATGTCCAAACCATCTCAATCTCCACTCTCTTCTCTTGTCTGCTATGTTCGCCACCCGTAATCTCTCGCGAAACACGACGTTTCTTATTCGGTCTAGCCTTGTGTGCCCACACATCCAACGTAGCATTCTCAATTCTGCTACCTCCATCTTCCGCACTTGTGCCTTCTTGATAGCCCAACAATCTGTTCCATATAGCATTGCAGGTCCAACTGCCACCCTATAGAATTTTCCCTTTAGTTTAGTCGGGAAACTCTTGTCGCACAATATACCTGTGGCTGCTTTCCATCTACACCATCCTACCTGAACTCGGTGGGTCACATCACTGTCTAATTCCCCATCGCTCTGTACAAATGATCCTAAATACTTGAACTTCGTTACCTGCGGGACCACCTGCCCTTCAATTGTGATCTGTGTGTCTTCATTGTCGTTTATCCCACCAAAATCACAGTGGAGGTACTCCGTCTTAGATCGGCTAATCTTTAAACCTTTTGTCTCTAAGGTTGTTCGCCACTCCTCAAGCCTCATGTTTAGATCTTGTTTTTTCTCAGGAAGTAACACAATATCGTCTGCGAACATCATGCACCACGGGAGAGTCCCCTGAATCGACTTTGACAACTCATCCAAGACTACTGCAAAAAGAAACGGGCTCAACGCTGACCCCTGGTGAAGACCTACCTCTACAGGAAAGAAATCAGTATCTTCCACTGGCGCACGGACACTTGTTTCACTCCTGGTATACATATCCATAATTATCTCTATGTATTTCCTGGGCACTCTTCTACCCTCCAAGCACTCCCAGAGCACCTATCGTGGCACACTGTCGTAGGCCTTTTCTAGGTCAATAAACACCATATGTAGATCCCGCTTCTTCTCCCTATACTTCTCCATTAATCTTCTTATAAGGTGTATTGCCTCTGTGGTGGAACGCCCCGGCATGAAGCCAAATTGGTTGACCGTAACCTGAGTTTCTCGTCTAAGTCTAACCTCAATCACTCTTTCCCATAGCTTCATAGTATGACTTAGTAGTTTGATTCCTCGGTAGTTACCACAACATTGGGCGTCTCCTTTGTTCTTATAGATAGGAAGTACAACGCTGCTCCTCCACTGGTCTGGCATCTTACCTGATTTGAGAATACTATTGAACAGAGTAGTTAACCACATGACTCCTTCCTCCCCCAGACACTTCCACACCTCGATGGGTATGTTGTCTGGGCCAACCGCCTTAGACCTTCCCATCCTCCTAAGTGCATCCTTCACCTCTTCTCGTGTGATCCGTCGGCAATAGCAGTTATTCGATTATTGTCGTTGAAAGTTTGTGTTGTCAAGTTCTTTTTGGTAAGCTCTCCCATCGTTAAAAAGATTGTGGAAGTAGGTTTGCCATCTTAGCTTGATGTCCTGCTCCTTGACCAGTACATGCCCATCTGTATCCTTTATGAACTTCACCGGTCCTAGATCTTGCCTTCTACGCTCCCTGGCTTTGGCAATCTTAAACATAGCATGTTCCCCCTCTTTTGTTTCTAGACTTTCATACATCCGTTTAAAGGCCGCCTTCTTTGCTTCCGCCACTGCCTTCTTCGCCTCTATCTTGGCCGTTTTGTAGTTGTCCCTCAATTCCACTCGCTCCTCCTCATTCGTGCACCTCATTAGTTCCCTAAAACATCCTTGTTTGTCCCTTATCTTGTCTTGCACTGCGTCATTCCACCACCAAGACTCCTTATGCCCACTTGTCTTTCCTGTTGTGACCCCGAGAGTCTCCTTTGCTACTTGGATGATCTTTGTCTCCATAGCTTCCCATATATGAGTTGAGTCCCCATTTAGTCGAGCCCGCGTATGCAGTATGAGTTTATCCTTAAACAGTAGGAGATTTTCGTCCTTCAAATTTCCCCATCGAATTCTCAGTGTACCTTTCTTCTCTCGAACAGTCAGCTTAATTCTGAAGGCTATATCTGTCACTAGTAGTCGATGTTGAGTCACAATTGCCTCCCCAGATATGACTTTGCAGTCCTTCCACGAACGTCGGTCTCCTTGCCTCATCAAAAGGTAGTCAATTTGCGTGTCGCCTCCGCCACTGCTAAAAGTGATTAAATGAGAATCTTGTTTCCTAAAATAAGAATTTATAATACCTAGGTCATGTGCCACCGCAAACTCTAGAAGATCTGTTCCGGTCTCATTCCTATCACCAAAACCGAAACCCCCATGTACGGCTTGAAAACCATCGTTAGCCTTACCAATGTGTCCATTAAAATCACCTCCTATGCAAATCCTCTCCCCCTAGGTATGCCCCCTACCACTGCGTCTAGGCAATCCCAAAATTCTCTCTTTTCCTGATCCCCTAGGCCTACATGAGGCGCGTAGGCGGAGACTACTGCCACTACTTCCTCTCCTAGTACTAATTTCAACACCATAATCCTGTCATTATGTCTTATCACCTCCACCACACTAGTGTGTATTTCCTTAGCCACTAGAAACCCCACTCCATTCCTAGCTCCATCAGACCCCGAGTACCACAACTTATACCCATTACACTCAGCCCCTCTATGTCCTTTCCACTTAGTCTCCTGGAGGCATGCTATCTGAACCCTACGTCTTTTAAGCACATCTACCAATTCTAGCAACTTACCATTTAATGTTCCTACATTCCAAGAAGCCAAACGCAATATACGCTCCCTATCTTTACTCTTTCCTACACCCCTCGTTTGAGGACATGGTCTCAAGTAATAGTCATGGTTCCTACGCTCTATGGTTGCAACTAATCACACAAACACAAGCAATAGAACACCAAATCAATAATAATAATAATAGTAACAAAAACTAATAATAATAATAATAATAGTGTGTAGCAATAACAATAATAGTCAAGAGATCTTAAAATGAAAATAAACTCCAAAGATCCGGATCACGTATGTTCTAATGATAATAATAATAATAATACTAATAATAATAATAATAGTGAGAAAGGAACGAGTATACCGTGAAGATGATGAAGGCAGATACAGCTCAACGGCAGCCAGGTTACAAGAAGCTCACTCTTTTGCTTTGGGACCCCCAACGGCAGCAAAAAATAATAATAATTGCGCACAAGACCGTATAGTATAATGTATAATGTATTTCGTGTCACTTAAGCTTCACCCGTGTTAAAAAGCCTCTGTAATTTGTAGCTAAAACAGCTCGGAATCTTTCTGATATGGAGGAGCACAACGGTGGAGAAGAGTGACGGTGGTGGAGCACGGTGGTGGAGGAGAGTGGCGGTGGTGGAGCACGGCGACAGAGGATGGCGGTGAAGGAGAGTGACGGGTGGTGGAGCACGGCGGCGACGGAGGATGACGGTGGAGGCGGATCTTGTAGCAGAGATATTGAGATGCTTTTTGATATAAGCAGGATCATGTGGCGTCTTGATATAAGCAGGAACCCCAACAACCATCATAGGAGTTGTCTCAACGATAGATGATATGTAAAGCACATAAACTGGATGTTAAAGTAATTAGACTTTCAGAAGTTAAATATCATCCATACCTTTAACTCATTTAAGTGGTGACTGAGCACGGTTACAAAGTAGCCAATTCGATTCATGAAGTCATCAGGAAACTCTGTAATGGTAACAAAAGTCAACACACCATGAGCATTTTGAAATCTCCTGGTCACTATTATCAAGAAAATCCAAACTGCAATCTCCCATCCTACCCATTCAATATGCAGGCTGCAAATGCAACCTGCAAGCTGAGTTGTTACCTTAATTACCATGTGCAATTTGACCCATAACCTTATCATATGCAATCTGACCCGTTACCAATGACATATGAACTGCATTCTGACATGTCACCAACAAAATCCAAGCTGAGATTCGACTCGTTAAAAATTTCAATGCAAGCTCCAATAAACTGCATTCTGAGTTTTTTCGCTCGATTGAAAACAAGCCGCTCTGCTCGGTTCGATTTGTAAACGAGCCAAGCAACGAGCAAAGCCCTGCTCGGTTCGGTTCGGCTCGAATATTTTTAATTTATTTTATATATAATTATATATGAAAAAATATATAAATATATAGACAAAACACATAAATATAAGCTTACAATTATTTTTACCCATTTAAAATTTTCATATTCCGTCAACTTTATTGTTTTATTTGTTCGATTAAAGTTTTTAGAATACTAGAAGTTTGTTTACATTATCATTATATCTCATTTCAAACTTATTTTTAATAAAAATTTACAATATATTGCACGCTTGTTCAAAAACTACTAATTTATTTATAAAATATTTATTTGCAACTTTCAAATTTGTTTATTATTGAAAATTTTAAAGTGAAAAAGAAATAAATAATGCTCGAAATCGCTCGATGTTCGATCGAAAAATGCTCGATTCGATTTTGGCTCGTTTCGGTTTTCGCTAGGTTCAAATTTCAGCCGTTCGGTTCGGTTGGAAACGATCCAAGCAACGAGCAAGCCTTCGCTCGGTTCGGCTCGGCTCGTGAACAGCCCTACCTCGGGGATAGGGCCAAACGAAATCGATGCTTAGAAATCTGAATGAAGTCGTCATAAAGCATGGGATTTCGAACTTCAAATTTGTTAAATAAAATCATAGACTTAATTAGGATACATGTAGATGAAATCGAAGACGATGCGACGAGCAGAGAGAACTGACATCGGGAGTGGAGGACGTCGATGTCGCCGCCGGTCTCCCACTCTCCTTCGACTGAACCGATAATGCAAGAAGGGCACGGCATCTTGATGATATGATGGTGGAGTGGGGAAGAAACATGAAGCTGACAAACAATTGAGAGTACAAAGCATTGTGAGTTGTACGTCGTGCATCACAATATCCAACAGAGATGAATAGTAGTTTATACTCACATCACCGACTCCTCTTTTTAATATATATATAATAATAAAAAAACAAAAGGAAGCTGGGCGAGTCCCCCCCCCCCACCCACACCCACACCCACACCCACACACACATTTCGCCCCTTTGTTGCTGGAGGACGATGTTAAAAAACATCGTCTCATTTTGGGTTGTTTTCTCGCCCACTACGGGCACCCTTATAACTTTACATAAGTAACATATTTCAACCCCATTACAAAATTAAAAACTTAAAATTCAAACTTATATTACTTTAAAGGAGCAACTCTATAAAATAGTGACCATATTTAAAAATTATTCCAATTAGGTCACTCATAAAATCTTTTGTTCCAATCTAACACTATGTGGTATGGAAACCGTTTTGCCGTTGAAAAGTTGAGGTTGCGGGCGGTGCCGCCGGCAAATACCACCCCGCCTTTGTTGGTGCCGCCCAGCGGTGAAGAAAGTGGTGAAATTTCACCGACTAAACACCGCTCAAATCATAGAGAGAGAAGAAGATGTATGTGGTGGTTGAAAAGGTGTTAGGTTAAATAGGAGATTGTAACCAGATTTTGTCTTTGTTTCGGTTGGATATTTAGGGTTGGTACTTGGTACCTGTTAAGAGTGGTAATGGAGGGATGAAGAATATAATGAGGTCTCATATGGGCTGAATAGTGGCCTATTATGTATTTTCACTTAGTTTTATTTATCAATTAACTGGGCTGAATAGTATAAAAAACGAACTTCGGTTTATATATATTAGTTATAGATCATTGTTTTTTTATCAATTAGTATTTTAATGTGATATTAGTTTAGTATATTAAATGTTAATTATATTAAATTAATTTTAGTTATATAAATTATTATTTTATCCGGAAAGGGAGTGAAATGGTGAATTGGTGACCATTTCCATTGTATAGTGGGGTGAGATGATGTATGATGTGGCGTTGATGTGGCACTGTAAAGTAAAAAAGCAGAATGACGCTCATACCTGATAGTCTAATCACTAAAGTTTTCTTTTTGTTCTAATCCTAAATATTTTACCTGGATAGCAAGTCATGCAGGTTTTTTTTTATTTTTAAATGTTTGACATTGCAAAACATTTTTAAAAAATTGAGAAAAATAATTTTTAAATTGTGAAAAATTGAAAAAAAAAAAGTAGTAAAAATCTGGAAAAATGCAAAAAAAAATGTCAAACAAAAACTGAAAAATTGCAAAAAAAATAAATAAATAAATTCCGGAAAATAATTATAAAAATCTTATTTTATTTATTTATTTATTTTGTAATTTTCCAATTTTTTATCGAAAAATTGCAAAATATAATAATCTTGAAAATTGCAACAAAAAAACTAGAAAATTTAAATAAAAACTTAATTTTTTTATTTCTTTTTTTTCATGTTTTCACACTTAATTTTTTTTCTCATTTTTTATTAATTTTATCACTTTTAAAAAAAATATTTTGCAGTGTTAAACTATTTAGAAATAAAAAAAACCTACAAAACTTGTTATCAAGGTAAAGTATATAGGATTAGAACAAAAAAGAAAATCTAATGATCAAATTAGAACAAAAGATTTTATGAGTGACCTAACTAAAACAATTTCAAAACTTGGTTATTATTATATACTAGCCTGGTGCCCGCGCAATGCGGCGATGTACACGCTCAAACACGACATCGAACGCATAAGCGGTGAACTCACTATAGTACGCACGTAGCCTAACTATAGTATGCATGTAATGCGGTGTCGGACCTGCAACCATTTGTCGGTGAACGGGTAACTCGGTCTGAAACATGTCCCAAGCCCACCAGATCCGTTGTGGTCCTAATTGCATGTCACGTAACATGTTATTTTTAAATTTTTAAAAAGTATATCAATACCATAATTAAAAAGAATAAAATGCTCGTTTTTATGGTGTAAATTTTTTTAAAAGATATTAACATGTAAAAGAGTTATGGTCGTTAAAACTTCGTGGGGTTGTTGGTTTAGAATAAGAGGGTTAATATGTAACTATTTAATAAGTTAACAAAACTTACCCTTAAGTTTAAGAACCATAAATGTAAGTATGTTTGAAATTAAATTGTTAAAACTTAAAATTTTAACCGTACCTCTCATTGTATGCAAAGACTATAGTACCCCTAGATTTTCAAAATTGATTGCAATAGTGATTATACTTTAAGCAATAGTGATTGTACCTCTTAAAATTTAAGAGGTTCTTCATTCATGCATTATATATAGTAGAGATTAATTAAGTTTATATATTATTTAGTTTCCTCGTTATACTCTAATTGTGTTTCCTTATTATTTATCTTTTCCTATTTTATTTTTATCCTTTTCCTATAAATTGTAATCGTTTCATGAAGAAAAAATAATAAGAAAATTGTCTCAAGTTTGGTTTCTCTTCTTCTTTCTTGTTCTTGGAGCCTAACCCACTCTACGGGTCTATTGGGATATTGACCATCTCGAATCAGTCTCTATCATTTATGTTTATGATGGCTAGTAGCAATGAAGATCGGCCGTGATGGTCGAGACCCTAGCATAGGTGGGGATAATGATGGCATGGAAGCGGTGGTGTAAGTGGCGTTGGTAGTGTTAAAGAAGGCGACACCAGTGATATTGGAGGTGGTGGTGACGGGAGCGGAAGTTGTGTTATTGGATAGGGTTGGGATGGATTAGTTGTTGTTTTCGGATTAGTTGTTGTTTTCAGTGGTCGTTGTTGTGGTGGTTGCATTGACCGTGATAGTGGTGGCGGGGGTTACTTTGGCGGCATTGGTGTGATGGTTAAATTAGGTGGTGGTAATAGCCATTGGTGTTTGGATATTGCTCGTCCATTTATACAAATGTATGTTATCAAGTGTTTTAAGCACGATGCATTCGAATCATTCTCACTTGTTTTTTTTATTTAAGTTCACATATATGAACCCGAATGTATTTTTCTTTACCCCAAATCAGCCATTATATGACTAGCGGTCATAATTGCGAGGCTTGGTTATTTTGAAAGATTAATTATATATATACATAGATAGCCATCTTTTATGAAGAATTATATTGGTCAACATATAGGTGATTCATTTTAACCAAAACTTTTTTTGTTAATTATTTATGTCATTATATCACAAAGTGTTTTGATAAATTTAAGGAGTTAAAAAAACGATAAGGTGATGAGTGGGTAAAAGAATGTGTTTTAAATGTCTAATATTGTGTGATTTAGCTATTTATATATATCCAACACGATTACTTTGAGATCTTTTATGATTGTAGGTTTTTGGTGCTTAATGGAGCTAAACGGAGCTTAATATAAGTTATTGGGGGTGATACTTGAAAGTTAAAATGAAGATGAACGAGACCAATAGTCAATATACGGAGGAAAGGAAGAAGACCAGACAGCCCGCAAGTTGCTTTGTCAGGGCCGCAGTTTGTGGTTATCTCTGGCAGTTTTGGGAGGAAAAAAACGATAAGGTGATGAGTGGGTAAAAGAATTTGTTTTAAATGTCTAACATCGTGTGATTTAGCTATTTATATATATCCAACACGATTACTTTGAGATCTTTTATGATTGTAGGTTTTTGGTGCTTAATGGAGCTAAACGGAGCTTAATATAAGTTATTGGGGTGATACTTGAAAGTTAAAATAAAGATGAACGAGACCAATAGTCAATATACGGAGGAAAGGAAGAAGACCAAATAGCCCGCAAGTTGCTTTGTCAAGGTCGCAGTTTGTGGTTATCTCTGGCAGTTTTGGGAGGAGGCCGCAAGTTGCGGTCCCATGAGCACAATTTGCGGCCTAGTTCATAAAAAAGACTTGAATTTTAGGTTTTTGCCTCTATATATAAATATAACTTTAGGGTTGCGAAAAAAAAAGACTTCCCTCGTCCATTTTTAATCATTAGAGAGCATATTTTGAAGGTTCCAATCATTCTCCAGGCTTATTTCTTCACGTGCTCATCAATTTTCTCAATGATTGAAGATTCCATAATAAAAATGAGCGGCTAATTCCCTTTATAATCACCCCCGGGTGTAAGATTCGTGTGAGAAACTTTTGATTTCAGTTTCGTTCATTGATTAGGAGTAAGTTTTACGTAATCTTTGGTTGTGTTAAACTTATCTTGTGCAATTGAAAGTTAAATAGTTTGGTTATTATTTGTCTTGTGTTTTAATATCATAGCATTCATGATTAGTACTTGATGACCAGGTATTTGCTTGACACATCTTGATGGTGGTTTTGTTAACAGAATCCGTTAAGTTCGGTTTCTTAATATAACTTAAAAACAATGCATGCATAGAGTCCCCGTTAAGGATGTCCCAACGAACAAAGCTAGGTTATTAGTTAATTACTGAATCTGAAGCCCGTGGTGGTTATTATGTTCTTATTATTGTTTACAAATCATTTTTAAACCGCTTGACATTGTCTGTCCACCATTATATAATTACTTCATAAACAATTAACTTGATTAGTACTTTCCATATGATTCTGTAAGGCCCCGTTACCGGTACCTCACAATTGGACGTTGGATTTACTCATTCACATAGTTCTAGTAATCAGAGTTAATAAAAACTTTCGCGGAATATAAAAACTTTCATAAAAGATTACATAAATCCATAACTTGTCTTAAACAAACGACTTGTCTTTCAAAAACTAAGTACTTAAAACATAACATGTCTTGGGTCTTCCGATGCCAGCCTCTTATTCAATGCCACGTATTCCCCTCAATCGAGCTGCCTCATCCTACTCACATGCGTGCATACTAAAAGTCAGCCACGTTGAGTGAGTTCTAGTTAATCATACAACATACAATACATTCATACTTTCATACTTTCAATCATTCTTTCATTTATACTTTCATACTTTCAATCATACTTATTTACATTCATATCTTACGTTATAAAGAGCATTACGCCCTACATTCCTCGAGTATTATTAGGGCTCGGTACCCTCATTCCTCGAGTATTATTAGGGCTCGGTACCCTCCTTCCTCGAGTATTATTAGAGCTCGGTACCCTCTTTCCTCGAATATTAGTAGGGTTCGGTTCCCTAGTTCTCGAATATTAGTAGGGTTCGATTCCCACTTCGTTACCATACAACCATACCTTTCCTCAAATATTATTAGGGTTCGGTTCCATCTTCGTTACCATACAACCATACCTTTCCTCGAATATTATTAGGGTTCGGTTCCCTATTCGTTACCATGCAACCATACATTAACCTTCTTTTATTAACTTTATAATTGTCATACATATAAGCATACATATCATACTTACATTATATATAGTATTACAACCTGACAGTACGTGCAATATCCGAAGATCGTTCACGCTTCGTCAAGCAACCATTCATACATTTCACATCATCACATAAGGCATACACTTATCACTTAGGATAAGTGTATTAACAAACACATCGAGTATGCACACAGCCCCGAAAACATAACAAGGAATGGGGCTAGAAACTCACCTGAATGCGGTTACGTTCACCGTTTATGGTTATCCCTTTCTTGAGCTGTGCATAACTAACTGTATAAAAATTACACGTATCAATTTAACTATCGCTACCGATAACATGTTTCTAGTTTAATTATTGCCCTCAACGGACGGGGTCCGGGGGCAGCGCCCCTGGCAGTGGGGTTCTAGGGGCGGCAACCCCTAGCAGGGTCCAAGGGGCAGAGCCCCTGGCTGGGGTTAAGCTGTCTGCATACTTTGAAAATTTTATTTTCATTAACTGTCTTAACACATTTTCCATTAACATTTTAAATTATTTTCTAAGTCGGTCTTGCTTAGTTTTTATGAGTTATGGACTTAAAGTTTGTGGACTCAGTAAGGTCATGCCCAAACTGTCCATTAAAGCACTTAGGCCCACTAGGATCAGGCCCAAACAGAAACTGGGTCAGCCGAGAACTCTAAGCAGAGAACCCCTGTTGACCGAGAACCAAAGTTTGACCGATATCCATGTTTGACCGAGATCTCGTGTTGACCGAAAACATGAGCTGACCGAGAACCCTGTCACCGAGAACCCTCAGTCTTGGCCGAGAACCCCCAGTTTGGACCGAGAACTCTCAGGTCAAGTGTGTTCAGCTTTCCTTTCGACATTTATCATTTTTACCCAGCTTAGCTAACTGTTCTAAGGTTCATATCATGATCTTGACCACTTTTCTCTATCATTCATACCCGTTTTGCACCCGTCATTATTACAGCTTCAAGATCTAGCCCGTTCTAGTCATAAAGTTTAAACCTTTATTGTGTTAAAACGTTCTAGGCTAGTTCTAGGGTTCCTTTATGAACCGTTTATACCTATGAGTCCATTTCATCCATTTTAATCATCAAGTTTGTATTTTTATGAAACATCTAGACCCGATCTACTCAAGGGTCATGTTTCATGGCAAAACGTTCATAAAAATGTAACCTTTAATCCTAGAGAACATACCTTTTGATGTTTCTAGGTTACGGTTTAGCTCGATGTTCAATGATGATCTTGTATCTAGCTTAAGTAATCACTATCTAGCGATAATCGGCTTGGTTTTGGCTTTGGATCCCGTTTCCTCTCTTGCGGCTGATTATGGGAGGTTTGTGTGTGTTTTTATGGTGTAAAATGGATAAGATGGATGGAAATGGAAAGATTTAGGGTTTAAGTGGTATTTATACTCCCTTAAGCCCATGGACCTAAGACCCATATTTCCTTTTTAGTCCATGATTAACCCATCTAATTAGTTTACTTATCTTACCCTCTTTACTATTATTTATTTACTAACTCGAGTAAAATTTTCCGTTTTAAAAAATAATATTCAAAATTTATTATTCGAAATTTTGGGATGTTACAGATTCTTTATGGGTTTGACTCCTACTTACCCTTGTTAGTTAAGGGAACACTAGTAGAATTTTATAACTGTTTTTGCATGACTTGACAGCGGTCATCATAAGTCTGGCTGAAATGACATCCACAACCTTAGGATGTGGTGGTTAGTTGTTATATTAACTTGAATAACAACTAACTTGCA
This sequence comes from Bidens hawaiensis, assembly GCF_021521415.1. Taxonomy (NCBI): domain Eukaryota; kingdom Viridiplantae; phylum Streptophyta; class Magnoliopsida; order Asterales; family Asteraceae; genus Bidens; species Bidens hawaiensis. The sequence goes on along the minus strand of NW_027491282.1, from coordinate 1,438,796 downwards.
ATATAATGTCACAAAAGAATAAATAATATTAAAAATATTTTCGCTATAATGTGATTATTTGTCTAATTATGATAACATTTTATTTTATTCTACTTTATAGTTAGTACTGTTTACAGAATTGGTGTCTACACATGTTACCTAAGATGATTAAACATAGAGAAACTATAGTATGACTTGACAAGCTTTGTATACTCGTGTTAGTATAGGAAATAGTAGATCTTGTTATTCGTTTATTTTGTTGCAATTAACCACAAGCAACACTCGTTTTGTCTAACATTTGAAAAGTTTTTGTATTCTTAAATAAATGATTGGAATAAGGCCCTGAAAATAGAATTTTCCGAGGGAGGGGGGGTGAATAATGTGCCAAGGTTCTATTAAGCTAACCCTTAACCATGTGGGAATCACCCTATGTCATCTCCATGATCCATCGATTGAGAGTTTTCTTCACTAGTCGTCTCTCTGTCACATCCCGACTTAGGGCCTAGGCGTGTGACCAATAGTTGGTACCTGTTTTGTAAATATATCAGAATTTCGGGTTTGTTTTAGCGGAAATCTTTAATAATAAACATTCTTTTATAAAATATCGGGTTACAATACTCATTTAATATTTATAAAGCTTATTTAATAAAATATGTTCTTTTAAGCGGAAGTCTTGAATAATATATTATTATATTGAAAACTCGGGTTTAACTACCCTTTCGATAATTCAAATACATGTCTTTAGAAAACATAATTCTTTATAATATTTTAATATAAAATATCTGAGCCAACAGATAACATCTAATGACTATATCTCTAATCTACTATTATGTCTTGCTTATCTGTTCTAACCTTTCCGATTTCCTGTAAAATGGGTTAGAAAATACGTCAGCACACAGCTAGTGAATGACGTTGACTCTGTTGTAAAACCTTTTCAATACCTTTGTGTAACCAACAATAATACATTTGTGACTACTCATTAGGCACCCAACTCAATTGGGATAAAATTACCCAAGTACATGTATAATTAAAACATATACACAAGTAACACAATATCATTTCTCTGAACAGTCTGGTAGACTTCCAGAGGCATGAGTGTCCGTTTCTTACTATTGTAACACAGGGTTTTAAGGATTCGTAAATCCTATGCAAACATTCTGGCTCTAAAAGAGTTTGTAAAAGTTTAGGGCGTATTCATAATTTTTGTTTATAATCAGTTTCTGATACAGATTTCTGTTTTCTTATTCTACTTCTTGATTTGTTACCTCGAACCTATAGTACGAGAATAATCTTTGTATAAATAACTAAATCACTGATCTAGTTTCAGACACTTAGTATGTTCTGTATAGCTTTAACCTTGAGTTTTTTATTCAAGAAGAAACATTAATTTAACTATAACCTTTTATATGAATATTATATTTTATTAACCATAAAGAAATACTATTTTGACTATACCCCTTGTATGTACATACTTAGATTTCTTAATCAAGAAGAAATAACATTTCGACTATAACCTTTGCTTAAGAAAAATAATATTATGCTTAATTGAAATCAAGGTTCGGGCTAACCCCCGGCTATGGTCTAATCCATAATAATAAAATAATAACTTAGACAGAACTCCTACCTTACACGGGTATTTGGAGTTAGATATTTAAAACTTACCAAGCAGCACTTCTACTTTATATCGTGTATCAGGGCTTAAACCGCCAGAACTTCGGAGCTTGGCACGTACTACGAGATTGGCAAGCAAAATGATGTAGAGATAGAAAGTATTTTAAAGAGAGAGTGATTTGGTATGTGGGAGAAGGTTATCGTGACCCTTTCTTTTATAGCCAATTTGGGTCCCATAGCGATACACGATGGACCCTTCCCTTAAGCCGTCGCGTATCACGATGGCTGGTGATTAACACATGGCATGTTGACTCAACCCTTAGAGTCTGCCACGTGTCACCCGGATGAGACACGTGTCGTTGAGTCATAACGGACCATCGCGTATCGCGATGGCTTTATTCCTGGACTCATCGCGTATCGCGATGGGTTCGTGTATCTCAAAGCGGCTCGTGGCGATGCAAGCGTGCGAAGTGCAAAGTGCGCCATCAAAGCACCACATTGCGCCGAATGTCCTTCGTCGTCGCTATTGCCATCATCCTCGCCCGAGCCCGTTGTCACACCCCGAAAATCTTAATTTAAACAGCGGAAGACTTTGGCCAAGTCTTTCGGGTGGTGACAGACGTCGTTTCAGCCAATCACATTAAAGTATATATTTCAAACGAAGGTTGAACTTTATTTGACCATCAGAGTTATTACACGTGTCATATTACACGATTTTTATTCAAATTATAAGTTCAACATAAAGTCAACATTTTTCATTCAAACACACGTCACTATTTTCCCGCACTCTTCGCGAAGCTTCAATACTTCATTTAATTACCTGAAAAGCATATTAAAATATCGATCAACACAATGTGTTGGTGAGTTTCCCATTATATAAAAAATAGTCCATATATATATATATATATATGAGTCGAAAACATAATCCATTTAACAATCAAATCTGATATCAATTCGTGTGTAATCGTCACTACACCCCGAATTATATCGTAATATTCCGTGTATAATGGTCTACCGCCATTATATCCCCAATCCGTGTGTAATGATCTACCGTCATTGCATCACAAAATAATAGGCATTTCATTTCTTAAACAAATTGAGTTGTTATAGACGAGCAAATAATGCAACATTACGTATGACTATCATAGTTGATAACCCGATACATACAATACTCAAAATATTCCCACTTTTAACCCAACGCGAATGGAAGTGGGGGGGGGGCGTCACCCCAATAGATCTACCAATATTTCCGTGCCCCTTCTTAGGGTTAACTGTTACTTATCCCAACTAGACTCATCCTGCATTGTACACCAATTTGTAAAATAAAACGCCTTTATAAAACATTAACGAAAATAATATATAATAAAGAATATTCTTTCCCCCAAAAACACAATTAAATATCGTTTTGAAAACATTTCCAGTTAAAAATCGAGGGGGGGTTCGATAGAGAAACTCACGGTTTGCCGCCTTTCGTTCCGAAATCTCGTGTCCTATATTAGTACACGTTTCGTTAATAAAAAACTTGGTTTTAGTTTTTATAATAAACTCTTTTTAGTTTATTAATCTTAACCTAGTATCCACACAAGCACATAAGCAATTAAGTTCTTATAATGTTAACGAGTACACATAGTTCGGTTTCCCGTTAACTATTAAATAACTGAGTCAATTAATAAACAACTAAAATATATAAATATATTTTAAGTTTCAGTTGCTGGAAAGTTTTAAGAAATATTAATCTTCTATTTTTCACAAAACATGTCGATTTTGTCGGTTTTATCGGTTTTTGTCGGTTTTATGCTTAGATTGCGTTATTTCAGTTTTTCGTTTAAAATGTAACTTATAAATTATAGAAAATGCTTGTTACATAAATATTAGTCAAGTTTTACAGGTTAACTTGTGAAAATATATTATTTTCATTTTTGTTAATATTTTCTTAAAATAACAACTTTTTAACGTTTTCGTGTCGGTTTTCGCGACACGGACCGTTTAGGACTAAGTTTTATCATCTTGTCCTTTTCTCATGTATTAAATTCTGTTATACATGAGTGTTTTAACACTTTAGGGGCTGTTCTAAAACAGTCCCTAATAGTTGTGTCGGTTTTGCTTAAAAAGCCGATTTTTCGACCGTTTAAGTTACCGACGAGTCAAATAAATTACACAAGTCTATACTAATCATCCTATGAACTAAAAACACATATAATAGCATATAATTCACCATAAATAACAGTTTTGACCATGTATGTTCATAAGACACGTTAATCTAGTTTTTCGGTTCCTAGTTCGTCTTTTTGTTTACCTTAACAATGTTACTAGTTTAACTTGTTATTTATTTATGAACAATATCATGTTACTACCTAAATGTCCAGGTTCAAATCATATCATTTATGTATAAGTTCAAGTAGTCCATTAACCAATCAAATTATGAATTTTCTAAGTGTTTAACTAACAACGTTTCCTATTATAATACCTTTTAATTTTTGATAATTCAATCTAATTCAATCTTTCAAATTTGATTATGTATGGATCTAAGTTTATATTATCCAACTTGTTTGATATAGTTTCATGCACCCTAATGCTCTATTCAAGTTTTGATCTTTCAATTAGTTAAGCAACAAAGTTTCTATTTTTAGTAAGTTGTTGTCCATTTTAACCAAGGTGTTAACTAATCCATACTTCTAATCATGCACCCTATCTTAGTTCAAAGTTGTTATTAATCACATATTGATCACATTCATCACAAGTATTCACATCAAAATCCAAATTTCAACTTTTATTAAATTAAAGTTTCATTATTTAGTAATTTTTACAATCTTTGTTAATCTTCAAGTTCCAACTATTAATTCTAGCATATAACCTATCTTACTTTCAATTAAGTTATTCCATATCACTTTTGATTCATTAATCCATCCAAAATCCATAACTAATCCAAAACCCAAAAATCCCCAAATTTTCACTTATGAACAAATCCTTGTTTTATTCATCTCTAACAACAATTTTTAACAATCTAAGTCCATACTAACAAGCTAACGATCAATAATTAATCCAAATATCATTTTAACAATAAACCCTAACATCAAGTTCATTAAAGTTTATAACAATCAATCAAGAGATTCAACAACACTTAATATAAAACTTAGCAATCAATGTATGATCCTTATGATGAGCATATGCATGTGTAAGTGGGTTTAATCCTTCCACCAACACATACATACATACCTACGGTTCATACATACACATATCATCATCCATAATTTCAAACTTTTAAGCTCAATCTTAACTCAATAACACCTAATCTAACATAGTTAACCCAAGAAATCAACTGATAAACAAAACTTACTTGTGTTATTGAAGATCTAAAGATGAAAATGAGAGTGTGGTGGGTGTGAATGTGATGATTCTTCTTCCTAATCTTTGTAACACCCCGGCTAAAGCGGAAACGCCTGAGTGTGACGTACAGATTGCTCAAAACACATGTGACACTATTAAGTGACAATATTATCATTAATTCATTCCAAAGTATCAAGTATACAAATTATTTCAAATGATCAAAAACAAAGAAGAATGAACAAAACAAATGTCTTCTTGTTTATTATTTAAATAACCTAACTTCTAGCATTTTCGCCAATTCATCCTCTAACGAAAGTACATGTAGCATATATATAAAATAAAGTCAACTAACTGAATAGTTGGTGAGTTCACACAGTTGAAAATAATATATAAAAACCATACAATTCCATGAAAACTTGTGAAAAACACATAAGAGTTCTTTACACTAGAAACAATGGTCCATGAGTGTAAAGAATAAATGAAAGTCTTTTCCAGTTGGGATTGCGCACCAACGTACTCAGATCGGAGTCCATTTTCCACCGGAAACAAATGGTCCATGGGTGCAAAGGGGGCTTATGATCATACTTATCGAAGAAATTCATGCACGTAATAATTGAGCAAGTAACAAGTAAACACACAAGTCCATGATGCGAATTGTAGTTTGTAAATAATAAATAAAATAAATTGAATTTTGATAGGATATATATGCTACCCCCAAAATAGTTAAAAAAAAAAGGTAAAAAGGGGGTGTGAGAAACTCACATTGAAGTTGAAGACAAACTTGAAATAAAACCGAAAGTGCGTAAATGAAACCGAAGCAATTGAACTTCACGAACTATAATTAAAAGTACAAAATCAAATATTAACTAACAACTAATAAAAGTAAATAAATCGATTTGTCGGGGATTGGAAGTGTCTAAATGTATATTTTATTATAGGGTTGGATTATAATATTATCTTGTACATTAACGAATTATTAACAAATTATTAATTTAATATTAGCTTAAATTATAAGATCAATATCATGTTCGAATATTTTGAGTTACAGAAATATTGGTGTTTTAACGATATATTTTATTTTGTAAACGAAAAATGTTAACGAATTAAAAAGTCTAACGAATGAAACATAATACGTATAATTTAAATGAGTTTAGAACGAATTTGCCGAGTTTGAGAGACTGGTTTTAGACGACATAAAGATAAATATATATGTTAGCTTAAAATACTTTCATTTGATTTAAATAATTTTTTATCAGTTTTATTTGGCTTAATATATAATAAAATAATAATAATAATAATATGTTTAAAAAAATAAATGACAGAACAGACTCACCCGGGTTTGAACCCAGGACCTTCTGCCCATACTGACATAAATCAAACAGTGAACCATCTTGTATTTGGTTAACAGAATGAAAACACAAAAATATATATAATACATATTAGTTCATCATCTTAATCAAAACCCTAGAATTAAACCCACTAAGCCATTCATTGTTAGTTAAAATTGAGTAAGGGGTTTCGTTAATCGGCTAGAATCAATCATTATAAACATTACAATTACCTGTAGATGTTACTGTTTGGCGGTGAACGACGGTGGCCGGAGCAAGGAAACTTGGACGAGCGGATTAAGATTACAGAGAGTATGTTAAAGTGTTTTGATGATTTTTGCATCTTTAGTCGAGGTCTAAGGTCCTATTTATAATATCAGTTGGAGTGTTTAAGCGTTAATGTTCGTTATTGAATTTTCCGGCATTTACGCGGATTGTTATACGCGATTTAGTTGTTGATTAGGTGTTATTATTATTGATTATGCGTTTGCCTTTACGTAATAATGAGTTTACGAGTTTTAATTGGGTCAAAAGCGTGATTCACGGAGTGTTTGGGTTCGCCGGAAACTTCCACCGGGAAGACGGGGATGACGGGGGGCTGGGTTGGGATTAAATTCAAAATATTAAAATTATATTTTACACTTTTAACCCTCAACTTTTAATTAACTTTAAAATTGATTTTTAAAAAATATATTTATAATATAAACCTTTAACTTTAAAATGTTATATAAAAGAAAAATTTATTCTCTTGCATAATTTTTGAATTACACCAGGATAGTTTGCGACTCGTTTAAATATTGACACTTAAATTCCGGAATTTTGTTATTTAAATGAAACGAATAGAAAGTGCTTGAACTATAACTTAAATTATCGTGAATATTGTATAGATAATAAACAAAAGATACAAATACATCGAGACATCAAAACATGTCGATTAACGAACATAATAGAAACACATAAGATGTAACTTGAAATATGTATTTATATTAATACATATATTTATATAAAAAACGAAAATTTAAAATGGGTCGGGTTTTCGGGTTTGAAAAGTAACGAATGTTACAATCTTCCTTCTAGTTGCTAATCTTCATGATTCTTGATCAAAATTTGATTGTAAGTGTGTGTTTGTGATTAAGGATTTGAATTTGTGTGTGTGAAGAGTGTGTGTGTGTGCCGTGATATAGAGAGGAAGAAGAGAGGGATAGAGTGGTGAATTGGATAGTAGGGTGCAAGGTGGATGAGTTGGATTGGTACAACACAAAAGTTTCTAGAAGGTGCAATGATTGGAAAGGTGTGTTGGTGCTTGGTAATTGGGAAAAAGAGAGGTGGAGGGGGTGAGGTGTCATGGGGTGGTGGTTTTGAGAAAACCATGGGTGATGGCACATGGGTTTGGTTTAGTAAGTAGGTGTTTAAACAATAATCTTAAGTTTCCGTTTTAACGTCTCACGAGTTTTAGCTAATCAAATGAATCCCGTTTCTAATAATTATTGTTAGACTTTGAACGAAATTGGATTCTAGATAATACAAGCCTAAGAAACTAATTTTTGGTAATTGTTGACGTTGGGTATTTACCGGGTCGTTCACCGACACTTGGTTACTTATTTTGAAATTTTTGCGATTCGAGCCTTCTAAAATTAAGTTTATACATTGTCTCGACTACTTTAATATGTATTTTAATTTTTTTCGAGATCATTTAGACACGTTTATGATTTATTTAGTTTTTGACTCATTACCCGAGGTTATTCCACGTCAGGCTCGTTACGTGGCGATTTTTGCACTTTTTGTTGACTTTGAAACGTCTAGATCACTAATAAAGAATAATTTTCTCATAATGACGAAATTTTATTGCTAATGAGATTATATTAGTCGCGGTTTAGGCTAATTTTTAGTCGGGTGTCACACCCGTGCGCGTTGGGTGCGGGTGATCTGCACCCTCCGCTAGGTGCATACTTGACATAAAAGAATATTAATATGAATACTCTATCTCTTATAAAGAGCTTCCAAATTTATCTCACTTTCCATGTGGGATGAAATTTATCTTCCTTATTTATACTCAAGTGGAATGCTTCCACTTTCTTCCATCCTTCCATGTGTGATGGATTTCCTTCTCCATTTCCTTTCTATGGAATTATCTTAAGAAATATTTTTATTTCCTTATTTTTGTTTTCTTATTATTTATCTTGAATATTTTTGGTCCTTTATCTTTATTAGATTGTCAAACTTGGACCGAAATTTTGGGGATGTTACACTCTTTAAAATGGTAGTGATCACCAATATAATCGTCTCGCTCTTTAAAGGAAGTGATCATCTTCTTCGCACACCAAGTACTTATATGTACAATTCTTCTTAATCTCACTATGTTAAAATAGTGAGATTTCACCTAATAACTAATTAATTCTATATCAAGATAAGAGTTCATAACCCAACATAATACAAAACAACACTATATCAAGATAGTGTGTTACCTCTCAAATTATTAAGTAAATGATAAATCATCACTTGTCAAAACACTAGAACAACCTCTAATATTGACTCATCAAATTACAAGTAAGATTGTTGGATGATAGCTTTGAAAAACTTTTCTTTTACCTTTATACTTACATCTCTTCTCTTGGTAATTGAAACTTGAATTGACTTGAATATATAAAGAGATTAACCTTAAAGTGTGTGTGTGTTTGTTTATGTGTACATAAATGTTGTAGAGCAAAATGGTTGAAGACTAAGTTCAAACAAGTCTTTTGTTTATATCCAAGTATGTGAGATGCAAGGATAGGGACTGGCAACCGGCGGTTGATCCAACAGTGGCTCTAAATGGACGTGGCGCCCAATCGACTTCACATTGGTTTTGATAATGTGAACATTATGTATAGTCAGTGTCTTTATATTTAACTTCTTTTGCCTGATCAATACATATGAGAAACCATCCCTATCACCTCCCACTTTTCCATGAAGAAAAACCCAAGTATTACACCAAATGGGTTAAACATACTTTAGTGTCTTCAACTAAAGCTTCAATGTTTGTCTTCCATGGGTTTGACTTACTTTTTGATAGTGGTTAAGTTTTCAAAGCAAGGTTTGAATAAAAGACATACTTAAAGTGGAATAAGTCTTTCAAATTTAAATTGTAAGGCCTCGTTACCGGTGCCCTACATTGGACGTTGAATTTACTCAGAAACGCAGTTCTAAATATCAGAGTTAATTAAAATCATCTCGGAATAATATAAAACATCAACCATTCGTTACAAATATCAATAATTTTGTCTTTTAAACATAACATAAAATATAACATTCAAAACATCATGACAATCTTCATATGCCAGCCTATTCAATCCTTCCATGTGTCCATCTCAAACCAGTTGCCTCAATCTGTTAACCTGCGTGCATACTAAAAGTCAGTTACGCTGAATGAGTTCTAGTTAATCACATAACTTACTTTACATACACATATACGTTCCCGAAGGTACACATTACATACAAAACCTGTACTTCATTCGTCCATACACATTTATAGCTATATTACGTTTTAAAGGGCATTCCACCGTACATACCTTGTATATTATTAGGGTCCAGTACCCTCCATCCTCGGACCCTATCTCCCTTCATCCTTGGATATTATTAGGGTCCGGTCACTCTTCATCCTCAGATATTATTAGGGTCCGGTCACCCTCCATCCTCGGATATTATTAGGGTCCGGTCACCCTTCCTTCCATACCCTCATACCATACTTTTCTATATACATAATTGTAAGTTTCATACATACATACATACATCATTCATTCTTCATGCACAACAACTTTATCATCAAACCTTTACCTGGCAGTACAAGCAATATCCGAACATCGTTCATGTACCAACAAGCAGTCAACCATACCTTTCACATAAAACATATATGGCATACACTTATCACTTAGGATAAACGTATTAACTAATCACATCGAGTATGCACACAACCCTGAAAACATAACAAGGAATGGGGCTAGAAACTCACCTGAATGCGATTACGTTCAACGTTTACGGTTATTCCTTTCTTGAGCTGTGCACGACTAACTGTATAACAATTACACGTATCAATTAACTATCACTACCCATATCGCGTTTCTAGTCTAATTATAACCCTCAACGAACGGGGTTCGGGGGCAGCACCCCTGGCAGCGGAGTTCTAGGGACGACAACCCCTAGTAGGGTCCAATGGGCAGAGCCCCTGGCTGGGGTTAAGCTGTCTGCATACTTTTGAAAATTTTATTTTCATTAACTGTCTTAACATATTTTCCATTAGGATTTTGAATCATTAATTAATTTGCTAACTTAAAAGTCCAAGGGCTTCTTTGAAATTAAATCATTCTTTTTCTAAGTCCAGGGACCATTCTGTCATTCTTTCAAAGTCTAGTTCGTTATTATGCTCTTTAACGAATTGGGGTTCATTCGTTACTTCTGTCTTCCATAACGAATTGGCCTTTATAGCGAATTGGTTCTTATAACGAATTGGGCCTATAACGAACTGGACCTTATTCGTTTGGTCTGTTTAACGAATTGAACTTCTTAGGGAATTGAGCCGTTATAACGAACCAGTCCTCATAATGAATTAGACCTTATAACGAACTAGTCATCATACGAATTGGACTTAATGAACTGGAGCTAGTTCGTTAGTCTTTCCTTAACGAATCAGTTCGCGAATAAGAGCTAGTTCGTTAGACCTCCGCTAACGAATTAGGATTAGGTCAGAGAATGTCAGAACATTCTCTGACATTCCTCTTAACCTCGTACCACTTTTCGGCGCCGTCGCCAGAAAAACGCGGTTTCGCCGGAAAAACGAGTTTTGACTCGTTTTTCACTGTTTTTCGCCCCATTTGATCCAGATCTGAGCTAGGGTGATCCCTAGGCTCATCTTAGGTTCGGTTTATACCCCATTCCACCCGGATCTCGTGACTTAAACGGTTTAACGGTGTCGGCTCGTCGTTTCGTGACCATATCTAACGGATTTGAGTTTATACAACATCATACTATCATTACCTTGGGTCGGGATCGGTTCTTCTTCTATGTTTCGGCTAGAGAGAGAATTAGTGAGGGAGAGAGCTTAAGTGTGTGTTTTGGTGGTGTGTGGAATATGTGTGAAATGAATGGTTAATGGGTATTTATGACTTATATAATTATTGATCATGGGCTTAAGCCCATGGTCTTTTCCTCTTTCTTTCATAATCCAAGTCCATAACCCATATCCATTTAACCCAACACTAGCCCAACTCATAATAACTCGTATTTTCATTTATTAACCGAAACTAGAAAAACGGGATGTTACATAAATCTTATATATTTAAACAGTTTTGTTTAAATAAATTTTTATAAACTTATCCCCAGTTTATAAAACTAACCTAACTTGACTAAGTTCTTAATTAATTTTCAATGAATTAGTCATGTGATTTTCATTTTGATATAGAGATTTTCATTTAACACATTGTAGATTTTGACTTGTTAATTTATCTAATTTTGATATCGAGTGTATAGTCTTGACTAAGTAATTTGTTGCTTAATTGTAACTAATGATGATCGATCAAGTGTTAAGAGTGTGTTTGACATACAGGATTTATTATTTATTTTAGTCTATCGATGCATTATGATCCATAACAAAGTATTATTGTCTGTGTTGAAGATGTAAAACATTTTAATATGTGTTGTCATTTGATGCACGATAAATCATATCATTATTTAACGACAAACATATCTTTTACTTGTAACAACATCTGATACCTCAAACCTTTAAAACCTATAAGAACACACTTTAATGAAAATTAGTAATAAGACTAGTATCATCATAAAATATTTAAGATTACAAAATGATTCAAACTCGTCTAATAGTTATTTATTATATAATAAAAGCATGTTGTAAAAGTAGGTTTAGAAGGCCAAGAACTTCCCGGGTAATCGCTATAAGATATGGTGTCGAGACGACTTTCGTTAATGTCACCTAGTTACTTGGAAGTCGTAATCGATCAAAGGTTGTCAACCTCAGTCATAATCAGATCTAATCGTTTAACACATGCCGATTTTGACTTAAAAAATAAAACAAAATTCTTATTTTTATAATATTAAAGAGTGAGGATCATTTTTTTAAGAGTAAAGTGTCATTTTCGTTCTTGTGGCTTGGAAAATAATGCGAATATAGTCAAAAAAGTTTATTTTTTGCATATGGATCATCCACGTTTCGCAGTTCTTGCCAATTACATCCAAATCACTAACCCTGTTAAATTGAATCGTTAAGTTAGGGGTAGACCTGTCTTTTCACTCTTTCGTTATTATGATACTTATTTCAGTGAACTGCGGTTTTCTTCCATGTGGTTTTTTCAAATCTGCGGTTTAGTCCAGTAGTTTCAAATTTGCAATTTTCTTCCCTATGGTTTCATTTCACTTGCAATTAACCTGAATTCACTAATCTCGATAAGTCAGGTCATTAAACCCAACAACGTGCCCTTCATATTAGAGGCAATTTTGTTTGTTCTTTTTTTCCTTTTTCCCTAAATACACCCCAGCCCCTCACGTAAGGGGGCTTGCGAATTAGGACTGAGGTTTATTTGGGGAGAAAAAATAACAAAACTGGTCGTCACGTGAGGGGCACGCAGATGGGTTAACGACTAGACTTAACGAGGTTAATAAATTCGGGTTTAATTACAAGTTAAATGAAACTATAAGGACGAAAATTGTAAACTTGAAACTATTGAATTAAAACCACATATTTGGACCAACCATAAGTACGAAAACCACGGTTCACTGAAATAAGTATTATAATAAAGAAAGAGTGATAAGACATGTCTACCCCTGACTTAACGATTAAATTTAATGGGTTAGTATTTGGATGTAATTGGCAAGAATTGTGAAACGTGGATGGTCCATATGAAAATAATAAACTTACCTAAATTCGCATTATTTGCCAAACCACAAAGACGAAAATGACATTTTACTCTTTTTTTAATTAATGGATAGCAATTTTTAGAATACTTTACTATATAAAGACTAGCTTTAGATCCTGTGTCACACACGGGATGATCCAAACTATAAAATTACAGTAAAACAAATAATTACATAACGTATATGAAAAAATGTATTACATATATGCTTGTATTTATACTACATGTACGTAAATTGATTTTATTTATATCATAAAATTATTTTTTTAAATAAACTTAAGAAAAAAAATACACGTGCAAAAACGTACATGAGAACACTCTTTCTATTAAAAATTTCATTATTAGTGTCATATATGTATAATTGAAAGAATTTTAGTTATGAACCAACTTCGAAAATAAGACTTCTCATACGATGTAATTCTAACTACTTCGCCTAAATACGGAAGGAGTGTTACATTTATTGATATATTTATCAGTTTACCACCCATCGAATGAGCGGAGAACATTAAATTGTAAGGACAAATGTTTTTCTAGAACTATGTTTTTGCAAGCTAAACCATGTAATAGATTTTGATACGTTTCAGGAGGCTTCTCGACTTTGTCATAATGACAACATAATAATAACATGTTAACCCATTCAATTTTGTGAATATTTTGCTTCATTTGAGCATAGTTTTGCATGACACGCTTCCCATACAACGTTCTGATTACAATTGAAGGAAAAGTTAAGACTGGGACAAATATTTTAAATTTGATAAAAGTTAGAAGTATTGATAGACATGGGGGTGGCATGTCAAAAGTGTTCGCAATCTTTTTTAAATTTTAATATTCGAAGGAATAATAGTCAATATGCCAAATAACCTTTTAGTTATTTCCAAAAATACCCTTGAAAATAAATTTGAAACTCGAATCATGTTTAAAATTCTAACTTTCATCCGTTTGATATTTTCAAGTCCACACTTTAAACCTGTAACAAATTTGATGATACGTCTATTTGCATTATCAAACTTTTAAAAGTACTCATATCCCCCCCCCCCCCCCCCCTTTTTTTTACCTATGTAGTTAACTTATATCAAAAATCTCTTTAACAACTTTGACCCATAAGAATTAAATTTAAGTTCCACAAAGAACCTGAAATAATCATTGATAAAAAAAAAGCTAAGAAATTAAATATGATATAATATAAATAGAGTATAAAAAGAAAATGAATAATTATTGATTTATTACATATATTATGATTAGTTGAGATCTTAGTTTTGGAGGAAAAAAAAATTATGAGAATGAACCAAAGATGACAAGTGTCAAACAATTATTTTATTTTATTTTATTAGAATAAGAAGATGTATCAATTTTATTTTATATTGATACTCACGTATTTTGTTATAAATTTTATTAACCTATAATATTTAATATATATATATATAACTTCCCGAATTAATTTTATATAATTTACAATGTTCGAATACTCCTTAAGTACTCTCTGACTTCTCCAACCATGAATTTAAAAAGATAACTTCAAAGGTTTTATCCCCACTAAAATTTTATATGTTGACTGTTTGCCCTCCTTAAATTTAGTTAAATAATTTTGTTTTTTTGATTGTTAACTTTACTTTAGTAATAAAACATTTGCCCCTTAAATTTACGTATTTACCTTTTGCCCTCTCAATAGTAATGAAACTTTTAATAATTTTGTTTTTTGACCATTAACTTTAGGGGTTGTTTGGGTGAGATTTTAAATTTTGTTTATTTGATTTTTGAAAAACAAAATGTATTTTGCTAAACCCCTCCAAAAGCTTGAAAATGAAGTTTTTCAAAAGTGTTTCGCTTTTCAAAAATCAAATAAGCAAATAAGGAAGTTTGAAAAACTTACACAAACACCCCTTTAGTAATAAAACTTTTGTCTTTTCAACTTTTGTAATAATACTTTTAGCTTTAAAACTTTGGCAACAAAACTTTTATCTTTTTAATATTGGACATAAACGTTTACATTTTCAAAACTTTTATATTTTCAATTTTGGTCATAATACTTTTATTGTAACAAATCAAATTGATACTGACCGTTTCCTGTCACGTATCAGTCAAAACACATAGTATCTTTCAAACATATAATACATTTAACATGCCACGATACTTGTTTAAATAAAATGAAAATGGATTATTGGCTAATCAAAATATGCTAACAATGGGCAAAATGATCCAACGCAACCCCCAAAACCCAAGATGGAAGAAAACAATGTCATATAGAATTTGGATTCATGGTCCAAAAACAACGGATTATAACCTCACACGAGGTCATCGTAAAATGAAGACAAATTCAAATAAAATAGAAAACAAACGGCTGTTACTTTCCGTATAGGTCTACAAGTTGGGCTGCAATGGTCGATGAAACATGTCAAAAATAGAAAGTACAGACACGTGTCATGCCTCTATTAGCACTAGTCTTCGGCAACTTCAACGTGTCACATGACTACATGAGCTCCCAAGATTTTAGCAAAAAATTCTGTGCTTGTGTCCCACTTGCCAACATTTAATACTTGACGATATGTCACTTCTTTTGCTCAATCACACATTCTACTACCATCTACTTTCATATGTTACATTTCAACCCCACAAAGTTTGGTGGACACATCCCACACACCAAATTTAAAAGTACTTTTAACAAACTTTTACAAACTGTTACATCAGTGTCACGTCAGGTTTTAAATTTTCCTCTTAAAACATTATTTTCTTCAACAAATAAACCTACATAAACCTCATTAAAACATTATTAAATATATGTAAATGTGTGTGTGTTGGATACATAGAGAGAGAAGGGGTTGGTTTCACAATGGTGAAGTTTGGTCTTTGTTTTATAATGGTAAGGGTATCTACATCTTACCCTCATCAGACTCTACCATAATTTTGCTATTGGTAAGATTTACTGAGTACGATGATGATGATGATGATGATGAAGTTTGGTGTTGGTTTCATCCACCCAAATTAATGTTGTCCGAAACCTTGAAGAATGAGTTTGTTGTGGGTGCTCTAAGTATATAGGTAACCAACACATTATTTCAAGTGACTAGGAGAGAAAATATGTATGTAGCCTTTTTTTTTTCTTCTTTTTTACAACCAAACTTATTAAAAGGAAAAAGAATTAGTGGATGGCTGATCGTGTGAATAGGAGCTCATGAAGACATAGAATAAAGTTTATGGACTATTTGTGCTTGGCTACTTTTATCATGCATTCTTTGTTTGATTAGCTTTTAATATTACATTTTTCTTGTTTTCTCTTGTGTTGCTTATTTGACTATTAACTTCTATTTTAGTTTTCGCATCGCTTCTATGTACCGATATGGCCGGTACCACTCATATAATTAGTATATTATGCCTCCCTTTTGTTATGCCCCCACCTAGTTTCACTTTATACATCATACTACACTTAAAAACCTTTTTTTAGAGTTGGGGTCTCTGTTTTTTGATAGATTAAAGTCTTGTGATCGTCCCGTCCACCCTTTACAGACCCCACAATATAAGTGAGATTTTACTGGATGCATATATTTGTTTGTTATATATATACATATAGCTATCCGAACATATATATACATTATGGTAATTTACACACCAAACGTGTAACACCTATGTCATGACGTTAGTTTAGGCAAACCAAGCTGTAAATTTGTTACCTATTACTATCCAATCCGGTTTAACAATTTTTCAAACAAACGTTACTTAAACGACGATTAAAACAAGAAACTAAAAAGCAGCGGAATGAAAAGTGCTAAATGAACTAATGAAGCATAGTTGAAGGTAAAATGTGAAACATAACAAAAACCTTAAGCATATATTCACACAACAAACCACCGCTCAATGGACTCCAACATCACATGGCTCTGTCAACCGTCAGACCCAGATACGCTTCGCCGGAAAACTCCACCGGCGGTGACAACTCATCCATCTACGAGCTCCTCCTTGACCGGTGCCGGAGCTTGGAAGCAAGTTATGCTAACCTACAAGAGCAGTTTCACATGCTTGAGTTAGAGCAAACATCATCCTGTAATCATGGTAGTAGTAAGTTACACAAGGAAGAAGTGGTCATTAATCCTTTAAGACCTTTGCCTGGTGTGACGTCATTTTCCGGCTGGAATAGTGTGCCGGATGTTTTGCCGGTGGGGTTTTCGTATAAGAGAGCATTGGACCAGTTGGGTCATGCAGTTTATGTGAGTAAAGCTGTTAACCGAGAGATTATATACTGGTTAGTCATTTTTAGATTATTATGTTGTTTAATTGGACTATATATAATGTGTTACAATTAATGTTTATTACGCTAATTTGGTAGAAAGGAGTTATTAATGGAAGTAGAATTGTTATTGGAATGAATTTGGCATGATGGATGTTAATAGTTGTAGGGATGTAAGTTAGCATAACATATAATATACGTACGAACTCATTTTGAGAGTAGAGAACTATATGAAAGTCATATTAATATAATTAGCATTTACTTAGTGTTGCCTAGATAAAATCATCATATAACAATGTTTACTTAGTGGTTTCTAGGGTTAGTATGAGGATAAAAGTGATGCGGTTAGACAATTTTATATATTGAGATACATGTATTTATTCGATTATCATAGTTATTTGATTAAAATTAGTTTTGAATGTACACTAATTTTCTCATGTGTTATCTGATAAGCATTTCGACATTTGCTTCTCAAAGTTCCGAAATATTACGTTTCAAACTAAAGGTTTCAATCAAGTTCAAGTTGATGCAACCTTTTAGATTTAAATGTATATGTATGTTTGTTATTTAGCTTCTATTAAGTTTTGTTGTATACTTCTCTTGTTTGAATTCTCTCATATAAGTATGAGATGGATACAATGTCTAATTTTGGGAATTAAATGATCGGGTGTTTGTTACAAGATGTTAGTATTTTTTATGAAGTTTGACTAGGTGTGCTAGGACCAAAATTGTCATGGGTCCGGCTAGTTATTAAAGTTAGTAAGTGGTTAAAAGTCTATTTATCATTATTAATAAGGAATTTCTTGTTTCATTATATTAGAAGGTTTACTTTTCTTTTATATTTTTTTTTTATTTTATAAATTGGATGTGACTCAATAGTAGAGTACTCACTTTACTAGTGAGAGGTAGGGAGTTCAAACCTCACTATCACCAATTTATATGGGAGATATAAGGGATGACACTGACCTGCCATAGTTCGAGTCCTGATCTCACCCGATTTTACTGGCTTCTCGTTGTCGTGCTTTTGGCGGGCGTGGGGGTCGGGTTTTATCCGAGGAATCCCTTAATAGGTGGACCACTAGGGGCTCCGTCCGTCCGGACTCGTGGCCGGCCCGGGCTACCTTTAGCCGATAGGGGGCACTTATGAAGTACATGGCGTTACTTAGTTGGTCGTTAAAAAAAAAGAAGATTTACTTTTTCATTGTTCCTCTCTTCTTTTTAATTATCAATTGAAAAAAAAATTATCATTGGATTGATGGGCCATTTTTAAATATAAAACCTTTAAAACACCAAGACATTGTGAAATTAAGAATTAAGGTCTCGTGTTTAAGTCTCCCATATCATAAAACTTTGCATTTCTAAAAAGTATTTGAACTAGTGATAAAAATTAATTCAAAAAAACAACTAGGGCATTATAACTATTTATATATAGGTAAATTAATAAATTCAAGTCTCCCATATCGTAGAAATTCACCTTTTCAAAAAAAAATAAAATAAAAAAATATTCAAACTAATGATAAAAAGTAATTAAAGGGGTAACAAAAAAAACTATGGCATTATAACTATATATTTGTATAGCCATCTAGGTAAATTAGTAATTATTGCATTAAGCCGTTAACATAATTTCTTATTTTATATGAAAAAAATTACTAAACTAATTTGGTACTAATTTTGTTTAAAACACATGTACTTAATTATCTTTTCTTAAATAATAAGTTGTTAACTTTTAAGTTGGCCAAATTTAATAAAGTGACACTTAACATGTTTACAAAAGAAAATTATAGCATATTTCAAATTTTCAATGGTACTCGTACGTAATTAAGACAAATTTCGTATATAGTTGCAAGATTTTAATATTTCATGAAAATTAGAAAATATATTGGTAAAAAAATATCTAATATAGTAATTAATCACTGTGAACCTATTAAACTTATGTATTTGATATAGATATATAATATTCATGTTTTCAGGAACCGATCTGCTGAGAAACTGTTTGGCTATGAGGATTATGAAGCACTTGGTCAAACAGTCTCAGACTTGCTTATTTATGATGAGTTTCATATATCTTCAGAGAAGATTCTAAGAAGAGTAAGGTCTGGTCAAAGCTGGGCTGGCCAATTCCCATTTAGAAAGAGGTCAGGTGTGACATTCATGGCTTTAGTCAACAAGAGCCCATTGTATGAAGATGATGAGCTTGTTGGTATAGTCACAGTTGCAAGTGATGCAACCATATTCAACAAAATAAAATCAGAAAATCCGAGATCATTCGAGGAGGATTCTTCCAACGCTCAAACGAAAACACGCGGTATAAACTTCAAGAAGATTCAGTGGCAGCCACCACAACAGTTATCATCTTTTGTTTCAAATCTGGTGATTTTTTAAATAAATTTTCATCTTTATTTGTGATCTAATTAGTATCTTCTTGTTTCATTTTGTAAAGCAACACCTTTTTCTTTCTTGATCTATATTAGACGTCGAATTCAAAAGATATTCTGCGAAAAGGTGGTGGGAATGATCCCCATGCGCGAAATACATCCGCTGACATGGACGGGGATATTCTAGAATCTGAAAATGTGAACTTAGAGAAGCCTCCGAAAGCGGCTGTAAGTTTAAGTTAACATCGATCACAAGTTACTTGGTTACTGGTTGCACAGTAGTTGTTAAATATAGATATTGGATTATTAGTTTTGCAAGATTTGTATTTAGCCCGTGGGCACAATTAATCCGGTTTAGGTGATGCTAACTTTCTTGTTAACGGGATTGTTTATTACAGCCTGTTAAGCGCTGTTTTGGCTATAATCTGTGGAAGAAAGCCACCGGTGGTGATAGTGAAGAGGATGGTTTTTCTGCGCCTTCAAGTTATGTATGAACTTCTAACGAACACTAATCAGTAAGAAAAATATCTAAATTTTTTTATTATTCATGTGATGAGAATTGTGTTTTGGAACAAAATTTAGGCAGCAAAAATGTTGTCAAAGTTGAATATTCAAAGAAGCGGAAATATACAACCAGATGGTCCTCCTATTAATATCCATGCTGCAGCTTACATGCCAAATTATCAACCAAGGTATGCAAAGGGGAACAAACAAGCACACCCTAATGTTGTTGAAGATGGTTATTCATTTGAAGCCCTTGAGGGAGAGCAAGATGAGTCTGAGGTAGCTAATGGAGTTGATCGGTTGGCGATTTCAACTTTCCAATTTACAAGAAAAGAAATGGAGCTTGAGAATGACCTTAACTCCGCGGTTGATTGTGAAATCCGATGGGAAGATTTAATTTTCAAGGAAGAGATTGGGCATGGTAAGGGTGACATAGTTTTTCGCTTTTCTTGAATTCGTGAACACGTCCCGTGTATGATCTTTTTATATATGTTCTTTCATAATAGGTGACAAAATGATTTGAAAGATGTTAATAAGTTTCTTACCTTTTCAGGATCATTTGCTCGAGTATACCGTGGAATTTGGAATGGATCAGTAAGCCATAAAACCTTAAAGCAATACTTCCAAACACCCTGGAAAAATATACATATATTAATACTTGTTCTATGTTTGTTGCTCCTTTGATCAGGATGTCGCGGTTAAAGTTTATTTTGGTAATCAATACAGTGAGAAGGCCTTGCAGGACTACAATAAAGAGGTATGTGAACTTAACATCAAACTAAAGGTTCTTACTTTGTGCTTTAAATGTTTAAGAACATGATATTTACTAATTTATGCATGAATTTCAGATCGATATCATGAAAAGATTGCGTCATCCGAATGTTTTGCTTTTTATGGGATCGGTTTGTTCACAAGATAAACTTGCCATTGTCACGGAGTTACTACCAAGGTAATGCATTCACTTCTTGCTATGCACTCATGTATAAGCTTAATTTATGTGACCAACTTAATTATATGCATTCTGATCAGGGGGAGCCTTTTCAATGTTCTTCACAATAGTGGTCTCTCTTTGGATATTAGGCGGCGTCTAAAGATGGCTGCAGATGTTGTAAGTTTTTTTTTATAATAATTTTGATCGAATGATATCAAGTGTTTTGCGCTTACTTTTTTTTCTTGATTATAGGCAAGGGGTATGAATTACTTGCACCATAGAAATCCGCCAATCGTACACAGAGACCTCAAATCTTCAAATCTTCTTGTGGACAAGAATTGGTTGGTTAAGGTAGCGTGTCGCTGAGTAATGTCTTTCAAATGATTACATATTTGTTAGTTGTTATTTTCTTTGAAACATGAAACAAGCTAATTTTGCATGGTAATGATCAGGTTGGGGATTTTGGTCTATCAAAATTGAAGCATGCAACCTTTTTAACTGCGAGATCCGGGGGAGGGACAGTAAGGACATTTTATTTTCCTACTCTCTTAATAAAGTTCACTTGAAAGTCTTTTTATTGATTGTTCGAACTTTTTCATGTGATGTCTTCTGCAGCCTCAATGGATGGCACCTGAAGTTCTTCGTAACGAACCTTCAAATGAGAAGTAAGATATAGTTACCATTTTGGAATTAGTCATTTAGTGCATACAACATTTTTGCATTATGTTCTTCCAAAAAAATATACTGCGTTAATTATATATATTAAAGTTAAAAGTTGAGAAAAGAAAGCGTTTCGGGTCTGGTTTAGTTATCAGCTAACCCGACCATTTCGCCACATGGATGTGTTAAGCTTATGGATGTTTTTATTTTATTGATTGGCAGGTCAGATGTGTTTAGTTTTGGCATAATATTATGGGAACTCGTCACACAAAGCGTCCCTTGGAGCAATATGAACCCGCTACAGGTAGCTCATTTTCTCTCATTTAGATAATATAGTAGATCAACCATACCATACTTGCAATATATTACATTTACCAAGTAATAATTTTTTATGTTTGAAGGTGGTTGGAGTTGTGGGATTCATGGACCGTCGATTGGATTTACCCGAAGATCTAGACCCATCTCTCTCATCTATCATTCAAGATTGTTGGCAAAGGTTTGATCTTGCATTTACTATGTTCCAGTTTCATTTGCCAATCCTATACCAAGTTTTTCAGTATCATCATTTACATTGTTATTGATCAATTGTCATCCTATTACCTAACATGATATGGTCAATTTGTGATAGAGGTGGATTTTAAGCATATTTAGGTTTATGTGTTTCTTTTTTATTATTTAGAACGGATCAAACGGGTAAGCCTAGAGGAAAAAAGCTCAAAAGGAAATGCGTCAAACAAGTTGAAAGTATTGTAACTTTAAACACTTAAAACCATCTAAATTGTTTCAGGTATAAAAGGATAGATTTTATTGAACTAATATAGTTTTAATCGTCATATTTAACTCATTAATTATAGAACTAAGGGGCTGTTTGGCAAACCTCTGAATTATTAAGTGCTGAATTGGTAAGAGGTCTGAATGAGTAAGATATGACAAAGAACAATGTATATATGACTCATTTTGACCTATTTCTCAACCCGTCCATTTTTCCGCATGTAGTTAAGAGAATGAGATATGAGAAAGAACAATGTACACAACAATTTAGCTAGTGTGATGTCATTTATATGATTATTAGAATATGACTATATATGTTCTTGTTAAAACATATATGCAATTAGTAAAGCATAAGTAATCTTCATAAGTTAACCATGTGTATTTTGATTGACTTATTTGTTTTGCAACGTAAAACATGCAGCAACCCAGCACTTCGTCCTTCGTTCGAGAACATTATGACAAGATTATCCGGCCTGATGCAAAACCTTCCAGCTTAATTACAACTTGGAAGAATCATGAAGAACAATGCAACTTCAAAGGAAGCTGCCTGCATGTCTTTTGCATGGTCTTTGTTTCTTTTTGTGTTTCTCTAGTTTAGAAACTAATTAACATGATGTTTTAACATCACTTTATTATATATATATATATATATATATATATTATAAGGTAAGATTGACATACATATAAGCCACACACACTCGCTTAATTTGCTATGCATGGAGGTAAATATTAAAACCTGAATCATATGAACTTAATTATGCAATGAAATGACATAGAATTGTACGTGAGGCGCGCATCAAGGTACTTATGTTTTTAAAATATGTTGTCATTTTCTGTAAACACGGGTTAGTCATAACTTATTTAATTACTTAAATACTTAATTAATAAATTTTATCTTTACTAAATGGATTTTTGTATTTTTTGTGATAAAGTGTATTAAAGTTACTTTTTTTTAATTAAAAGAAAATTATTGTAAACAATATTAGTTGACACACTTGATATATATTAAGAACTTGAACATTTTCTCAGTTCTCACAAACGTGAATAAGTTAAAAGAAATTCTGAAAACAAAACTGTTATGAGAAAGTTAATCAATTTACATTAAAACTTTTAAACAAGTAGTTATATGCATACATGACATATGAAACTAATAACTCGTGGATGTGTAATTTTATTAAATTGTGGGTGAGCAACTTCTCAATAAAGGATTTGTTATAATTAATGTGTTTAAATTGTAGCTATAATGATAATCATATATTGATGATATTTTAAACTCATACCCATACGTTAAACACAACCTGATATGAGAGATATTTAGCAACAACTATAAACCTCTATCTTAAATGATCAACAAAGCCCGGTCACTTAGGTACAACCATTGACAAAATATCATTTACACCCGCAATCATATATTATCATAAACAAAACTTGAATCTATAACCTAGAGTACCACCGTATAAGCATGAAAGAGAAAAATCTGATTGACAAATCCAAATGAAAATTAAATTGAAAACATACCCAAATGACAATTGTTGACCGTTGACTGAGAACAACAGTAACCAACAAGACCATTGAATGAGTCAACGATTACGGCCTCGGGTCAAAGCAACGTGGGTCTAACAAAATTCCATGTGAAAGGGACCATTGCCATTGCTTTCACTCCAATCTATTAAATGTATAAAAATATTTATTGATAAGTGTTACTTTTCTATTACTCCATATCTTGTTAGTTTTGATTTTCTTTAGTTATACTTTGTGTTGGTTTATTTCACTTTGCACAAAAAAATTGGGTTTTCAAGATCATGGATCATGGTGAGAGCATCCTATATTTGTTACTTATCATATTATTTGTAACATAATTGGGTTTCTACAAGTATATGTATAAAGTCTACTAGTTTTAC
The DNA here is from genome assembly GCF_021521415.1 of Bidens hawaiensis. Classification (NCBI taxonomy): domain Eukaryota; kingdom Viridiplantae; phylum Streptophyta; class Magnoliopsida; order Asterales; family Asteraceae; genus Bidens; species Bidens hawaiensis. The sequence goes on along the minus strand of NW_027491282.1, from coordinate 1,414,291 downwards.
AACACATTTGATTTGAGAAGCAAATTAAATATGGTTTCGTGCACTTACTTTTCGCTTTTTCGGAAAGTTTTCAGTAAGAGAAATTTGTTCAAAAGAATTTGAAGAATCTATAAGTTGTATTGATGACCGAAAATATGAACCCAAACAATGACATATGGAAAGTCGGGAAATGCACATAGCTAAGAAAATGGAAAAGGGGGGGGGGGGTTAGAGATGGTGGCAGTACACTTATTTTAAGATCCAATGTTATGAGACGTCAAGTTTGTGTGTTGTGGTTAAAACCACTAGAAGCTTGTATTAAGTGATTGTTTTGCTTTTTATAGCATGCCTTGCAACAACTATAAATAAGAAAAAGTTAAAACAAGAAATATCTTAAGTGATCATAGAATTGTGCTCAAGAGGACCGAATGCCCCTATTTTTCGCTACTAGAAGTCGCTAATTAGCTCATGAACCGATTGTGTTACATGTTAGTAAATATAAATATATGTGTAATTTCATAATCCTTGTTTGTTATGTGTGTTTATATGTCTTCTGATGATGACGTATAAAACCGTCAAATTACACGGTATGATGAAATATGTGTTTTTATACTTGGTCGATCCGACATCAATTTTAAAGTTTATCTTTCTAGTAGTCTGACTACGTTTAAGGTGGTTTTCTTATTCAAGTAAAGAATGTGAATGAGCGAGATTTTTCATTTTAAAGTTATTTATTTAAAAATCATAATTTTGATCTAAGTGTTTATTTCAATTTAATGGTTTTCTATTGCAACAAAAACAATAAAACACCATTATATTCATTTTAAGGTTTTTTTTTTATCAAATTCTGCAATATGATGAAAAAAATGGGTTTTACACATGATGATCCGACATTATTTTTAAGTTTTTCATCTTAACATTTTGTGAGAAACAAAATAACGTTACATCCTAAAGAAAGAAAAACATAGTATGTTATGAGAAGTAATAAATTATATAGCATTTTGTCACATTGAATCAATGAATTATGCAACTTTTTCTTAAAAAAAATAATTAAAAATATTGTTGGTCTCTTTCAAACTTGAGAACATGGTGAAGTTATAGGGTGGTGCATGTGATGGGCCAGTGTGTGTGGGGTTAGATTCTTTGATGGGTTGATTTGGAAGTACTTCAAAAAAATACGTACGGTGAATCAGACCAAATATCGGTGTTGTGATCATGGGCCCCACCGTAGCAAACAGATTTGTAGGCTGTCGCGTTTGTATTGTACCAATTACACCCCCTTCGTATACACTTTCTTTACATGTTCACACCTATAAATGAAAATGTGAAATGGTGATGAAATAAGTAAATGGTAATTCAATTCTATATTTGATTATGTTATGTATCCGGTCTCACACGCTGTGACCATCTTGGTCAATAGGTGTAGGCGGGAATCGAGAACAGGAGCCAAAACATTTCCTCAACTCGACACTACTAAATGTGACCCTGAAGTGCGCCCCTTCCAACCTAACACCAGTGTAACCACATTTAGAGGAATACCATGGGCTGTTTGACAACCTTGTGCCGAGTCATTAAGATATCTGACCGATTAAAAGGTAGCATCTAAATCAATCAACGTGTTTCTAAAACTTACTGATTAAGAGGCTTCATAAAAGTTGTTTTTAAGTGAATCAAACACTATGCCTCTAACCAAAGTTCGATGTAAAACACAAGTTATGAGAACGTACTCTCATTTCCAAACAAGTGGTGGACATAAACTTTTGCCAATGAAGATAAGGAACTAAATGCAATTTTAATCTATTTTAATTTTTTAATACATACACGGGCACCCGCAAAAATGTGCTATTCTTCACGAAGTCTAATTCTAACTTCATTATTAAATAAAACACTATAATAATATTTTACCTTACAACTAATTAAAAACAAGAATAAATAAAGGGCAATTATATTTAAACACCATCCTTTGGTATATTAATAATTTTATATGGCTCGTATAGGGACTATATAAGCCGTATAATCCTCACATGACTAACTAATATACAGAGAAGATATGATGACAACTTTTTCAGTCTATGCGGACTGTGTACACATCAAACACGAAATAACAAAATTTTGCACCTATACGAGCCGTATAGGCGTGCATGGTGTCCAACAAACATATGTGGTGTGAGAATAACTTATACCTAAATAAAATAGCCAACTTTACCCAACCTTGTTCAACTTTAGCCACGGTTTTAAAAAAAACATATACCCAAAATAACCACTCTAAAACCATTGTCCGATGGAATATTTTAATGGATCCGACGAAATATTTAGTGGATCCAACGAAAACTATCATCCGCTACCTCTCAAATTCTGTTGGATCCTTAAACACTCCGCCGGATCTTTAACGAATGCCATTAGATCCGTTAATGTGTTAAAATATGGCGAGATTTTATACGTCAACGAGTTATTTAGCAAATTCCGTCGAATTCATTAAAAATTCAGTCGGATCCGATGAAAAAAAATGATTAGTTTAGTTATTTTTTTTAAACTATGGCTAATAAAATGATATCTAGCCCCCCACAAATTCTATTCATTCATTTACAAAACACACAAAAACCTCTACACACACTTCCAACTTTCTTCTCTTCACACTTCTTCTTCTTCTCTAACAAAATGTACAAAGCTTCCAAATTCTTCAAATCACTACTAGGCTTCAAAACCACCGACTCAAACCCACCACAACCTCGTCCACAACCTAACAAAAAACTAAAACGACGGTGGAGTTTTGTAAAATCACGGCCGCCACGACATCGTAGCACGTCAAGATCAATGGACATAAGTTCATTACACCATCTTTATAATTCCAACGAGGATGAAGAGTCGAACAAGCGCGCTATTGCGCTTGCTGCTGCTACTGCTGCAGTGGTTGATGCAGCAGTGTCAACGGCTCAGGCGGCCGCAGAGGTTGTTCGGATGACAAGTATGGTTAGTTATGGTGTTAAGGAACAAGTGGCTGCGATCAAGATTCAGTCGTGTTTTAGAGCTTATCTGGTACGTGACATGTTTTGTGTTATGAAACTAGACATTAAGTTCCCTATATTTACAAGCTTTGTTCTTACTTGTTATTTATTATTATTATTATTATTATTATTATTATTATATTTATTTTTTTTGGTTTCTATAACGAGTATTAAAGTTCTATAGTCAATATTATATAAGTTATAGGTTTGAGTGTTTACGTTGAAATAGAAGGCACACCCTGAATGAATTGCGCCGTTATTAATATTTGGATACAAAACTAAGTTGTTCAAAAATTATTTAAGGGAATACTGTATTCATTAATTTTTGTAAATGATTTATGATTGTTTTAAATTTGATAGTAAAAAAAATATTGTTTTCATATGTATCTTTAGTTTTATGTAGTTTACCGGATCATATCTTACGCATGATGACATATAGAGGTGTAGATAACGAACAATCAACTAGCTAGTTTGTTATATCCTTTTGAATTTCAAAAAATAAAATAAAATAAAAAGGAAGAAATAATAAATTTTACTATTTCTTTAACTTTTAATTTTTTCAACTACAAAAATTATTCTGTTTTGCATATTTTCGTGTTGTATATGTTCTGCGTTGATCGTGTTCTCTCTTAATATATATTATATTCAAAGTAAAATATGCTATTAGTAAAACCAAACTTATATTAATAACAATAACGAAATATATTTGAATTCATTTGCATATTTAGCTAATTTTCGTGCATATGTGTCTACTCTTTTTAAACCGATACAAAGCAATAGAACATATGATATTTATAATTTATTCACATGTTTCCCTTTGAAGTATAAACAATTAATTTCAAATAAATTATCATGCTTTTTTGTCATCAAACATGACCATTTACCTAAAAAAATCTAATTATTAACAGATGCATCAAATTATTGAGACATAATAACATGTCACATGATCAAGTTTAATGCTTATTGTTTTATTAAGGTGGCTGGTAAGTTGTCAAAGTCTTGATACTAAAATGGGTACCCTCTTAATTACCTTATCTTTGTATGGTCATTTTCATTATCTGGTTTAAAACCTCATACCGCAATTGAATACACCTATAGTTATATCAATGATGTGACGTTACTGTAACTATTTTAACAACTTGATAGCAACCTTTAAGCTTAATATGATAGCCGTTAAAAACGTAGTAAACACGTTAAGAGTTTAACATGATGTTTGTAAGCCATGCGCGACATTCATACATAAGCCTTGTGCAACAGTCAAGTTATTATTATTATTATTATTATTAGTATTTTTAAAAACTTTGAATAAATGCTACTTGTAACACTATAGTTATAGAAACGAAAATTATAATAATCATTAGTTAAAGGTAACACCCACTGATGGACTTAACTGTACGTACAAAGACTCGGTACGTGTTATGTTATATAGTATCCGTTACTTGTTTTTTTGTAATATCTATAATATATATAAACGAAGACATAAAAATCCTATGTGTCGCGATGTGGTCGCTCCTCCTTTTTTTGGAGTCACCAGATTTGCTTTATTTTTAAATGGAGTCTTCTCATGATTTTGACCCGAATTCATGTGTATGGGTCTTACCAAACCCAGATATTCCTTAATCGGGTTATAACATCTCATTAAATTAAAAATTATTCTCACCAAATTATTGATTTAAAAATCCTATAAAATAGGATATAATAAAAATTAATATCTTATTTATTTTAAAAAAGATATATATATATATATTATTTAAATTAGAAAACCAATTTGATAGTAAAAAAAATAAACGAGTCTTGGGTCTCATCAAACCATAAGTATATTATTAACTTTCATAAATATTATTTATAATTAAAAAACCAATTTTATAATAAAAAAAAATAAACGGGTCTTGGGTCTCATCAAAACCATATAGCTTTTAAACCGGGTTATAATATCTCATTTATTTGTGAAACAATTTATTATCAAACCATAAGTATATTATTAAATTTCATACAATAAAAATATAAATTCAAAAAAATAAATAAATATTAGAACAAACAATATAAAACAACCCCCGTAATACGGGGGATAAAAACTAGTATATACATATATACAGATCAATCACCGTGTATTTTCAAATAGTGACACAAGAAAAAATAATTTAAGTATAAAGTTTCCCGTGACTAATGATTAGGTTATAAAGGTTATTAATCACAAAGTTTACACATACCTTTGATTATTATAGCATTTTCAATTAGAGGTGTAAACGAGCCGAATCGAGTCTGAACTCAACTAGGCACGAGGTCGGCTCATTTTGACTTACAAGAGTTTGAGTTCAACTTGTTTCGAGCCTTTTTTCTACCGCTTGAGCTCGGCTCGTGAGTTGTTTTTAATGATCAGCTTGTGAGTTGTTTTATAAAATTAAGCTCGGCTTGTATATTATATTAGGTAATTTCTATATGTTCATAATTATTTCGAAAAGCCTAATTAAACGAGCCTAAGCAGGTAGTAATTAGTACATATAACTCGAAATTGTAAACGACGGTAATCAGTTGATTTTGTAGGCACGGAGAGCACGGAGGGCTTTGAAAGCATTGGTGAGGCTGCAGGCAGTGGTGAGAGGTCACATTCTAAGGAAACAAACCGCAGATATGATGAGGCGGTTGCAGGCTTTGATACGAGCCCAGGCTCGTGCACGCGCACTTAGGTCCCAAATCACTGATTCAACCACCAAGCCCGCCACCTCTCAGTGTCATTTACACCATCATGTATGCCTTAATTTTGTTTACCTTTATTTCCCTCCATAATTTTTAAATTTTAATTTGAATTCGTATAAAGGACAGTCAAATACTCATAATCTCCTTTACGTGTAAACAAATAAGCTCGCTTGAAACCGGCTAATTACAAACGAGTTAAGCTTGTAAACAAGTAGAGCTCAAGCCACTCGAGCTTACTTTGAAAATTATTCAAATTTCCGCTCGAGCTCAACTAAAGAGGAATATATGTATAAAAAGGACATTAATTTAATCTTCTATATCTAATAAACAATAATAATGATTTTTTTTAATAATATAACTTATAAGTAATATAATTACACCATAAGTCTTATTCTATAACGTATCTTTGGCTTGCAGGGGCCTGCAACTCCTGAAAAGTTGGAACATTTTCCACATGCTAAACACGATCAACGTTCGATATCAAAGGTACATTATAAGCGTTACGTCTTATTTGAGAGTGTTAATATGTAATATGTAGCATCCGATATTTTAAATGTAACAACGGTTTTTAATCAAATGTAGAGGAACAACTCAAAATCTTATGCTCGTGGTCAAGAACGAACGTTACACGACATCTCAACCGACCATGAACATGACAAAATTGTCGAAGTCGATACTGTGGAACCGCATATAATGTTTAACGGAGGAAGGTTCTTTCAACCGGACCAAATCAGTTTTGGGTATAGTCAAAGTTTGACCACTTCAAGAGGGTCAACGTTTCATCCAAAAACCTCAAGCCCTTGTGCATCTTGTGAAGTCACTTCTTTTGATGACTCAGTGAAAGGAGTTTCTACTCCTATGAAAAGCGAAGGTTCGAGAAGCTGCTTTAGCGGCTACTCGGACCACCCAAACTACATGTCTAACACCGAGTCGTCACGGGCTAAGGCTAGGTCTCTAAGTGCTCCAAGACTAAGGACTCAACTTGAGGCTTCTAGTGTAACAAAGAAGGATTCGGGTTACAAATATGGGCCGGGTATGCAACAGGGTCCAACGATGCGAGAGAGTTTCGCAAAGAAGGCTTATCCAGGGTCGGGTCGACTCGATCGGCTAGGGATGCCGGTCTATGATACGGTGGAAAGTGAGTATTATGATAGTTATTGGAATTGATATATATGTCATTAAGATATAACACTGTTGAATTATATGACCTACAAAGTGCTATTATAAGGTATATCATTTTCTAGGGCTTTAAAATTTGATTCCATCCAATACCACAATTTCTTTAATATTATTACATGGAGCTAAATCAAGAGTTAGCAAACTTATAATTAAACCGGCTAAAATAAGACATGAAATAGAAACGAGCTCAACTTAAAAATACATAAGTTACGCTATGTCTGAAGTTACAAATCATACTGAAAGAAAGAAATACTTTCTTTTGGAGATTTACAATACAATAAATAATGATCTTATCCTAATTACAAGGAGAAATATAAGGTAAGTTACAACTATAACTGACTATATAATTTGAATATAAATGAGAGAGATTTTAGGAGTGATTGATGGTGGACTTTTGATTGAGTCTTTGGTGTTGAATGTTACGGTTGTTACATACGCGGTTTAGTGTAACTTTTGTGGATTTCTTTATCTGAAGGCTTGATTTTAAGTTACATTTTCCCGGTTTTTAGCAATGCTAAATTGTTTCGTTTTCATTGTAGCAACACACAAATCCTTGATGTGAGTAATTTAGTGTTTATTCATGTAAGAATATAAAGTCAAAGCAATAATTTTTAAACACCATGTAAAATAGGAATTGATCTAAAATTTGAACAAATAATTTAGATCATGATTAAAATGTTAATAATTAATAAATCAAACGATGCCATAAATTTTTTATGATAATTTTGACACCAATAAAACATGTGGGAAAAAAACTATAAAAAAAGTGGCAACAATTTTAACCTCCCATTCCAAGATATAAAAACAAACCACAAACAAACCTTACAAGTTTAGTAATTTAACCATAATTTTAGCACCATACTCCAAAACAAAAACAAACACCTAATTTATCTCCCATTGTTGAATCCAACAAAGATTCCGGTAATGAGGAGTTAAATCTTAAATGATTCCATAAAAAAAGATTCCTAGCGTCACCACCATGCCACCGGCGTCATCACCATCCAAGCCACGTCATCCACCGCCGCCGCCACCACCGCCACTACGTCGGCCGCCAACCAATAGCCTCCTACGATCGTCCTACAAGAGAGGCAAGCAAACTAAAGTCTTTCGAGTTGTTCGGTCGGTATTCAGGTCGTTCCCAGTCGTTAAACACACGTCAAACAAGATCCAAGACGGAAACCGAAATTGTGTCACGGGGACGTTATATGGATATAGCGAAGGTCGTGTAACCCTCGCTATACAAGAAAACCCGAAAACATTACCAATCGTGATTCTCGAGTTGGAACTCACGACCGATGTTTTACAATACGAGATGAGTTTAGGGATGGTTAGGATCACGTTAGAGTACGAAAAACATTTAGATAAAGACAAGGTTAAACTTTTGGAAGAACCGTCATGGACAATGTTTTTTAATGGTAAAAAGGGCGGGCTGGGGGTGAAACGTGAGGCAACCGAGGAGGATTTGCACATTATAGAGTTACTTCGGCCCATACTGATGGGGGCCGGAGTGTTGCCTGAAAAATTTGAGGCGGAAGGCACGGATGGTGAGTTGGCATACATGCGGGCCCACTTTGACCGCGTTGTGGGGTCAAAGGATTCGGAGACGCTTTACATGTTGAGCCCTGATGGGAACAATGGTCCGGAATTGAGCATTTTCTTTGTAAGGATATGATCATAACTTATTTTTATAAGGGCTGATTTGATTAGGGTTTGTAAGAATGTTAAATCATGTTTTGTTGGAGATTTTAATGTGTTTTGTGATGGTGGAAATTGGTGTCAAATATTTGCATTAAATTGGGATCATATGTTTACAAGATATAATTACATACATTACTTTATAACAAAACAAACCTAACAATCAACCCATGTGTGTCACAAGTTCTTATGAATTCAGCATAAGATACAAATAAAAAAGCTTTCTAAAGTGGGTGTTACAAAGACAGAAATTGGCATATAATTTATTAAATCTCTTTCTTTATATAGGCTTAGACTAACAAAAAATAAACGAAAACTCCTATATAGTTGACAACTTGACACACTTAATTGTGTAATTTTAACTTCTATGTGTGTATATGTGTAAGCTAAGATTATTTTATAGATTTATTTGATATAAATTGTTTTATAAATAAATTCGTAATAATCCATTTATTCTAACGAATGTTTATAATTTAAAAAGTAGTGAATCTATTTAAGCCCTGTTTAAGAAATACCTATGGGCCAATTATTCTGGTCCAAGTGGTTGGGGTGAATGATCCAAAGTCTTGTATGTGATAAAAAAAGTAGGGGTTTTCATGGTGAGACATGTAGTTTTTCCGTATATGATGGATTTCATTTTAAAAAAGAAATGAAGATAATCGGGTGAGTCAGTGACCCGTTGGTGATCGAAGTGATCTTTCAAAATAAAAACAGAAATACCGTTGGGCTGCCGGCTGCCTTTGACTACTTTGAGCCTTTAAGGTTATATCATAAAATTCCTCTTCAATGGGCTTTAGTAATAAAGCCCTTTAGTATTTTGTATCATGTTTGGGAGTTGGGACTTTGGGTCGACCTTGCATGGAACAACCTGAGTTCTTCTTCATCTTATATAGTTTTCCACTTTTCATTCATCATTTTTTGATGATTTTTGCTATACTTAAAAGTAACATACAACTTGTAAACTGTCAGGGTACAATAATGCTGTATATTATTATAAATATAGTCTAGCAAAATATGTGAACTATGTAAATCACATATACGTAACTATGACCAAATTGTTGTTGGTTTTGCGGTATCAAGGTGTACGTAATCTCGAGTGGTGAGGGTTGTAGTCCTATTGTGAACAAAGATGTAGAATGAAAGGTAAATTTAGAGGGTGTGTGGCAACGTGGGTAAACCATCTATGTTAAACACATGTCTTGTTGGATGCCAATCTCTAAAAGTGATTTTTTATGTATATTATTATTCAATAAGTAAGTTACTAATTAAATGTCTTAAGTAATCATGTATATGAAAGACGGTGAGTTAATGGATTCTCTTATTTCTCTCACTTCATAATGCGGACTAAGGGGCTATTGGTAGTCTCTTTATGATTTCATTAAGAAGCTATGTCTGAATCGATCAGAGATAAAGTATGTTTGATTCAATTAAAGACGTCTCTTATTAGTTCACAGAACCTTAAAATGGGTAAATTTTCGAAGCATGCTGGCTAATTCAGATGCTACATTTTAATTCGTCATATCTCTTTATGGTTTAGTACAACTACAAGATTGTCAAATAGTAAGTCCCTTCTAAGACAAAAGAAAAGATTGGATCTAAATAAGCCCATATTGGCCTCATGTACTCAATCTCTTAAAAAGAAGGTCAAAAGTCTCCCAACATATTTTCAGCTAAAAAATGTGGCAACTTTTCATTGGATCCGGAAATATTAATTGTTAATTTTAAACTCGTTTTCCTACTTGATTAATTCATATATATCATGTTTATCTTACTAGTCTATTAAATTAATACAATTCTTCTACATGTTCTTTTATTAGCCTATCCACCTATGCATCCAACTCATCAAATTTCCATTCTCATATTGTCTATTATGCTGTCACGTTACCTTTCCTATTATTGTCAAATCATCTATACACTATATTTAAACCTTAAGATAATCATACCTTAATCATTTTAATCTCTCTCTCTCTCTCGGCTTACTAACTTCACCATCTTCAATATTCCGGTAATGTAGATTGGGATGAATCGTTTTTCGGTAAAGATATATATTATACTCTAATGTCCAACAATGCTATATGATTTTCCGGCAAGGTTATATCTTTTTTCGGTAAAGTTTTACGATAAGGTTTTATATCTATTTTTATTGTTATTTGATTTTGTATTAATCTCTTTAGGTTGTATATCAAAATCCAAGATTGAATTGATATTTTGATGTTATTACGGTTTTCCAGTAAAGTTTTATTTGCTACTCTAATGTCCGGTTATCATATTATTCCTTATTTCATTTACAGTTGTTTTTGTTTTCCGTTTTTGTTTGTATTTATATTAATTATTATATGATTTTCTTATAATCTCTTTAGGTTCTATATCAAAATCGAAGATACAATGGAGATTTTTCCTATTTCGTTTTTCCGGTAACGCGATTCAAATATTCCGGTTATCAATTAGAACATTTTGTAAATCAGTGGTTTAACATTCCATAACATTTAGCATTACCACGACTAATTTTTTTTTATTTCTAAAACGTTTACAATTTTGAATTTTAAATTCCAAATTTAAGTTAAAGTTGAAATTTGTAAATGGTTGGTCAATATTCCATAACGTCTAAACTTACCATCATTACAATTTATTATTTTCTAAAACGATTTGATTTAAAAAGTTTAAATTTCCAAATTTAAAATAAAGTTGGTTTTTTTATTTAATTGCTGGTCAAACGTTAAAGTTGGTCAAACATTTTTAAATTGCATGGTCAAACATTAAAGTTGAATTTAAGTTTAAGTTGAACTTTTTAAATGACTGATTAAACAAACATTCATAATGTCTAAAATTATCATCATTAAAATTTATTATTTCTAAAACGATGTAATTTAAAATTTATAAATTTCCAAATTTAAATTAAAGTTGAATTTTATGAATTACTGGTCAAACATTTCATAACATGTAACATTACCACGGTTAAAATTTATTATTTGTATAACGAACATTAATATTTAATTTTCTCATTTCAGGTTATGTTCCCAACTTCATCATCATCATCGTACTCAGTATATCCCATCAATAGCAATGCTATGGTAGGGTCTGAGGAGGGTAAGATGTAGACAGCCTTACCTCTATCCCATAGGGATAGAGAGGCTGCTTCCGGTGAGACCCCCGGCTCGATAGTAGTTTTGCATCAAGCCTTGGACATAAGGCACATAACACTCAATCATCGGGACACCGGCTGATTGGTGCATGTGCCCTTGTCTTTCGGCTATCAACGCCACCACATGATGCCTGATTAACCTTCCGCCACTTTTAACGTTATTTTCACGTGATTAGTAAAATAACGTCAAAATTAGTGCAATTTTACTTTTGCCCACCCAAGGGTTCACACATACATACATTATATGCGCGCACCGCAAGCAGGGCGTTTTATGTTCCCAACTTGATATAGCTAATTTCATAGGTTGAAGATTTGTTGATAAGATGTCTTATTTTTTGTTTAATATTGATGTATATTTTTGTTATTATTCATGTATTTATGTATTTTTCATAATTTATGTAATTTATTTGATTTTTATATAATCAATCATATATAGTTGTTGGTTTTGTCCATTTAATATATTTTAATGAGAACCGATGTATTAAAGAAAAATTTATTTGTATCTTATATTTATCTATTTATTAATGATAATCTCTATAATTTATAATAATTATTATAATTTTAGTAATTTTGTTATTATCAACTTATTACTTTTTCTAATTAGTTGTCACATCTTATTTTGACTGAAATAATAACATTTACACCCTATCATTTTTATATTTCAATATCTTTGACTTAAAATATTATTCTGTTATTATATTGTAAGATACATTATATTTTCTATATATAACCAATTACGTTATATATGGAAAACCCAATAAATAAGTTATAAAGTTTCCATGATTTTAATTACAAGATTTGCAATATAATAATTTAATTCAAATAATCATTTACATTATATTTTATATATTCAATGTATTTCCATGATTTCACGTAAATCATGGCACATTAAGTACCTTTAATTCAATTTATGATTGTTGATTTTTGTTTAAAGATATTTAAGTTAATTAATTAATTTACAATTTGATTTTCATTTACTTAATTGTGGAAGTCAAATTAAATTAATTAATTATAGAAGTCAATTAAATTATTAACGTTTTCTAAAAGACCCGAGTGATTATGGAAGTCAAATTTAATTATTTAAGCTCAAATATATTTTAATTACACTAATAATATTGTTCTAAGATTTATGTATTTTAAGAATGATTTCAAATATTATGATAACTAACTATAATTTGACCAAAATGATATAATCATAATTAATCATATTATATTTTGTCAACTTCAAAACAATTTATACTTTTTATATATGTAAATCGTTTGACTTTAAGTGTTTGTGATGTATGTTGACCACTAATTAATTTATTAGTTATGACGTTTTTGACTATAACACTTTCTTTGTTTTACAAATACAATTATTTAATAAATATATAAGAACATTAGCTCCATGTGATAACAAAAAATTAATCAAACAGAAAAGATTTAATACTAAGTTTATAACCAATAATGTCTATATAAACGTAGGAATGAATGAATATATACCAATTACGTTATTCTGTTAGATAAATTTATAAATGTTACTTATATGTTTTACTTGCATATTGTATATGTAGATTATAATAAGTAACAAGGTTTTGTTGTCCAACTCATAGTATAGGTAGATATGTATGTTTATTTAAACTTTTGTAACTGTTTTTAACATATATATGAATCCATTTTGTTTATAACATATTAATTGTATTAAAGTTGTACTTTTAATTTCAAATGATGCAATTATCATTTAATTAATATTTGAATAATTTTTAATTACACATAAATATCAAGATTAATGTATACAATTGAAAAAAGAATTATATAATGAAATTGATTTTAAATAAAGTAATGATGTTAACAATTATTGTATGTTTTTTTCTTCCTATATATTTTTATTAATATTTTTGAATATGTAACTTTTATTTAATAGCAATATTTGTCATTTGTAATATTTTTGGATTGCTAAATGGCAATGATTTAAACATTCACAGACCAATTTCATTGAAGTTGTTGTCATCTCTTGATGAAGAGTTTTTGAAAGCAACATATTTCTATAATATTTGCGAGATTTTCATAATAATCTTGGTAATTTGCTGGTTATATTTTTTAAAGTTTCCTATTTATCTCTTATAACCTATTATATTAAGATTAATAATTAGTTTATTACTTTAGCAGCCGAAAAGTATCATCTTGCTCGGAACATATTTGTGTTGGTTGAATATGTTGTCTATATTTATATGATTTGTTGATATATTTTTCCACCTGTGTGTAACACGGACTATACCCTAGTTAATTCATCATGTACACATGAACTTGATAGCCTCAGGAAATAATGGATATTATAAACGAAATATAATTACTATAATTGATTGCTAGAATATTTAGCATGTGAACGCATGATCTGCTGCTAATTTTATATACAAGGTCGACCATAAGGAAATATAAAACGATCTTTTTCTATAAAGCGATTAAAATTATCCCTAATAGCTAAGATAGTCTTCTAGAAATAGGAAACACCATCAAAGAAAAAACTCATCACTGTGAGAGTTGAAAGTATGAAACGATAAGAATCCCAAGCCCGGACCATCATCACCCAACGTCATTGGACCAGAAGGTTAATTGCAAAAATAAAACGGGTTTATAACTTAGTTATCTAATACAAAATCTTAACCGGGTATAATTGAGTTGACGCCATCAATAACAACAATTGTTTGTAGGGATGACAGTGAAACCCGAACCCAATGGGAAAACCCGAAACCCGACATAATTGGGATGGGTTTTACCCAACCCATTTGGGTTTGGATTAGTTTTGAAAATTTTTGTGGGTTTGAAACAGGTTTGAGATTTGTAATATACCTGATTACCCGACCCATTATCCGATAACATTGATCCATTTACCTGATATACCAACATAAGTTTTTATATGTTTATGTATTGTATATTCTAAATATGATAAAAACATAAAACATATATTTCTGAAAATTTGATGTACATTAAATTTACTTTGTACAGTGAAGTAACTCTTAACAATTTTTGACTGAACTTGTTTTTCAATTGTGTAACGCTAAAAAACTATGCACCTTGTTTCTCGACATAATTAATTATATTAAGTTTGCAGTTTTTTTAAAAAAAACATGATTTATAAAAACAAACTAGGTTATTAACCCGTGTACGACATGGGTGGAAATATTTTGAACAAACACATGTCATTTGAAATGACAACATAAGTTGTTATATGTTATTTGGGACGACAACATGCTTTAAGTTGTAAATACTATTGGTACGAAAACCAATTATTGTGAAATACAAAGATAAACCCAAACAACATTCAAATTACATTATTTAAAAACATAATCAAAAGTTAAAAATGTGAATTCATAAGCTACTTAAAAGATTTCCTTATAAACCATATTTATTTTTTATTTGTAACTTTGTCTTCCTTGTTTAATATAAGAATTTTAACATAACTCTTCGCTCTTGATAAAGCTACATAGAGTTGTCTATGTGTAAACACCTGGTCTCTGAGATATATGTCAGCTCTTGCTAGAGATTGACCTTGACTTTTATTAATGGTCATTGCAAAACAGATTACAACTGGAAAAAACTATCTTCTCTTCAATTTAAATGAAAGTTTATTATCTGAAGGTGTTTAGACCACAACGAATTATATAAGTGCGATAACCAGTGTTAGTACCTGAAATAACTTTTACTACAACAAAACGCCTACCCAAATTAATTACTCGCAATCTAGTTTCATCACACAAACCGTTCTTCTGATCCATATTCCTTAGTAACATTAGTGGCACACCGAATTTTAGAACCAATCTATTAGTCAAAATAATTTTGGTCTTTTTGATTTTATTTAGCATAATGTGTTTATGAAAATTTTAGTTCAAATTAAATATAAAATATAATTGGTATGATCTTACTTAAAAACCCAAAAAATGATGTATATGAAAGATGACGAGTTATATGGATTCTCTGATTTCTCTCACTTCATAATGCGGACTAAGGGGTTGTTGGTCTCTTTATGATTTCATTAAAAGCCTATGTCTGAATCAGTTAAAGATAGAGTGTGTTTGATTCAATTAAAGACATCTCTTATTAGTTCACGAAACCTTAAAATGGGCAAGTTTTAGAAGCATGTTAGCCAATTCAGATGCTACATTTTAATCCGTCATACCACTTTATGGTTTAGCACAACTACAAGATTGTCCAATAGTAACTCCCTTTTAAGACTTAAGAAGCAAAGATTGGATCTAACCTTAATGAGTGTAAGCCCATATTGGCCTCATGTACTCAATTTCTTAAAAAGAAGGTCAAAAGTCTCCCAACATATTTTCAGCTAAAAAATGTGGCAACTTTTCATTGGATTCGGAAATATTAATTGTTAATTTTAAACTCGTTTTCCTACTTGATTAATTCAGCTTATATATCATGTTAATTAATTTATCATGAACACATGAACTTGATAGCCTCAGGAACTAATGGTTATTATAAACAAAATAATATTACTAAAATTGATTGCTAGAATATTTAGCATGTGAACGCATAATCTGCTGCTAATTTTATATACAAGGTCGACCATAAGGAAATATAAAACGATTTTTTTATAAAGCGTCACTTGAGAGAGTCTTGCTGAAATAGGAAACACCATTAAAGACGAAACTCACCACTGTGAAAGCTGAAACCATAAGAATCCCAAGCCTGGACGATCCTCACCCACTGTCATTGGATCAGAAGGTTATTTGCATATATAATACGGGTTTATAACTTAGTTATCTAATACAAAATCATAACCGGGTATAATCGAGTTGATGCCATCAATAACAATTGTTTGGTTTGCCGTGAGACTTTTCAACAAAATCAACTAGTCAACAACATTGAGAATTTAATATGTGGAATTTGTAATGTATTTTGTGAATTAGTTGACACGATACGACGACATGACACTCTTCGTTTTTCCATCAACGACTTTGACCATACTTTTCTAGACAATAGTTAGGCAACAAATTGGCTTCAATGAAATCTAGATTTTAATAAAAAATTACATCTCGAATTAACAAAATCCTATAGTTTCAATTTTTAAATGGCCTTTTAGATATCTTGAGTATGTTCATTGATTATTGACACACTAGCTGGGTGCCCGTGCAATGCAGCGGGGACGTGCACAACTTTACATTGAACACATAGTCTGTGTCGGTACATACATCACCTGGTGACAGTAGGGATGAGATCGGGATCATACCGGTACCGACCGGTCCTGGTCCCGAAAATTGCGAATTCTTGGTACCGGTACGGGACCGGGACGGTACCGGGATTGAAGGTAAAGATTCGGGAAATACCGATCCCGTCTCGTACCGTACCGGTACCGAAACTCAAAAAATTGGTACCGATTTTGCTCATCCCTATGCGACAGTGCATGCGTAGCCTACAATTGGACGAGTAAATCGTGCAAAGCCAGTTGCGTGTAATCAAAGATTGAACACACGTAACCGGGCGGGAATGCATGTTACTGACATTGAAACATGTTTAACCAACACCACGCGTGTAATTCATGGCGATTAACGGTGTAGGGTGCTGGGTTGAGCGCTTACCAATATTGGGTTATGTGCGTTACATGGTGTTGGACACGTGTTTATCTGCCACGGTACATGTAAACAACGGTATCTGCGTAACCTGTAATGAAAATCAAAAGGAAGACCTGAAATATATAGTAATTTGAAATAAATCATTTTTTTAACCAACCTGTTTTGGCCCCAAACCTGTTCCGACTCGACAACATTCTTACATGGCCCCTTTATACTCGAATCCGAAACAAATCAACCATTTTTTTTGTATCGAATCATATGGACCCTATTGTACTTTTACAAATGATCTGAGCTCGCCTTACCCTGTTAAACATGGTAAGCGTGTAACATACTAACTTTTTAAAACTAAAAAACTATAGCAATATCATACTCAAATTAAAGAGAATAAAATGTTTGTTTTTAAGCTATAATTTTTTTGAAAAAACATTAACACGTGAAAAAATTATAGCCATTAAAAATTCGTGAGAGGAGTTGGTTTTGAATTAGGAGGCATATGTGCAAATATATTTAAATTTTACAAAAAGGGCAGTGAAGTTAGAATGACCAAAATTGTAAGTACATATTGAAAGAATGAAAGCTACGTGACATTTGTGAGTAAAGACTTAATTACCCTTAATTTCTATATTTTTGATGCATTATATATTGTATACTAGGTTAGGTACCCGTGTAAAACACGGGTTAAAATAAATAAATTTATTTAAATATTTTCAACATATATAAAGATATAATATATCGTATAATTAATTACCCAATACACAATATGAAAATAAAAGGTTGAAATTCGTAAATCTCTAAATATTTCTTTTTATACAATATTTATAAATTTATTTGTAACTTTATCCACCATATTAAAATTAGTAGTTTCACTTTGTTTTTGGTTTCAACACTAAATAATGAAACACATAAATGACCACGTGTTAAAACAGGTTGTTTAAAAATAAACAAACTATCTAAAGCGATTGGTCGTAGCTTTTATTAGTCTTCTTTTCAAACGTAAAGTGAAAATTTTCTTCTTTGAATTTTGAAATTAATTATTTTATCTATTAACGTGAAAATTCGTTACTTATAAGTGCTTAATATTAGTAACTAATACAATATATTTATATAAAACAAAATAATATATTGGTATTAATTTTTTAAACCAGGAAATCTTTATTAAAAAGAAAAAAGAATAAAATATAAAACTATTAATAAGAAAAATAAATATATGTTTAAGAGAGAGAGAGAGAGGTATTCTGTATGGATCACTAATGTGTAATGACATATGACGTTAAGAAACCCATATTGAATACTGGTAGAATAAATAAATTTATTTAAATAATAATATAATGTGAAATACAAAAAAAATATGTTCAAAAGATATAGAGATATAAAATATGGTAGAATAAATTATATATTACACAATATGAAAATAAAAAGTTGTTGAAAATTTGTAAATTGCTAAATATTTTTTTGTATACTATATTTGTAATTTTAACCTCCATATCAAAATTAATAGTTTCACTTTGTTTTTGCTTTCAACTTTAGAAAATAAAACAAATAACTCACCATGTATTAAAATAGTTTGTCTAAAAAAACAAATCAACCATCTATATTGATTGGTCTTAGGTTTTATTATTCTTCATTACAAAACAAATATAAGGTAAAATTTTCTTTTTTTGAAATTAAATATTTTATCTAAATTAACGTGAAAAATCGTTACTTATAAAAGCTTATATAAATAACTAATATAATATATTTATATAAAACAAAATAATATATTTATGTTGGTATTATTTTTTAAAATTTAAAAGTAATAATTAAAAAGAGAAAATAATAGATTAAATTAAAAAAAATTAAATATAAAATTAATAAGAAAGAGGAATGTAATTAATATGAGAGAGAGGTTAAAAGAATGATAAATGAAGTTGAACATTATACTAATAATTACAAAGTAAAATTGCAACTATAATTCACTAAATTTTAAATAAGTCAATTTCCTAAATAATCTTTCAATAAAACGTTAGACAATACACTAAAAATATGGTAAAAACTGAAGTAGAATAATATTATGAGAACATAACTGGTACAATCGGAACAAATATGAACCTGTCATAAGTGGAAGAAAGCTTCCGGTTAGTCAAAGAATGTGTAGTAAATAGAATCGATATGGTTATGATCAACAATATATGGATATAAAGGAAGAGATACAATTACATAGAAAAAGAAGGCGGACCAGATTCAGTTAAAGATTCACGTGATTTTAACAATGAAGCAGAGTAAGTTTAAGGGCTAAAATGATTCATGTATCTGTAAATATTTTATATATATAAAAAATGATATAATTCATATTGGAAGAGTTAAATAACAAAAAATGTTCAATTTATAAAAACGTTTAATAAACAAACCGATTTTTTTTAAATAAAATACGTTTTATAAAAACAATTATAGAAATCAAAATGAATTAAAAAATATATATGTTTAATGTACAATTAATAGGAGAGAGAAGCGGGAAAAAAGAGAAGGAATGCATCAAAGAATGACACGTGGCAATATAAAACATTTATTTATTATATAGTATAGTTAAAGTAATGAGTTTGGTACCTTTTAAAATTTAAGAGGTCCCTAACTCATGCTTTATATATAGTGTAGATATAGGTTTAGATATGTAGTTATGCACTCTCCAATAATTCTCTTAAATCTATACATTTATCCGGTATGGAACTTAGACACTCAACCATATGGGAAATTAAGTTTACATTTCTTGCATACATTGATGCTGCTAGTATCTTGATTATGCAATTAATTATACTTTGTTTCAGTAATCTCTTTTAATCATTTATCTTTGGTTATGATTGGTTGGAATTGTTTAATTACCATGAGTAGTTGTATGTGCACGCGTTGAACGTGTCATGGTTGACATGTTGAATTGTTAAATCTATATACGACCAATATTTTTATTTATGACATAAATAAATCAACTTAACTTGCATACAACAAAAAATGTCTAATTTGAACATGACATGTTTACTTAACTACTTGACTCAAATGAGTTGACAATTAGTAATTAAGTTGAAACGTGTTAAAACGAGTTAAACATGTCAACCCAAACATATATTACAATCAAAACGTGATTATTTTTGTGTCTATGTTTTGGATCGTATCGATATTGTCATCCTTATTTGAATGGAATTATATGTTTTTTGAAGTCAATTATTCTCAGGACAAGTGTCACTCGACAATAACTTAATTAATGCATCCATTGTGATAGTATGAAATAAAGAAAGGAAAAAAAAACCCCTTGTAGGCAGGGCTGGTTTCGCCGTGTATTATGGGTATACGAAATATAACATGATGAGTAATAATAAATTGGAAAAAGAAATGATGAGATGAAACAAAATAATTGGTTTGTTTAGTAGTTTATAAATTTAAAAAAGTTTACACATAAAAGGTCCTTTGGCTTAAGCCTTAACGTTATCAAGGTCTTGGATAAAGTTTTGCCTTTTTAAATGTTAAGGGATCAATTCTGCTACATATATAAAAAAACATAAGTAAAGTCGTTCAAGAAATTAAATACAAAATTACACAGTCGTAAGGGTGTGTGTGGTGCGGTTCGGTGCGGTTTTGGGCTAAAACCAAAACTTCGGTTTTAGGAATTTTGAAACCGTTCGGTTTTGGTTTTAAGGTTTCCGTTTTGGCTTCAATTCGATTTTGGTTTTTTCGATTCTTACCATTTGAGCTTGAAAAGTTTGGGCTGAAAATAAAGTTGGCCAACAATAATGAATTTAAGCATACATAATTTTGTTAATTGTTAATTAATAGACTTTTATACAATTGGCCAAAAGTATTTAAGTTGCATATTTATTAAATTCTTATAAATTAATTGAAATTAAAAAAAAATCTAGAAATTCGGTTCGGTTCGGTTTATTCGGCTTTTATTAAATGCAAAACCAAAACCGAACCGTTAATTCGGTTTTTACAAAAACATAAAAAAACCGTCGGTTTTTGTTTGTTTTTGGTTTTTTCGATTTCAGAACAGTTTTTTTTCGGTTTCTTGCACACCCCTACATAGTGGTGCCTTACACCATGCGAAAACTTTCATGACAACGCCCCATTCCCCTATACCCAGCAATGGTGTTCACGCCCAGAGTTTCCTACGTGGTAGAAATTTGCATCTCATAATTGATAGCCAAATATATGGTTCATTTTAGCAATTATAACATGTTTTAATCAACTTTTGTGCTTTACTTCTTCAATAGTTTTGTGTTGATCAGTTCTTCACGTAAGCAATTGAAAACATGATAAATATTAAACTTATGAATTTGTTACAGCAGTGAGAGTAGTAACCGCAACAGAGAATGATGTAGACGACATGGTTGTTAGCTTGGTCGATTTCCCCTTTAGGATGTATAGTTAAGGATGATGTTAGGATTCTTGAGAGGATCCCGGTTTTTAGGAGAGAGGAGACACACAAAATTGTTATGTGTGTGTGATTAGGTTATGATTTTAATATTTATCTCTCTCTATATACACCCAATGGGAAACCCTTTATTAGTTAGTAAGGGTAATATGACCCATCAACAATTACCAAACTAATATATAATAAGGTATACTTAATATTTTGATCTATTATAATATAAATGATTATAATGACCATATATAAATATAAATATATTATATATTTAATCTTACATTCTCTCACTTGGTCGAGTAATCATTTATTACGAGTATTAGGTAAGCCTGATCAGGAGTTAACACTCATTTTAGCTTTAAACGTAAATTGGAGCAGAGAAATACAATATCTGAATTGAACATCAGCTCAAGACCCCCATTAATCATGATGCAGTCCTTATTTAAAATATAAGTAGTTATGATCAAAATTTCAAGTAAGCCCTTCAGAACGTTTGATTTGTATATTAATTCGTCTGTATGTCATTATGCATGCTGAACATATTAAGAGACGTGCAAAATTAAAACTGATGAGGAAATTTAATAGTTAATCATTCATAGTATGATATGCAGTTGTGCATAGTCATCAATAACCCGCCATTATTATAAGCACTTTCATAATATTTACGGGTGAGACTTTTAGTTATCAGATCCTTAAGCATATCATGAATGTATTCGATACGAAAATTTGTATTCCTCAATTCATTTATAAACGAATAATTAATTTCATATCGAAATTTAATGCAACATCTCTCGAATTGTTACTGTTTGAGAAAACATGGTTGCTGACTTTATCACAGTAAGTCTTCAATATATAATTTATACGGAGTTAACATACTTATGAGTCCACTAATAATTTTTCAACAACACTTATCTACAATTGTGTTGTGATTAAACAACAAGTTATATCATCATGACTTAGGTTGTTGTTATCAGCTTGTTATGACTTCTCCATGAGATAAATTTAACTACCGACATAAGAATATATCCCGAAAATTACATTATGCTATCTTTGAATTTAACAAAGTTTAGGGTAATCAATCGTTTGAGTTCTCACTTCTTCATTTTAAATTATAGTCTCCGTTTCCTTTTAAGATATTTTTAATACTCTTTTAGATGCTTCACACTAACCTAGACATATCTAGTGTGTTGCAATTTGAGTAATATCTGAACGAGTATAGACTTGAACCTGTATAAGGCTTCTACTTAATGAAGCATAAGGAAATAATTTATGTGTTCCTATTATCCTTTAAAGTAGAGCAATATTGTTTGTTACATGTGTAAGGAATATATCTGAGATCTATAATATCAAAGTGTGTGAACAATGCTTTGACTTATGTAACATATACTTGTCAGAAAAATGTCATCTATATACATAAGAACAAGTTTGTTTTAGTTGCTCCCACTCATTTTAATATAGGTACATTAATCCACTTGGTTTTTAATGAAAATAATTGTGTAAAGATTTCATCACATTTTGATGTTTGCTTTAACCCATATATGGATTTTATTGACTTATAGACTAAATGTTCTTTATCCTTCAGTTTATAACTTTTAGGTTGTGTTATGAACATATAAATAAGTAAGTCAATTGTTAGGGAAAGTTGTTTTAATGTTCATCTAATGTAGCTCTTAACTATTATAAGCTACTAGAACAATAATGATACTTAAAGAAATCTTTTGTAATATAGGTAAGAAGATTCTTTGATAGTTGATTTCTCCTTGAATATAACATTTAATAATCAATCATGCTTCTTTGTGTCTTAACGTTTGTGTTAGGATTTAATTTAGTTATGAACACCCTTAGGTGTTTCAACAAAATCTTAAACGTTATTCTGACTTATGAAGTTTAGTTTATTTTGCTAATAATAGCTTTATTCCATTTAGAATATTGATTGATTTAATGGTTTAATTAGAAGGGGGTATGATCATTAAACTTTCCAACATCCATTTCAACTTTAGTTAGGGAGCTTACATAATCATCAAAGTTAGTAGGTTTTAAAACCTAGATGACCTCCTGAGTTGATTATTGGGTTTATCTGAAGTTTCAGTTTTATGAAATAGCTCTTGGTTAGGTTGCTATCATTTTCAGGATTCTAAGTGTGTACGAGTTGGTACAGTATGGTGTACAAGAGGTGTAATCGGAGTTAAATTCAGAGTAAATTTAATGACTCTCTTCCCCCCGCCTCTTGTAATTTTGTCAAGTAATTATAAGGACTTTTACTGCTCCCACTGACCTTAGAAACCTTTAGGAATTTAGCATGCTTAGGATCAATATTTAAAGACCAATAGATTCTAGTAGAGAAACAAGTTAATAGTATAAGTTGTTGCAGTTTCTCTTGGTGATGATTATTTTAGTAAGAAATCGGAGTATGTCCACATTTAAGAAACAATGAAACATTTATAAGGGTAGTGGTAAATTCTAAAGAGATAAGTTTTGATTGAATAATGTTGTGATGGAGCAGCGTCTTATACAAGAGGTGTAATTGAGATAATATTAAGTTTTCACTCCCTCACCTGTTGCAAATATTGTAAGTTATGATTGAGACACTTAAGGCTGTCACTGATCTTCAATATCTCTAGGAAAATACAAGAGAAGTTTCAATGATGTGATGTGGGAATCTGTCTTATATATGTTAGACTTGATTTTATTTCTTTCACGTACAGATGTTATAATAAATTTAGGGACATATTTAGAAGAAATCGTATTAAGTATATATGAATGGATCTCTTTAAAACCATGGACCATAGAAGATAGATTAGATACAAGTAAATAGTCTTTTAAATGATAAAAGAGTTATGCCTGAGTATTCCGTTTGAATAAATTCCACGAATGTGAGTGAAATATAACTTCTGGTGGACCCATACTTAATTCTTAAGTCAAGTAATGTTTAGGGCATCTAACACATGATTTAAAATCACTAAAAATGAGATTATATGAAAAATCACCCTCATCAACCATGTCATGATTTCTCATTAAATTTGGTTTTAATGGATGGATTTTAAAGGTCTCATTTATCTTTTGTTAAATTTTTATTTGCATGATAACAAAAGTTATGAATGTATATAGTATCATATAATTCTATTTATAAATGTTTCAATTAAGATATTGATAACAAATAATATGAGAGTTTAAGGTAATAATGACTTTATATTGGCTACACAAACCTCATAACCGTCATGATGTAGCTTAAAATATTGATACTAAATTCTGATTAATCTCCAGAATATCTAAGGTATCATAAAGGGTAATTAGAAGACAGTTTACATGGTTCTAATAACCTTAACATTTAAATTTGTCACTAACACTCATGTTAGTTATTTGTTCATTTCAGGTAAACATATAGAAATAGACTCAACCAATCATGTGCATGGGAATATTAGGATTAGAAGACTTTAGTATCATTAATATACAAATATTAATTTTAGCAAGTTGCTCTTTTGAATTATGGATAGTCTTGTTGCTTATGCCTAATCTAATGACATATTTGTGCAATAATACTTCTTCTTAGAGAACTTAAAGCTGGAAGTAATACTTGTGATTTGTCTATGAACCTTAGAATTATCCTCTTTTAGGTTTTAGTGGTGTGAGTTGAATAACATCTTATTTCCAGTACCAGACATTTCTTTTCTTGTACATATGTTGCCGATCAACATACTCATCTTCCTTTGGTACTTCTGAGTGTTATAGTTGATTCTTAAGGCACCAAATTGTACTACTGAAAATTTTAGTATGTAATGTACTATAAATTGTACTTATTTTCATGTGTGAACCCTTAATTTTATAAGTCATGGTATTGTACATTATGATGTATTCAGGGATACCATTTAACCTTATAGTTAGAATTTAGAAGGAATGCATGCATCTTATGAGTTATTTTGATTAGTCTTAGGAAAAACTAAATCAAGAATAACTCTAGTGATAACATTTATTTAAATAAGTTATTTATTATCATTATCATAAGAGACATTATGATTAACTCATCCCATTTGTTATGCTCTAGTTTTCAATAGAATGGTTGTTATTAGAAAGAACAATAGAATAGTCATATCATGTGTTAATGGATAATTAAAACTGAGAAGAGCTAAATATTATAAAACTCTTTATGAGACAAAATTGAATTGTGTTTTGAGATTAGAGTGGACGATTTGGATAAGATCGTTATTTATAGAAGAATGTTATACTGAGTAATATATGGAATATTAAAATAATACAGATTAAAATTTATGATCAGTAGATTAATGAAGGATCATTAATGTGAGGATCATTTTATTTTATTGAAGATGTGATATGTCTATTATTAACATCAAACTAATAGACTATAATTAAAAGTTATACTTAAACAAAAAATAAATCACATTTGGGCAGAATTAAAATTTATTTAAGTATGTGTGCAAAACAATTGTAACACATCACCTTTGGGCATATTTTAATTATGCACGGGCTAGTTTTGCTATATACAAATGTAACACATCATCTTTGGGAAGAAGTGAGACATTTGTATCATGTTATGCAAAAACTAACAAAAGCTTACAATTAGACTTAAATGATAAGGTAAATGTTACACATCACCTTTGGGTAGAAGTGATAGATCAAAATTCACTCAAGTTAAGCTTTTTATGTTTTGTAAAATTTTATAAGATTAATTGTTTACAAAACATTTAATTAGGAACATTTTATAGGAAAATTAGAGTTCTCGGGAAATTAGTTATCGAGACTTTTGAGTTCTTGAGAATTATGAGTTCTCGAGAATTTTAGTGAGCCCCGCTTTTAGTGGGTTTTCGGGATTATGAGAGTTTTCGAGTTTTATAAGGTTTTTGAGATTTTGGTAAACCAAAACCATTATAGAAAAAAAAACCGAAATTTAATTTTAGATTTTTAACCCATAAATTATTTTATCCCATCAATTAATTTTAAATCTCATAAACTAACTTATGATAAAGATGGAATTCCAATTTTAATGAATTATCTTGTTTTCAAATTTAAAAGATTTAATTATAATTGTCCATGATTTTGAAATCTTTTATTGATAAAACTATATCATGTTTCAAACTTTTTAATAGATAAAAATCAATCAAAATTGGAAACAACATATTTTATTCCTACGATTCATTCAAAATAAGGACGATTCTTCCGATTTTATGATGAATATGAAGAACATTTTCGAAGAATCTTTAGTCAGTTTTCTCTTGAATCGAAACTTAAATATATTTTTAATAGATTTCGAATATATTATAGTTTCAAATATGAATTTTAGCAATTATAACCAGTTTTCTTAACAAATCATGAAAATCGATAAAATTATGGTTTTAATCTAAATTTATGTTTTTCGATTTTAATTCCAGATTTAGGGAAACATTAAGAACTGATTACTGATTAATCAACATCACTCTGATGCCATATGTTGATCAGTTCTTCATGTAAGCAATTGAAAACATGATAAATATTAAACTTATGAACCATGCAGCAGTGGGAGTAGTAACCGGAACAGAGAAGGATGTAGACGACATGGTTGTTAGCTTGGTCGAGTTCCCCTTTAGGATGTATAGTTAATGATGGTGTTAATGTTCTTAAGAGGAACCCGGTTTTTAGGAGAGAGAATGCACACAAAATTGTTATGTGTGTGTGATTAGGTTATGATGCTAAGATATATCTCTCTATATATACACCCAAGGGGAAACCTTTTATTAGTTAGTAAGGATATTGGTTTTTAGTACTCTCAAATTTCACCTGTTGGTCAATTACTCCCAACTTTCGATTTGTTACACACCACTCCCAACTTTTTCCATCTTTGTTTTTGTCACTTCCTTACTAACAGACCACTAACGTCGTTAGTGGAGATGCTGATGTGGATTTTTTTAAACTGAGTTGGCATTTGACGTGGCTTTTTTCAACTAAGCTGGCATATGGTGATGCTAACAACAACTCCCAACTTTCATTTTCTTCCACACACATTGTCTTCTTCATCTTTCTCTATAATATAACCCAAATCCAACTACCATAATCACCACAACTCCGGCCACCCTCCGCCACCCACTGAACCGAAGTTACCTACAACCATTGCCACCATCCTATTGCCAACATCACTTGAACCTATTGTCATCAACACTTTTGCTGCTAAACTCTCATCCCCTTAACCACCATCATCGTCATCATCCTCATATCCACCTCTGCTACCCACCACCATCTCCATTGCCATCTCTGTAAACCACACCATTGCCATTGTCATCTCCTATAACTACAACCAATTCTTAAATCTGATCAGAGTTTAACAGATCTAAACGAAATTGGCTCAAGAATTACTGCATTCATTCATTCTTTTTCTCTGCGTACTGCCGCCTTGCTCATCCACTCTCTCTTGATTCATAGCTATCATCTTCATCAAACCCCGCCATTGTTGTCTCTTTAACGACTTGTTTATTTGATTATGGATTTAGAAAATAAATCGATATATTGATAAGTATTGTGTGTTTGAAGCAGCACAATGGTGGATCTCTTCACAGGAAGAAGATGATACATACCAATTTATATAAATATTATAAAGTGGTGGGGAATTTAGGTTTGCAGGGGTTATCAGTTGGGTGGTGATGGGGAATTTGGGTTTGCAACATTGGGGTAAGATGATGAAGTTGGAATGGTGGACACGTAAGCTTTATAAATATTATGCCAGCTAAATTAAAAAAAAGCCACATCAGCATCACCACTAACGAATTTTGTGGTCTGTTAGTGAAGGAGTGACAAAAACAAAAATGATGAAAATTGGGAGTGATGTGTAACAAATCAAAAGTTGGGAGTGATATTGACCAACGGGTGAAAGTTGAGATTTTAAAAACCAATATCTCTAATATAAATGATTATAATGGTCATATATAAATATAAATATATTATATATTTAATCTTACACTTTGGTCCTAGTTTCAGCTTAACTAATATCTCATGTTAATTTTTATTTGTTTTATAATAAATTAATATTCATCTCACCCTCATTTTTGATCCCTGTGTCTTATATCTATTATTTAACATGTTTTAAATGTAATGAGTTTGAACATATTTTCAAATTAGATACATGACATGCTTCGGATAGACACGATCGATGACACGCACAACCATGCATTGGCAACTGTACTGATTGGTCGACACGGTTTTACCATTACATGACCCTGCCATTGTAAATGCATGGACGAGCCGACACCATTACGTGATAGCCTGATCGTGCCTAAGGATTAGTTGGGGTTGGGTGACACGATTTTTGAAAAACACAATCGTGTCTCCAATATAACAATATTGCACGTCCGTGTCGATAGAAATTGCCAAATCATGTAAGTTTTGAGGGAGGGTGGATAATGGCACGACGATGCCTATATGTTGGCATGGTCGTGCTCTGTCCAAAGGATACCTATAAATAGAGGGGGAACATGTTGCATTATTTATCAACCTCCCCACCATTCCGCACACCGCATAGATTTTACATAGAGGGTTCAAGAGCGTTTCATCGTCTGCCATGTTTTCAAGAAGTGACAATCTACTTCCTACTTGGTTTTAGTTTAATAAAAAAATGATTCAAGCTAGTGTTAGTGACGTCATTACTTCGGCCCATCAAGGCTATTACTTGTATCACTTTGGCATAATGAATTTTGATGTATTACATTCTGATTAATATTATATGGTTGTTTTTTTATGTATTTTCAATTCTAAAAGCCATTAGTATTC
Source organism: Bidens hawaiensis (assembly GCF_021521415.1). Classification (NCBI taxonomy): domain Eukaryota; kingdom Viridiplantae; phylum Streptophyta; class Magnoliopsida; order Asterales; family Asteraceae; genus Bidens; species Bidens hawaiensis. The sequence continues at coordinate 1,384,891 of NW_027491282.1, read as the reverse complement.
TTATTAAATACGAGTGTGTAACTTTTATTAACTGATGCTTTTAACTAGTGTTATCCGAAGCTTAGACATAATAAAGAGGTATAATATTTCATGAGTTGTACAGTGTTTATACAAACCCGATCGTCACTTTTGACCAAAATGATGGAGTCTAAAAACTTTATGTTGTTTAAGTTAACCTATTTCTAGATCAACTGTAAGTTTGAAATGTTATTCCTTTTTATTCTTGATTGACGCATATTGGTTTTTTTTAAAACCTAATTGTAAGTTAAAATGTCATTCCTTTTGGGACCCTAACTGAAGAGGTAGGTCCCAGCAGAGCCCAGTTGGACCCGCAAGACTCACCTTTAAGAAGGACGTCTGCGCAGAAACCAACTGGGTCCGCATGACCCACCATGCTCAGAGACGTGACGTCCTTACGCGCAGTACGCAAGCTGTTCCCGCAGGAAAAGCCTCCCAATGGTGAAGTACTCTGCCTGTTCCCGCAGCTGCGGATACAAGCCATCAGGGAAGGCTACCTGCGCAGCAAAGCTACACGCACAAGGCACTTAACTCTCATAATAATTCAGTAATGTCACCTGAAGAAGGAATGAGCAAAGCCGGGAATACTCCCGCACAAAGCCGGGAAAACTCCCGCCCAAATGAGCCAGTCCGTACGATACTGGAGGATCTTTCGTACTATACCTGACGAGGTATGGACAAAAGATCTGACCAAAGATACGACAGCTCACTGACAACAGTATGACGAGCAGCACGCTCTTGTACTGTATGTCACTATTAGCCGCTGCCTACTTACCAACCTGTCGGAGGACGTGCATGGCATGGCCTGCAGTTGGTGGAACAGGAATAGTACACAGCCGGCCTGGTCACTATCAGCCGCTGCCTATCCACCAACCACCAGCATGGCATGTGCGTAGCCCACAGTTGGCAGAACAGGAACAGTATTCAGCCGGCTGTACCTGCTTGGAAACCTACCTTCGGCTATAAATACTCCAACACATTGGAATGGTATTATCTCATCTTATCTCATATATCATATCTTGATATATTACCTGATATCGGTTCTAGTCATTCTCTTAATATACACTTATATTCAAGAGCAATCTAGTCTGATTCTCACGCCGGAGGGTGGTCACAAGGAGGTACCCTCCCTTCTCAGTGACGAGCTCACGGTGTCTGTTTTGCAGGTTATTAGAAAAACCATCTTTGCCGGATCTAACCCCTCGTGGGAAACATCTATTTAACCCCCAGATTATCCGTAATCTACCCGGGGTCGATTAGTGTTTCTTCACTAACTATGCTAAAAGATGGCATTAACCCCAAGTTGTCGGTCGTCGGGAGTGCTTGGCCATCCAATCTCAACGACAAGTTGTGGGATCTCATTGCCCTGACCGTGGGATATTTCCACTAAAGAAACGACAACCGTATCATTCTTCTTGTTAAATATGTCAAAAGGATTCAAAGCCAAAGTGACTTCCCACTTGTATTTATTGTCTCTCGTTTTTATTTTATTTTCTTTTTAAATATATATTTTCTTTTACTTTTCAAAATCCTTTCAACCCTTTGAGTTAACGAAACAGTAACAAGAATTTAGTATTGAAAGCTAATATGTTCTTTGATCGATACTTGGTTATTACTATACCACGTCAAGAATAGGTGCACTTACCTATTGTACGTATAGTAAACGTAAAAATCACTCTATTTATAGAGTCAAATTTTAAAACAAAAACGGATGAAAAAAAGATATGTACTAATTAACGCGCATCTATCAATACAATTTAATTACTTGAATTAAACATATTTGATATATCAATCAAAACGCAAATGAATCATCATATCCTAAAAGCATGTCTCAGCTTAATTTAGTATTTTGAAATCTAAAGAAGTCAAGTAAAATGTTAAATATCAACATTAATTAACTTTTATTTCATATTGGACTATTCTTTCTCCCTTATCAACATTAGTTTACTATCAACTCACTTGGCAAGTCTTCGGAGTTTTCTTTGCATAATTGTAAAAATTCCAGCCTAACTTTTGGAAATATGTTATAATCTTTGAAAAGTTTGTGGCAAACCCCTCACATTGTTCCCTATATAAACCCCTCCAACAAAAACATTTGCAACACACACTCACTTAACATTTAACAAACATGGCTTGTGTCAAAAACCTTCTAATCTCTATGACCCTTCTTTCCATCAGTTGCTTCACATTTACTCAAGGAGCCGATTTCAATGTCATAAACCAATGTCCATACATTGTTTGGGCCGCTGCCTCACCCGGAGGAGGTAAACAGCTTGAAAGTGGTCAATCTTGGCAAGTCACAGTTGCACCTGGAACGGCTGGGGCACGTATTTGGGGAAGGACCGGTTGTACCTTTGATGCTAATGGAAAAGGGAGGTGTGACACACCGGTGATTGCAATGGATTGCTCGAATGTCAAGGTTATGGGACACCACCCAACACTTTAGCTGAATTCGCTCTTAATCAAGACCAAAACAATGACTTCGTTGACATATCCGTTATTGACGGATTTAATGTCCCTATGGAGTTTAGCCCAGTTGGTGCTTCGTGCAAGACAATGAGGTGTACTGCTGATATAAATGGCGAGTGTCCTAATGAACTACGAACAAAAGGAGGATGCAACAATGCTTGTACAGTTTTCAAAACTATTGAGTATTGTTGCACCATTGAACGCGGTAGTTGTGGACCAACTAATTATTCTAAGTTCTTTAAGGACAGGTGTCCTGATGCTTATAGTTACCCTCAAGACGACGAGACTAGTGTATTTACTTGCCCTGGTGGTACTAACTACAAAGTTGTCTTCTGTCCATGAACTCGATCTTTCGAATCATGTGGAGTTGCAAACTAGTAATTTGAAATAAGAAGAGCTTCACCTCATAAAGTGTGGCTTCTTGGGTTATCAAAGATTTTAATAAGAAGACTTATATACATCTTCAACCAATGTTTGTATCTCATACTCGTAATAATATGCATGTGATTGTCTAGTTTGTATTTAGACTCCCACTTTGAGTTAATATATTTAGTTGTTCGCAAAGATATTATTTTAGTGTAACGGTTGAAAGTATGTGTTACAACTAAAATTATTTTATTACTTAAAAACAAATAATATAGATATCATTAACACATCAACAGCATGTCTTAACAAACTTAGAATATATCTTAATCTTAAATCTTAAACTTAAATATATATAAACAAAACTTCTTTACATCCTCTCAAGCCATCAGATTGTTTTATTTGTAAGTGGATGCTTCTAATGCCTTTGTCTCGAATTCATATCCTGATAACCCTTAAATGGGTTATATCTCATTAAATGAAAATCTTAGAAAACATGGATATACTAAAAATTAGTATATGATTTTATTTAAAAAATATATTAATTATAATTAAGAAACAATTTTATAGTAAAAAAAATCGGGTCATGGGTCTCACCAGACCTAGATAGCTCAATGGCGGATCTAGACAAAAATCTAAGGGGTAACATTCAATTTTTTTTATCGTATTTCACACAGTGAAACGAAACGAAACAAAAATAGAAAGACGATAATAAATAAATGAAAATACATGGGTCACAAATTTCTCCTCTTTGGTTTTTTGAAAACTTGAAATCAAGTTATTATATACTCTTCTTTTACTTTAACAAACGCTTCTAATAAGTCTGAGTCATTAGTTTGAAGATGTTTTGATAGAGCATTATGATGCCTAAAATGTCGTCCAACAAGTATATATAAAACACAAATTCAAGACTCTTATAATATGATAGAATACCGTTCGTATTTGATCGTTGTTGCATGCTCCGTCTCAATCTTTTTTTTAATAAAATCAAGTACCTCAACAACTTTTGGGAATAATTTTAACAAATTTATTATTGTTCTATGATGAGAACCCCATCATGTGTCTCCATCTCGTGCAAGAGAATTTTCTTGGTTTTATCCTTTTCTTGTTTTAATTTTACGAAGAACGATTTTCTTTTTTTTTTCACACTCTCCCCCTCTCTTTTGCCTCTAACATCATATCTTTTCTTTTACAAGAAGCATCAACCGTATTAACAACCATGCCAAGAAATTCATTAAATTCTTCATACAGGTATGTTTTTTTTACAACTCCACAATCATAAACTGAAGTTGACGAGCAAAACAATTTATGTAATGACGTAATGTGTTGGTGGATTATCTCTCAAAATTAAAGCTTTTAATACATTAAACTCTCCTTGCATGTTGCTTGCATGATTGCATCATCAAAACCTTGACCCTGACCTTTTGAAACAAAATTAAACTATAATGACCATAAAACAAATAAGGTTATTGGGTTATTGTGCTTTAATTAGTTTGGGCTTTAACTAGTTTGAACTTTTAATTTTGTTGGACTTTAAACAGACAAGGGTTACATTTTTTCAGAGGTAACGAAATACAAAAACCGACTAAAAAGTAATTTTTTTTAACACTACTATCGAAAAGTTGAGGGGTAGCAGGTAACCTTGTGGATCCGCCCCTTCCAGATAGCTCTTAATGCCGTCGGACATGCCACGTGGGACCCTTCAGCAATGCCGTCGGAACCATACCAATTAGCCTTAGCGTATATAAGGGGGTCACATTGTGAGTGCTCAATGGAATTTTGAAGAAGAGATTAAAGTCAAGTTAGAGCAATAAATTGGCATCCATAATTCCAGTGTCATGCTATTAACAATTAAGATTGGTGGAGCTTATTTTTAAAATATTTTTATTCTTACTGACAATAATACTACTGTGTAAGACTTTGTTAATCATAAAACTTTCACTTACTTTTTTGTAGTTAGTTCATGTTACACTATAGAGGTGGCGGCAACTGTGTGATGCGAACAAAAGAAGAGAAAATAAGCAAGTAACCAAACACCTTGAAAAGTACACACAGGGAATTAAAAAGCAAGAAGGAAGGTTATTGAATTATCTTAAGCTCGTTCGTTAGTAGCTCAACTAATTTTATTTTATTTTATTTTTAATAAATCTATTACTTTTGTTTTTCTTTTTAATTGTGATTAACTAATAAATTATGTTGGTTTACTTAGAATTGATGAACTAGTCCTATGCTTTGTTTTTCTTAACTTTGGTGGTGTTGATTTGAATGCGGAGATTTATGTGATTATGTTTTGATTTTATTGTTGATTTAGGTGGGTTGGAGAAAAAAAAGTGTTTTTAGGTAGTGGACTAGAATTTAATTGCTTTTAGGTAATCCTCATCTGAGATGGCGGATTACAGGTACACGCAAGCAAGCTTCCCACCTGTGTCTCCAAGTCGGATGCCATGTCAATGGGTAATACACGTGGAATCCTCTATCTGAGATAGAGGATTACATAAACTCATTTTACCAACATTCACCATGGACTTACCATATGGAATCTCATTTTTTTACCTCATGGACACGTGTCACAACTCACAACGTCCCGAAATCCTCTATCTCAAATAGAGGATTGTCACACAAAGAATCTCATTTTTTACCTCCAACGTTTTCAAAGAGCGAATTTTCGGATTGACCAAAATCTAGGTTGCAACCCGCTTGTGGTGGCGTAACTTCGGGATATTGATCATTGATGATTCTCCATATCGTTTCCATGTCATCATTAAACAAGTTTTGGACACTCAAGGTCCCCGCTTCTTCGTCCACTAAGACACCACCTCTTCTCATGTTCATCCTACGTGTCCTTTGAGGTTGGTTTTGGTTCGGCCCCAAGTCAATCGGATCACTTTGTAGACGTGAAGGATATTGTAAACGCTGTCCTTCGTGAATCATCCCCAACATTTGAAACCTAGATTTTGGTCAATCCGAAAATTCGCTCTTTGAAAACGTTGGAGGTAAAAAATAAGATTTTTTGTGTGACAATCCTTTATTTCAGATAGAGGATTTTAGGGGTTGTGACACGTGTCCAGGATGTAAAAAACGAGATTCCATATGGTAAGTCCACAGTGAATGTTGATAAAATGAGTTTATGTAGATAGAGGATTCCACGTGTATTACCCATTGACATGGCATCCGACTTGGTGACACAGGTGGAAAGCTTGCTTACGTGTACCTGTAATCCGCCATCTCAGATGAAGGATTACCTAAAAGTAATTAAATTCTAGTCCACTACCTAAAAAAACTTTTTTTTTCTTCAACCCACCTAAATCAGCAAAAAAATCTTATGTTTTATTAGTGTGTTTGTGTTGATTAGTTACTGACAGTGCTTTGTTGGTTTTGTTGATCTAATTATATAGCTTTACATCTTAGTTTCGATAAGATCATTGACTATTTCCCAGGATTAAGTTTAATACGAGTTAAAACTTAAAAGATAGTTGCGAGACCTCCCAAACCCTCCTAAATTAATGCCCTTTTATTGCTTAGCAATGAAGTTCCATGACTTCCATCATATACCTTCACGTTTTCCATCATATACAATCCAATTAAGAGGCTGTTTGGGATTCTTTATGTTTACTTTCTTGTAACTTTTCATTAAGTTAAAGTTATAAAAGTGTAATTTATAGAATTTTTCCTCTCACAATATAAGCAATCCCAAACACCTTATTACTTCTCAAAAAATTTATAAGTTATAAGTTGATGAAAATAAGCAATCCCAAACACACCCTAAATAAAACATTTGTCGACTTAAACTTGCAGCACACGTGATTGCAACATGTAGAATCCACACTTTGATTAATGACCATTAAAGTATATTTAAATATCCATTTATTAATTTCACCATAAATTAAAGTTTTTCGACTTTTAAACTCTTAACCACTTTCTCTATTTTATTTTTTTTCGATCGGTGACTTTCACAGTTAAATTATCTCACTGCGCGAACATGCCGCGCCCCGCCACCCCACTCAGGCCAACTATGTTGACATGACCGGGATACACGTTGGCATCCGAGTTTGGCTTGGCGATCTCGGTCTCTTATTTTCTTTATTTTTATTTTATATTATAAATTTATAATTGAAAACTAATTTTGCCTACTTAACCAAATATATATACATATAGACTATTTGGAGTATGAGTACATAAAATGATCGATTTAATCATTTATCTCGCTATCTCTTGAAACCAATAAAATCTAAAGGAAATACTTATCATATTTATATATAATTTAGTCCACGTCAATTATACCGTTGGAATGAAAAAGTTTACGGTACAGAAGATGCAAATAACTAGTGGAAGGATGTCATAATCTCCTATGCCACAACCTAGCTTACCTAATTACCTTGTTGGGTCACCTCTGTTAAACGTGTCCAACACCAAATCAGTTTGAAGTCTCCTAATATCTCGGAGAATATTTAATATAATAATTAGTTTATTATTATAAGGTAAGTTAGTCTTATTTTATTTAATTCTATTTGTTTTGGATCAAATTATGTATTTGAGTTAGTATAGGATTAGGAATCGTGGGTATATATATACCATAGGCTCAATGTATTAGTTAATTATTAAGTTTTTCCGTTAGTTGTTTTCTTAATAAAAGAGTCGATCGTGTGTTGATCAAATCTTGTGTTCGTGTTCTTAATTTACCCGCTCAAAGTTTAACAAGTGGTATCAGAGCCAATGGCTCGTACCGGGAAGCGGTTTGAAGATTCGGGGCAGCCTCCGCCGACGGGTGTGTCCGTCGGTGGAGGGCATGCGTAAAGAAAGGCTTGGGTCGGCAAATTGGAGACGCATACTAGGTAGGATCGAAAAGAAAGTAGAAGCCAAGTAGCTAGCCGACAACCGTAGTCCACATAAACCCAACGATTGTTAGTAGTCGTTTATTTAATCACAAAAGCTTAAAGAGCTCGCTGACCAAGAAGAAGGTGCAAGGTTATTAACTTTTTATTCATCTGTTTTCCTTTGCTGTGAGTGTCCGTGATGTATTATATATATTGCAATTAATTATCAAGTTTGCAATTATGTGGTTATTTTTGTGAGACAAATACAGCCGCCCCCACTTTGATTTGTGAATGAAGTAAGCACGTCTCAAAGTCAACAGTGTATCATCATCGTAAAGAAACAAACGAGAGGTTTTGAACGAAGGTGTGTCCAGGTTTCAATCGTCTTAGTTTCTAATCGGAAGAAAGTGTGTTCGGTTCTGATCACAGTACGATCAAATGAAGGTTAGTCCAGGTTCCGAGCGCGGCTTAGGAGACCAAGAAAACGATCGTAGGAAGCAAGGTTCGATCGAAGGTGTGTTCAGGTTTCGACCAGTTTGCATCTTGTCTTTTGGGCTGCATTTAGGTTGTATGTCAACTTAGTTTTTGGTGTTCATCAAGTTAAAGGTTTCAGTAATGACGTGCCATCACCGTGTGTCGGGATGGTTAAATCTCCGTTTGTCGAACAATGATGTTGTGCTATGATCGTGTGTCGATATGGTTAAATCTTCGTGTGTCGGGGTAGTTTAGTGGGCTGAATCGATGACCCAACAATCCGTGTGGTAGGGTTATCAAGCTGTTTAAACAAGACAACATCATCAGGGGTCCGGTTTCGGGACCAAATCGTAACGCATATGTCGTCAGTGGTTTAAGTTTTTGACAACAACGAGGGATGAGTTACGGAGCTAGAACCGGTGGCTATAAATGGTTACATAGTCATGGTTTTCGGACTGTCAAAATAGAAGACAGCGGGCTCGATGATTTCGGTTTCGGTTTGTACGAACAGTGGGTTCATAGGAGACCACCGAAGATTATCAAGGCATGTGATAAGGCTGTTTGGAGTTGAGTTAAATATATCCTAGATCTTGTGTAGATTAAGGAGTAACCGATTGAGACGCAACTTCGTGTGAAGGCGTGTGACGAGTCCAAGAATCAAGTCCAAAAAAAGAACGAGTGTTGCGGGTTTTGAAAGACCCTAGGAACAAGTATGAATCTAGAGGGAGTGTTGGAATTCAACATTTGAGCCGATGTCAGAAGACATGACCTATTGCGTTGAGTCACGGGTTGTTTCGAGTCGAGGTGCTTCGTGTGTGTCACGGTTAGAAGAAGTTTGGTGTTGAGAGGGAGTGTTAAACGTGTCAAACACCAAATCAGTTTGAAGTCTCCTAATATCTCGGAGAATATTTAATATAATAATTAGTTTATTATTAAGATAAGTTAGTCTTATTTTATTTAATTCTATTTGTTTTGGATCAAATTATGTATTTGAGTTAGTATAGGATTAGGAATCGTGGGTATATATACCATAGGCTCAATGTTAGTTAATTATTAAGTTTTTCCGTTAGTCGTTTTCTTAATAAAAGAGTCGATCGTGTGTTGATCAAATCTCGTGTTCGTGCTCGTGTTCTTAATTTACCCGCTCAAAGTTTAACAACCTCATCCTCATAATATAATCCTTGGTTATGAAAAAGAGACAAAATCTGACGATTCATAAGTCATAGTATCGGTAGCCGCGCAATGAAATATCTATGGCTTTTCTTGTTTTTCATTGTAAACAAGAACCATATTTGCCTTTCCACTAAGTTTTAGGCCATTTTTGCAATTCTTAAAATTTTTTAAATATAAGAAACAAATGAGGCTGATTGTAGTGTTTTTGTGTCTTCAGTTTAGATTTATTGACACCAAATGATGATGCATTTGAAATCTGGTCTGACCAGATTCCTTTGTCAAGAAGTTCAAGAATTTGGGTTTGAATTTGGGAATTAAAAGACGTAAAAAGGGAACGTTACACAATTATGGGCTGGAAATAGGCTGTAAATGAACTGTGATTATGTATCAATTTTGGGAGATGATTGTTGACCGATCCCGAAGCTTTACTATGCTTAGAACAATTGGGCGCCCATCAATGCTTTTGATTGGGGGACCATATCGGAAAGGACACACACGAATTGCCTTGCTAAGAAGAAATGTACAGGTCCCCTCGAGTCTATGTTCATTGATAAAAAATGGTGTAAGATTCAACCATTATATGCATTGTCATTAAAAGATATTTCCAATCTTCATGGTTTTGTTTCGGTGTGTAGGAAGAAAAAAAAAAGATAATAGCTACGATACCATGGGTAGCGTGTTGGTGTATATGAAAAGCTTGGAATAATAGCTTTTCCAACAACGAAGAAAACAACCATCCACGTTATCATTGCAGACACAATAACATTGGATTTCCTTTGGGTGAAATGTATGAAGAAATGATGCTTCCATCTAGAGCAATTGGTGTAATTTTCACTTTTCCTAATTTCAATGTAACATTGGAAGTTATTTTTGGGGTTTGGCTGTTGCTAAAGCTTCCTGCCTTCCTTGTTTATATATAAAAAAGTTACCATTAAAAAAACTAATTAACTATGCGCATGTCGACACTATGATGGTTCGAGCAAGAAATGACAAAAGTTCAACGACAAAATACCATACTCGTGAAGAAATTAGGTGAATTCATTTATTTGGATTAGCAATAGAGCATGACTAGATTCACTAGATTGGACACGATGATCTAATCATATTCTTAGAGTGAGATTCCAGCATTTGGATTTCTCAGTTTGCAATTAGGCTTATAACTATAATGTACTTTGCCCTTGGTTCATATTAATTTCTTTTAACAAGGTTTTTTTTTTCAAGATTTAGGTTCATTGTTGATATTCTTTTTGTAATATTGTTGCAATTATTCACGTTGCGTAATTGATTCTGGTGTATTTGTTCCTTCGTTAGAAGAGACAACTCTTTCAAACTATAAATTGTTAGAATAAGAGCTGAATTGTTTAAAAAATGTTATTCATGCTGAAAATCTATAAAAATGCAACTGTTAAAAATGTGTATGACTTTTTTGGATGTTTTTAGGTTACTAATTAGTAATTCTAGTTTGATTCATTAATTCTCAACCTTTTTATTTATAAAAGGATCAAAATTAGTAGTACATTAACATGTCATTTACGTATAGTTTTAATCATTGACAAAAACAACCTAGTAGCGGGTCAATCATGTATAGTTTCGATCATTGACATACATAACCTGGTAACAGATAAAAATAAAAATTTATTAACAGCTCAAGTTTAATAAAGTAATAGCGGTTCAAAATATTTTTTTTATTAACAGCTCATAATAATAAAATAATACACGACGCACCTGCACTAAAATAATGACCTACCTGACTAACTTATATAATTTAACATACCTGTTAAGTGTTTATTGTTTCTTTCTTTTTCTTCAACAGAGTTATATAATTTAACTTATATATGTGTCTTTCTAACAGAGTTTTTTATTTAATCTTTTTTTGCAGAGGTAAATTAACAAATTTATCATGGCCTCAACTCACATTTGTTAGTTTTTCAACTATTAATTTGATTAATTTACTTTTACATGCTCTATTTCTGTCATTATCATAGTCACAGAAATCGCTCAGTTACCCGCGAATTTTGTATTGGTACATTTCGTACCGGGTCGGAATTCGTTTTTTGTTCTGATTGTGGGTTCAATTCGCGAACCAAGAACAACAATCGTCAATCCAATTGAACCCTAAAACGTGTATCAGAATTGTTGGTACATCTATTCAATTGAACCCTAATTCGCGCATTAGGAATCGATTGTACAACACTCCAATTCGATTTGGGGCTTTATGAAATCGGTAGTGAATTGGGTTCCAGATTTGGCTCCCATGACCAAAACCTAAAACGGAAGTGAAGCGCCACTGCTTTTTCTTCAGTTTTTTCTTCCATAAAAATAAGGAAAATTGGATTTAAATAATCTCACCTTTAATGGATTGGCCAATAATAATCCCACCTCCGGTATTTCCCGCTGGCAGTCCCACCTTTTCAATGTTTTTTGTTTTATAAACCAGCGTTAAAAAAACTTAACGGGGTTAAGTTTTTGCTTATGTGGCGAGTGACATGTCTTTCTCAATATCCTACATGGCTTTTCCCTTTATATTTTGTTTCCATCCTTATTGTTCAGGGATCTAATTGCAATTTCTGTTATATTATTATATTATTAACCCATTTACCCAGAACCCATATGCCTGTACCCATGATCCAAGTACCAACCCGTGACCCGTTTAGTATTCTTGAAGCACAATTCTCGTCCAAATTACGGAATTGATCTAGGGGAATTATTCTTTATGCCAAATCGGCCTCACCGACGTCTCTAATTTGGTAATAACAATCATGGATGATACGTATTGCTCATTTAAACGAATCGACCTTAACGTAAAACTGGTTTATACCTATTTCGTCAATAATAATTCAATTAATCAGGCCTGCATCATCTTGGTGCCATCGCCAAACAAACCCCTTTACCTACTTGCGTTATGACAATCGTTAGTTGGTGTTCTTGATTTGTTCTTTGGTCAGCTCTGTTATTAACAGTTAAACCCTTCAAATAAAATTGTTACATGTATTATTTTATATGGTTATGATCGTCGTTTCTTCCTCATCAATTACCCTATGCTTAATTGATTGAACAATGACTGGATTAATCGATTGATCTTTTTAGGGTTCTTGGTTCAAACTATTTATATTAGCGTATGGTTATATTGGTTATATTATATCGCCCTCATCTCCTAAAAAGCTTAGGGTTTTGTGCGCGATAAGAAGATGACGAACTCATTTTGGGATCCAATCGACAATATTTTGTCTGAGGATTCAATCGGATTCAAAGGGAAAAGCTAATTAGGGCTCAATAGTTAATTTTGGATCATGGGTACGGGCATATGGGTTCTGGATAAATGGGTTAATAATATAATAATATAACAGAAATTGCAATTAGATCCCTGAACTATAAGGATGGAAACAAAATATAAAGGGAAAAGCCAGGTAGGATATTGAAAAAGCCATGTCACTCGCCACATAAGCAAAAACTTAACACCGTTAAGTTTTTTTTAACGCTGGTTTTTAAAACAAAAAACATTGAAAAGGTGGGACTGTCAGCGAGAAATACCGGAGGTGAGATTATTATTGGTCAATCCATTAAAGGTGGGATTATTTAAATCCAATTTTCCTAAAAACAAATAAATTAATTAAAAGAAAAGAACCGTTTTTAGCGTATTTAAGGGGTTACATCCTACATGCGGACGCTATGGAATTTGAACCGGTCTTTAAAGTCAAGTTGAGCATTAATACATTTGGCATCCATAATATCTGTGTCACTGTATAGACATTTAAGATTGGTTGAAGTTGTCAAACGGACTTTGGTGCACCGGGTATCAAAAGGGTAGACAAGACTTTGTCGTTTCTAAAATGTAAAGGTTAATCTTGAATTATTATTATTATTATCATTATCATTATTATTATTATTATTAAAAAAGTTAATTAAGGGTTTATTTGTTATGTTTATTTTAGTTAATTGAATTATAATAGGTTTAGAAAAGTTTTCGTTTTGATGAGGAAGATTAGTAATTGGCATGTAGAGCAAGTTTAATAAGACATTAAATAGGAGGTGTAGGTTACTGTTTTTTAGTGTGTCAAGAGAAGTCTCTTTCTTTGTATGTTCATGAATTTCTTTTGTTAAGTTCATTTGATTATATAAAAAGAGTCAACGGTTGATGGTTGGGCAAAAGTCGTGTATATTATTATAGTTTTGTTTAATTTTAGTTTAAATATTATGTGAACTTTGGTACTTCAAGCGTGCTTATGTGTTTCAGGATACTTGACGTTAAGGACGCTTATCAGGATGAATTACGGGCTTGGAACGAAGATGTAGAAGACTCATGACGATTGACACGCTTTCCTATGCAAAATAAATGAAGAAAATAAAGAAAATTCTGTCAGACGCCTTTAGCGCGGTGCTAAAGGGTCCTGATGGTGATGTCAGCGTATCTCTAAGATCATCAGAATTTTGAGTCTTTAGCGCGGCGCGAAAATCACACCCCTGGGATGTTAGCGACGCGCTAACATCCTCTTGACGGGAAAAATTACATTAACTTTGATATAATCAGTTTTTCAGCCCCCATTCGACATATCCTTCGTTCCTTCAACCAAGTACAAGCCCTAGGACGATTTTCCACCATCCCGAAGCCTCCGGTTCGTCCGTTCATCGCATGCTTTCATCCTCTCATCGGATAAGCGAATCTTTCGTGATGCCGATGTCAGGCTAAACCATTGTATTCACTTTAGGCTAGGGTTTCTTGTAAACTAACTTTGATCAGATTCTATGTTTTGAATGCTTATGAACTTGATTGAATGTCTTTAATCTTGTTTTACATTGTGAATTGATTGTTTAAACAGTTTATGATTTTGATTGCCAAACTTTGCATCACTTTTCTGGTTGTGTTCATCACATGTAGGGTTAGCTCTTATGTCATTGAACCAATAATCGTTAGTCGTTGCTTATAACTGATTTTCATATTTTAAACTGGTAATTGGGTAAACCGGAGTTCAGTTGTGTCAACAATTCGGTTAGGGTATCGTTTGTTCTCACAACCCAACTGTTAGGTTTTGTAATACTGCGCAATTAATCTTATGAATCTGTGATTAGTCGGTCATCACATTACATGAACCTGAAGTGAATCGTTTTCTCATAATTGTTTATAGTTCGTTTAAAGTAATCGTGTGTTATTATAATTAACTTTATAAACCGCTTGACATCGTTTGTCCACTGTAGTTAATTAATTAATAGTTATGAACTTTACTTGAACTTTCCACTGATTCCCTGTGGAGACGACCTTACTTACCCATACTAGTTATAGGTATTGAAGTCTTATAAATACTTGTTTTTGATTAGAGCACGACATCTACATCAACGGTTGTCAATCCAAATATCTCGTGTTCGTTTGTTTGATCTTTTTGTTTGATCTGTCTAGACCAACAATTGGTATCAGAGCTATACAAAGCTCGTTCCATGGTTAGAAGAAATGCAAATATGTGCACACAAGTTTGTTAATCGAAGTAAGAAGATGACGTCGGAAACTATCGGTGGAACTAATTCATAAGAGAAGCAAGTAGGCATACTCATGAACGCTAAGGAAGCATGGCGTGCTTTGAAGATTAGATTTCTTGGAATTGATTGTGTGAAGGGTAGAAGATGAAAAAGCAGCTCAGGAAGTCGCTGAGAAAGAAAGATTGGATAATATCGTTGAGAAATAAAGATTAATGCTATTCTTTAAGAAGAACAAGACGTAAGAAGGAAGCTCGGGAAGCTGCAAAGGAAAAAGAAGCTTTACAAAGTAAAGAAAAAGAAAGAATTTATTTGTCGGAAGAAGAAGAAGAAGAAGAAGAAGAAGAAGAAGAAGAAGAAGAAGAGATGGTGAATCTTCATGTATGTTTTTCTGACTCAAACAACCTTGAAGATGAAAAACTGTTAAGATAAGTGAGCATAAACGAAGTAAGAAATCTGTTGATCATGTTGATGAGAGAAAGGATATGGGAATGAAAGGAATGATGCAACTAACAAGTTTTAGATTTAGAAACGTGTGTAAAAGTCAACAAGTGAGCATTTATTGATGATAAGTTAAAACCGAATGAAAGGTCCAGAAGAATAGTCAGAAAGAAAAACTTAGTAGGGTCTGATAAAGAAAGAACGGATAACCCATCTGCAAATTTTGATGAGCAAAGAATGAAAAGAAAAGTGAGAGAAGAGGAACATGGAGAATGAAATTGTATGTGAGATCATTGTGGATGGTTTGAATGATGAATGTGAATAACCCATTAAACAAGTTTGTTACAAACAACTTAAAGACGAACCAATGATTAAAATTGAAGAGTTGAGAGTGCTATTGGGAATCCAAGACCTTGGCGGTACAACGAAGATGAACAGTTCAAGATTAAGGGGTAAATGAAGGTTAATCTTGATATATTATTAAAGTTAAGGGTTATTCTGTTATGTTTTATTTTTAGTTAATTGAATTATAATAGGTTGAGGAAATGTTTCGTCTTGGAGAGAAAGTTTACTAAGACTATAAATAGGGGTCTAGGTTATTGTGATTTTGTGTGTCTAAGAGAAGTCTCATTCTTTGTATGTTTGTGAAGTTCGTTTGTTAAGTTCATTTGACTATATGAAAAGAGTCGAGGTTGTCACCCAAATATCTCATGTGCGTTTGTCCGTTCTTTTGATCTGATTGTTTGAGCCGTCTGGGCCAACAAGATGCGTGTTGTTGTTTAACTAGCAAGTGCTAGTTTATAGCATCGCATCAACGACATGTCACTAACCCACCCTTTAATAAGTGTATTGCGGGTTAACAAGATTTTTTTTACATATAGTTAGCAGGGGTGGATCCCAACTTTTGAGCCTTGGAAGCGTAACCACATAGATTCCGGGGGGGGGGGGGACTTAATGTTGGAGGGTGTTGTGATTTGGTGATGCCATGGCGTTGGCACATCGAACTCAAACCGTGAGAGTTCATATCTCATGGGTAACAAAAAGAATCGTCGTTAGAAGAAAAGATTGGTTGAACTTATTTCTAAATTGTTATTATTCTTTCTGACAAATACTATGATATAATCATGATTATAAATATATGAAAGAGGGTTAATATGAACAACCAAGAAGTATAAATAATGAAATTAAATAAAGAGTTTAAAAATAATAGAAAATAAAGGTTAGGGAGTAAATTAAATGGTTAATTTATTGTTAGAAGATAATTGGTAGAGTTAGAGATGAAGCATAAAGTTTATTTTATTATACGTTTTATTAGGAATAAGAGTTGATGTAGGAAAATAGTTATGGTTGAATAAATAGAGGTATAGAGTAATTCTATTTGGTGTAGTTTTCGTTCTTAATATTGACAGTTTTCATAATTATCACAAAACTATAGGTGTTTTTCACGTTCAATTTAATCAAGTCCAACAATTGTTATGGGTAAAAAGAATAGATTAAAAAGGGAGGATACGATGGCTGCTGTTTATTTTACGATCGAAGAAGAAAACAAAGGAAGCAATTGGTGGTGCAAGAAAGTGACTCGCTTGAATTATATCGATCAGTGAGAAAGTCAAAGAAAATAAACAAGATAGTGTTACTGGTCACGATGAATAAAATAAGGGAAAGAATAGTGAAGTTTTGTGTAGCTAGGCTAGCATTTAAAGAAAAAAATCACACGTACAGGAAGCAAGCATCCACCAAAGATAAGAGTAAGAAGAAGACCGCCAACCAAAGTAATGATTGAGCAAGAATGAACCAACGTACGATCGAAGAACAATAGGTTTTGTGTGAACTGGAGACCGAAAACCACCAAAGAGGTTTTGCGTGAACCATACTGAAAGGGTTTTGTGTGAACAAGTTAAGGGGTTCTGCGTGAGCCAAGAAGGAAAAAGGTTATCTGTGAGCTGTGAAAAGGTTCTGCATGAGCCGGAGAAGACCAAAGGAAAGTCGACACGTGTGATCAAATGCCGATCATGTGTCAGTCAGTTAAGAGAAAGAATGCTACAAAGAGAGCTATGTGATCGAAGGTTCTGTGTGAGTCAAGAAAGCAAGCTGATCAAAATTGTTGGGAGCACTCAAGAAGAGAGAACTGTGTGATTCAAGTTGTACGACAAGAGAAGAAGAGATGTTGGTGATGATTGTTGTCATTATGATGATAAACGAGATGGAAATACTGGATTCGAGTGGACAGGATGAAGATATGCATGGTTTGTGTGACAGATGATAGAAAGAAATAAGAGAAAGAAAACAGTCCAAGGTTAAAGGTGAAAGAGATGCGGGTGATACGTGAAATAAAGGATCTCAGAGGTACAAATCAAGATCAAGGGTGATAATGAACTGTGCAATCTTGAATTCAATATGAACGAGGGTTAATATGAACAACCAAGACGTACAATTGGTGAATTGAATAAAGAGTTTAAAAATTAAAAAAGTTAAAGATTGGAGAATAAATTAAATGGTAGCTAGAGTTAATGATAAACTTATTTTTAAAACGCGAGAAAATAATACAATATGTAAAACTGTGATTTATTTATTTTAGTCATTTTAAGAACAGCTGGCTACACGTTCTCTAACCTGCTGTGAGATAGTTAGATCGACAATTTTTTGTTTGTTTATCACAAGACTTGAACCCTTATCGCTTTAGGAAGGACATATTCTTCCAATACCTTTATCCGGAAAATAAAATGCTTCAGACGAGACTCGAACTCGCTACCTCTTGTAAGGAAAATCATGGATTGCCGCTGGACTGTTCATTGGTTTCCCAACACCTTTGAGGCTTTGATCCATATCAGTAATTAGTAATTATGTTTTTATCAGATTGGGTAATCAAAATAAAAGGGGAAATATCAACATTAATTTTTTTAGCTCATGTTGCAACTTGCAAGTTGCAACTATTCTATCTTTTCAAAATTAATTCGGAATTTTCTTTTGCATCATCTTTGGAAACTTGGTTGAAAATTATGCCTAAACCCCTCCCCTGGTTCTCTATATATATACCCCTCCAAACAAACATCTTCAACCCGCACTAATTACTACAAAAAAATGAATTTTATTAAAAACCGTTTAATTTTAATCACCCTTCTTTCAATTTGTTCCTTCACTTTCACTTATGGAGCCAATTTCAATGTCATAAACCAATGTCCATATACTGTCTGGGCCGCTGCCTCACCTGCATGGTGGAGCTAGGCGGCTAGAACGAGGTCAATCTTGGGCACTCACAGTTGCACCTGGAACGGCTGGGGCTCGTATTTGGGGTAGGACTGGTTGCACCTTTGATGCTAATGGAAACGGGAGGTGTGACAGCGGTGATTGCAATGGACTGCTACAATGTCAAGGTTATGGGGTGCCACCCAACACTTTAGCTGAATTCACTCTTGCTCAAGACCGAAACAATGACTTCGTTGACATATCCGTTATTGATGGATTTAATATCCCTATAGAGTTTAGCCCGGTCGGTGCTTCTTGCAAGACAATGAGTTGTGCTGCTAATATAAATGCAGAGTGCCCTATTGAACTACAAACGAAAGGAGGATGCAACAATGCTTGTCCAGTTTTCAAAACTGTTGAGTATTGTTGCACCTCTGTGCGTGGTAGTTGTGGACCAACCAAGTATTCAAGGTTCTTTAAGGACAGGTGTCCTGATGCTTATAGTTACCCTCAAGACGACCAAACCAGTCTGAATACTTGCCCCGGTGGTACTAACTACAAAGTTGTGTTCTGCCCATGAACTCCAAGTTTCAGCTTCTTGGGTCTTGTCAACAAAATAAGAAGACTTATATACATCTTCAACCTTTGTTTGGTTCTCGATTGTGTTACCATATATTCTAGAATATGTAACAAATATGCATGTGATGTACTGTCCTAGTTTGCATTTAGACTCCCACTTTGAGCTATTATGTTTGGTTATTCTCAAAGATGTTCTTACTTTAGTGTAACAACGGTTAAAGTATGTGTCATAACTAAGATTACTTTATAACTTAAATTCTATAAAACAGATATTACTAACACATCAAAGTGTGTCTTAAAAAAACTTTGAATCCATTTTTTTTCAAACCCCCACTTTTGCAATCAATTTTGAGAAATCTTTTTGTTTCGTAAGCCAAAGTACTTAATTTGTATGAAAGTCGTACCCCTTACAACTCATAACTCATAATGGTTTTGTCGATCCAGGCTACCATTGCAAAAAAAATTTACCAAAACTTTTTGAATATGTAACGAAGAGAAGTTATATTAGTGTGCAAAGGACACTTAACGTACAAAGCGTGCAAAGTCTTAAATATAGGTTGCGCAATGTGTTAACTTTTTTCATAGTTTATTTACTTCATGCCTAATTATTTAACTTTATCTGTACCTATGGCGCGTAAGTACTTTATGTACTTTGTGCATTAAGATCCCTTTGTATTGAATCGTTTACCCGGTTACTATGTAACAAATATGCATCTTTTCAATTTGGGAGGACCTAGCTAGATAATCTTAAACTCAAATTTAGAAGGACTAAAGAGCAATAAAAATCTTACATATAAATAGTAGCTCCACATGATAATTGTGAAACAAATTAATATCCAAATTAAAGAGCATCCGATATTCTCTCCGGTGGGATCAGATTCCGACAGCATGCCTAGTGGAAAGCTACAAGTCCTCCTTGTCAGTGCTAAAGGCCTACATGACACTGATTTCTTTAGTAAGTTCAATGTTTCATATATTATTATTCATGTTTGTAACACACAAAATTAGATGATCATGTTTAATGTTTGAAAGTACTGGATCTGATGATTCTGATCTGATCTGATATTGTTTGATTCACTATCAATTATCATCGGTTACGTTTTGTACATGATTAAAAAGTATAAATGTATAATCATTGAAATTGTTAGGAACTGTTTAATTCTATCATTAAAGTACTTTTACTTACTTATAATTACTTTTCTTTTTTGTCGATTTGATCTCGAGATTATGATCCGATCTTGTTAAGAAAAATATTTGTTGAATCTTGATCGATTTACGTTTAGAATATGATCGGATTATTTTAAAATTTGATTGAGTTTAGAAGGTGTAGAATAGAGCACACGTTGACCTGTTAGATCAAAAAGTGATCTCTTTGTAATGGTGTGTTATAAATTTATAATTCTCATGATATTGGTCATCAGATCTAAAATTACTTATTTTTTTTATCATTTTGTTTAGGTGATAATGAGTTTTTGTAAATATTTGTATGATATTATGTACAGCGAAGATGGACCCATATGTGACAATCATTTGTCGAACACAGGAGCAAAAGAGCAATGTCGCCTCAGGTTCAATCATTAAATCTTTTTATTTATTTATTTAATCATTTATTATTATTATTATTATTATCATCATCATCATCATCATCATCATCATCATCATCATCATCGTTCTTTTTTTTCAAATAAACCAAAAGTGACCGGCTAATCATGTGATTGACTTTTAAATAAACGCGTGAATTAATCAAATTAAAGATTTATGCAAACCCATAAAAAGAATGAAAATACAACTGGCTAAAATTGGGGGAATGGAGGAAATCTTTGACTTTGAAATCACGACGATAAATGATGGATTTTGGGTCAAATAGTTATCCTCGTTGAGACCTTTCTTTCGATAACTTATGGGCCATGTAACTTCATACATATATTTTATTGCTATATTTTTATTGGAATTACTAATCCACATGCTGAACGGATGCTCACAGGACAAGGATCGTCACCCGAATGGAACGAGACATTTGTGTTTTCTTTGACAGGCGATGAAGAGCAGGAACTCGTGATCAAGATAAAGGACAGCGACGTTGGTTCCGAAGATGATACTGTGGGCGAGGCCAAGTACTTCAAATTTATTTATTTCTTCAAAAAACTCATATTTTAGAAAATAAAAACAGAGTTTAAAACTACGAAACACTTACCCTTGATTCGACTTTTGCATGCAGAATCCCACTTGAGCCATTGTTCTTGGCAGAAAGCATCCCACCAACACCATACAATGTGGTCATAAATGATCAATTTTGTGGGGAGGTTAAAGTTGGCCTTGAATTCATTCCAGAGGTGAGTCATTTCACATGACATGTCGGGTTAGATAACAGGTCAAAATAGCTAATTTGGATGATAACATAAAAAGTGATGAACTCGACCTACTATGCCTTCTAGCGTTTCTTTTAACGTTTCATAACTAACTAGTGTGTCAAATATAATTACAAAAGTTAAACTATGAGTAATATTTACAAATACACTTATTTGACTTGATAATATAGGAGACACGTGAACATGGCCATCGCCATGGACACGGGCATGGACATGGACATCATGAAGAAGAGAGAAGCTATGGAGGATGGAAAGAATCTTCATACTAAAATGATGAATCATCCCAATTATATGTTATGGACTTAAGGGTTCTTCTCTGTCTTTGATTTCTAATTTTGTTATCTAATTACTTTTTTCGGAACTGTAATGGATTTCTTTAAACATGTTGTGGTAAATGGTTGTGTATTTTTCTTACTGATCAGGTAAAACATAAGTCATTCGTACTGACATTTTAAAAATTTACATATTACTTAACCATAGTCATTACAAAAGATAAAACCGTCTAATAAGGATGCACAAAAGTTTAGATTTCATTGTTGTTCTTCACATACTATGTAACATTTTATATGACCCAACCTAAGATTTGCAAAACTAATTAGCATTGCACTTGAGCTTTACCTACATGTAAATATACATAAAACAAATTAGCTTAGGCCGAGTAAGCACCTTGGATGAAACGAGATGCATAAACACACAACCATGCAAAACCATACACCAATGTATATATAATACACCACGGTGAGCAAGCAAACTAACGGTCAGTCTTTTTGGGAAAAGTTTGAGCATATGATCACGCCTACCGACGAATAATATGTAGGGAGGCGTATTATACATTGGTATCTGTATTTTTCTCAACAACATTTTAAACTCCCATTTTTACCATATGCCACATTTCTATGGGTAGATTTGTCGTGAACGTACTCGAAACATATAAAATTATAAATCATGTCCAGAAGACATTCCAACGCGTACACATCTAAGTTTTATAACTTCGTAAGACCTCAAATAACTAGATTATCACTTATCACCTTGTGAGGTTCAAAGATGAAAGACCTCAAATGGTACACTTCTCCGTTTCGAAACACACAGGCCTGTTATCATGTTCTTCTCCCTTTCAGTTTGGTTTTCGTTCGTTTGACCGAACACAACCCCAAGTGGGTTATTCAGTTACACTTACAACCCCCAAATTGATTTAAACCACTTAATCAGTTAAAACGGTTATTCGAATTTCGAAACAAATAAGTGAGTTCAAATTTTTGATTTTATCAGCTTGGTCCCTGTTTTCGGTTTAATTGGTCTCAACCCGATAGAAATAAACACCCTAACTACGCCTCAAAACACCAGGTTCCTCAGTTTTTAAATGATTATATTTTTTTTGCTATAATGAACATCTAATTCGTTCCTTGCAGTTTCCCACGATCACAATCAATCGCAACAATGTTTTATACATGTTTTACTTTTGATGTGTAGTGTTTTTAACGACACGTAAATTTATACACAAAAATGACAACAGATTCGTATTTATTCTTTTTGGGTGTTATATAGCTGTGTTAATTCTTATTTTGAGAAAATATTGATCCTTTTATATATAACACAAACCGAACTACATCTGGATAATGGGTAAGCGAGCAACAAGCTGCGCCGCTATCCCCTTTTGAATCGCAAAGCCTATTCTACTAATAGGGGTGAAAGTTGACCTTAGTTGAAAGTGCTATAAAACATTATGCAACCAACCAATAAACAAACTAATACGGGTGTAAATACATGGATCGTACTCTAGATTCAATATATGGTCAACATAAGCTATGACTATTAAACATTGCATCATAAACCGAGTTTCGTCACTAACCAAACAGACCAGAAACTGCAAGTGATCATGCGTTTCCCGCGTTCATAATTAATCTTAACTATCATGTTGTGTAACTCGTGCTACCTAATTTCATTGCAAGCGTGTTTAACTTTAGTTAACTCAATCTTCAGTGTAATACTAACTACATGCTTCTCCTGATACGGTGCCCTGCCTACCCTGCTATCTGGGTTATTTAGATTCTTAAAAGATCGACAGTCATCAACGAGCTCAAAACACAACCATAAGAGTTTACGTTTACAAAAATTCGAAATATAAAAGCCAGGGGGGTTTCCACATTGACGGTAATACAAGTCACTTATTTTTCACAACACACCGCCATCACAGCAACATTAAAACACCACTACTTAACTTACCTAGCAATTCATAGTCGGGTCCAATACGACGACGATAATGATACTAATAATAATAATAATAATAATAATAATAATAAAGTCGAATTACCTCACTAATCACTGCAAACCCAACCGAACATCACACCTTAAATTGCCTTGGTTGGAGTCGTCTCCTTCACCCCACCATTTTCTTCCTGAAAGTCACCCAATATCGGCTGACCGTTAAACATGACATCATCGGAAAGTGATTTCACCGCAAAGTCAATATCTGTCCAGTTGGCATCCTCTGGAATGTCAAAGGCCAAGTTGCTATCTTCTGCAGGTAGTTTTTCCAGATTTACCCCTGTCTCGTGCTTCTCTTCAACTGCTCCGTTTCCCTCGCTAGTCTCGGAATCTTTCCCTTTTTGCCTTTTTGAAGATCTAGCTGGTGAATTGGAAGCCGGACTGTTATTCTTTGTCACCCTGTTTGACACCCTGCGGTTGCTGTCAGCGGGTTTTGGATCAGGAGTGTGATTCCCTTCGGGAGTTTCGGTTGCCACGCCATCTCCAGTTGCTGGTTTTTGCACTTTGTCGGTATATACAAACTGTTGAGCGAAAAAAATCCAAGTCAATTAAGGTCAACTTTCAAGAGTTATTAAAAAGCTGCATTTCCGAAAGACTTACAACTTCATTTCCATCTTTGTCCTTAACTTTCGGTCTAATAGCGCATAAGTTCACATCTCCGGTTTCCAAATAACGCAGAGCGTCCACCTTGGAGCGAAAGATGTATCCACTCACAGGGTCTATGTAGAACTGCATGACATACAATGGTAAGTTTGCAAAAAAGCCATTACAATGTTAAACTTAATATACATATATAGATACATGCACGACATATATATATATATATATATATATATATATATATATATATATATAGCTCAAGTACCGGATCATTTCTTGTGTGAAATGCATATATCTTAGTTCTGGTTTCTTTGATCCATCCTGGTGGCAACCCTTCGGCTGCACATGTCGTGATAACCTACACATCATTTCACATGTCAGGTGGTTGTATCATATCAAACATAGAGCACGAAATAATAATAATAATAATAATAATAATAATAATAATAATAATAATAATAATATATTTCCGCAAGTTAAAAGAAACAGACTTCTTTGTACTCGCTATTCTCGCTCTCGCTTTTCTTTGTTATAGATCTTTTCGGGCGTGCGACATCAGCAGGTGTAGAGTTTGCGGATGAGTCAGGTGCTACAGAAGATTTAGGTTCCTACACATGGCGTTACATGTCAGATAACCAACTTTAACATGTGGGTAAACAAAAGATTGGTGCTTTTTTAGTATGGGTCAATTGCGGTTGACAGAAAATTTATAAAAGATTACTTTTAGTGAACAAAGACTCCAAACTTATTTCATTTAAAAAGTTAGGCTATAAATTAAAACCGAAGTAATACTTTTTATAAACAGCCCGACCCGCCCGTTTTATTACCATAACAGTAAGTATTACAAAGAGTGCAGGGTCATACTTTTCGCTTTCTAGAGTAGCTGCTGCCACTGGGATTACCAAGATAGCTCAGCACCTGCGGCTTTGAATAGAACAGTTTTCCGGTTGCAGGATCCTTGTAAATCTACATACATAATGTTCAGAAGTTAAAAGATGCATAATGTGATCATATGAGAACATAACTGGATAGATTAACTAACCAAGATCGACAATAAAAAATAACTGGTTTCAAATTACCTTATATTTCGATCCAGAATTCTTAACACGCACGTCGACAAGCCATCCATCAGGTAGCCAATCAGTGTCTTCTTTTAATGATGCAAAAGATCCTTTCTCACGTGTAGTGTAAGATCCTCCACTTATAGAGCGAATCGGTTCCTGAACCACAAAAAATTATTTATAATTGAGAAAATATATAATGATGATGGATTGATTATTGTGTCTCAAGTTGAGGTAAAATGTAAAAAACATAACAGAAAAAAAATGAATTAATGTGTGCTTTACCGGGTTCTGTACACCGGTTTCGTTTGTTTTCAGCTCTTCTTCTGCAGAACCATTTGTGAATTCTTTGGAAGCTTCCGGTTCTGTGGATTGAACAGGTGGTGGAGGCCCATTTCTACACGGTTTCGAGACACACTTCTTTACATCACCAGTTTCCAGATAACGCAAAGCATCCTTTTTCGAGCGAAATAAGTAATCACTCGAAGGGTCCAGGTAGTACTGCATTATAACACCAGACATAAAACTATATAATTATAAAGCAGTGCATTATAAAAGATTATCAACGTTCTATATAATGTTTGAACTACCGGATCACTTCTGTTTGTGGGCCCAGATGTTTTCATTCTGACTTCTTTAATCCATCCATCAGGTAACCCTTGTGCGGGAGTCCTCGATACAACCTGAACAACACTCCAAAACTCATATGGTCAAATAAAATTTAAAATACAATAATGAATAATCAAAACTGTGTTAAAAAGAAACCGACTTCATAGTCAGAGGACGAGCGGGAGCTTTTCTTTCCGGAATTCTTCCTGGTTTTCTTCACTTCAGTAGCTCCATTCGCCGGGGAGTTAATGTTATCAGGTTCTTCTGTAGCGGGCTTCTCTTGCTTTAGAGATGAGATACATGTTAGCAGCAACGAATCAGATAACCAAATTAACGAGAGAATTAACATGTTTTAACTGGAACAAAAGAAATACCCAAGATGATATCGGGAGGGCACTAATAGGCTCAGCAAATACTGCTTCCTGTACATGTTCCTGTGCATCTGCACTTCCGTTTATTTTGGCGAGATAATTCAGAACCTGTGGCCTCGAAAAGAATTTATGTCCAGTCGCAGGATCTGTATAAATCTAAAAAACCGGAGCAATAAAAGAAACTGTTAACATCATTAAACATTGTACAGTAAAAGGAGCTATTAACATGCTAAATCCTTTTTTAAATTACCTTATATTTCATTCCGCTACTGCTACCATTTTTCCGGAGCCTATCTTCCACGGTCCATCCTTCAGGTAGCCAACTGTTATCTCCCCTATGTCTTTTATAAGATCCAGGCTCGGTGGAAGAAGCATCTCCAATTATATAATTATCAGATAGATCCTACAATAGATGCTCATATAGTCATATGTATAAATATGTAACGAAGATTGAAAAAAACATTTAACAACAGCATGAATAGGTAAAGACGGTTTTTAGTACCTTGGAGATGGATTTCCTTCTCTTAGTTCTAGGTGTCAGTTTTTTTACAGGCTGCTCTCCAACTGAGGGTTCGGGAACTTCATCTGTATGGGGAGCGTTTGGCTCGACGGATAAGTCTATATTTGCATCGTCCACATTTTGCTGAACAAAAACATGAATGTTAGTCGAGAAAAAAAATATATGAAAGTAAATGCTAACAAAATTTGGGAGTTACGGTTTTATCAACAGGTGTGCTTTTCTTGGTCCTCATAAGATAATCAAGCACTTGGGGCTTCGAATAGCACCTGTGTCCATCAGCAGCAACATAACACTGCAACAGAAGATAAGTATATTATTAACTTAAAATAGGATATCACATAAAAGAATACCTCTATGTTGCTACTGTTATAACAGGTATTCAAATTAGGCCAGTAAACGAGCCGAACAAACACGAACAAGGCACGTTTGCGTTCTTTCATTTAATTTTAAATGAACACGAACATATAAGCAAACAATTTGCTTTGTTCATGTTGGTTCACTATGAAAATTAGCATATCCATGTGTTGTTCATGTTTGTTCGTTTAAAACCTAAACGAACGGTTCACGAACGTAAGCAAACTTAAACAAACATAATTGACTAAACTTAAACGAACACAGATGAACATTATTGACCAGACATAAACGAGCACAATTGAACATAAGTTAGAATTCACAAAACATATATATAACTACTTATGCATTTATTAAAATTTAAACGAACAAACATAAACGAACATACGTAAATGAACAAACAACTTTGTTCATGTTTGTTCATTTACTAAAAACAATACAACTTCTCGCCGAATGGCCTAATTCAAATTAGGCACATTAGAAGCAAATACCACCTCCCTTACAAAACAAACTTCCACTTTTTAGCTAAAAAACAAAGAAAATACCATTACCATTTTTCAACAAAAAAATGAAAATATAGAAACCCTAATTATAACTTCTTAGATGCAAAATTAAGTCAACATAATCCACATGCAAGTACCCATTACCCTAAATATACAAAACCAAACCAAAAACCCTAAAAACTAAAAACCCTAAAAAGAAAAAAAAAACCCTAATTTGAAGATAAGATGAAAGCAACACTTACTTTGACTTTTTTGTCGTCAACCTTACGGATATGAACGGACCAGTCACCGGGAAGCCAGTCCGGCCAGTCATCGGAACCCATTTCCGGTGGAATTTGAGAGAGTGAGTATGGAAGTGAAAAGAGTTTAAAAGTGAAAGGTGTTGTTTTAGCTAAGATTTGAGTTTTAAGTTTCAAGATGGGTGTGACTTTGTGAGTGAACGGATGGATGGGATGGACACGTGTATGGAAGATACCGACACGTCAGATCACTTCTTAGGAATAAGTACTTCGATGGTTCGATGTTTGAGAGTTTGAGTCTTTTGACTTGACATCACTTGAATGTTTTTTTGGGTTGGGCTTAGGTTTATTATTTGGGCCTTGTTGTTATTTGGTTGAAAATTGTTTTGTTAGTAGAAATTATTATATATCAATTTACGACTGTAGGGTTGTCTAAACCGTTCTATGTTCGTTCGAAATGTTTGAAAAATTGATCGTTTGATTGGCATTAATTAATTAATTGAATATATAACTTTTAAACCCTTTTTCAAGTATGCGCTCTTTAGGATGGAGCGATTTTTTAACAAAACTTAAATGAAAATGCAGATACGGAGTAAAAAAGTTAATGATAACGACTTAGCGCGGCAAGCCGACAAAATTAAAAATAAGTTAAAAAGGTGGACCGTTAGAATTTAAGTATTGTAGATTTGTTTTACGATTAATATAGAATGTATTATGTTAAGATAACACATGTTAAATGACTTTATTTAAATGGTTGTAGTAATTAATGAATTAACAGAAGGAAAATTAATTGTATAAGTATTACATAAATGAACATTATATTTTTGCAAAGAAATTAATGACTAAATATTTCATAATAGCTAATAATTAAAAAAACAATATATTTTAATTCGCTTTTATCGTATTAATTGGTGGGCCACCATATATTTAAAAACAGCATTTTGCAACTCGACCCAGAGAAAACAAATGCCGATTATAATTGGAATGAAACATGAAAAAAAAATGAATGAAATTTGTCGTGCACAATGGCTAAACAAATGCAATTGAGTTTAAAAAATCATGAATAAGCCAATTTGACTTTCAATTTTTCGAAAATACCTAAAGAGTCATTTGAAATTTTTGTATTGTTGACTTTAAAGAAAAATTTAATAAGGATGGATGAATCAATAAGATATTTTTAAATTTTTATTTCTTTATATAAAGTTCATTTTGTTGAAATCTTTCGGTACAAATTCATGTCTATTGTTCAATTGTTAAGACTCGCATTTGGTGCTTTTATATATGTTTGAATATAAATTGATGTAGGCTAGCGATATCAAAGTGTATTATAGTTGTGGTTATCTAGTTGAATATAAATTGACGTAAACTAGCGGTATCAAAGTGTATTATAGTTGTGGCCTTCTATAAGTTTCAGCGATTGGTAACCAGAATCGAAAACACAAAACGAATTTAGATCATAAGCTCGATCCTTGTAACTTTCATTAGCTCGAAAAACTACAATGCATATAACCCATGAGCTCGGGTATTATCATACTCAAATAATAATTAGTAAAAACATTTAAACAACTAATTAAATAACTTGTAGTCCAAGTAATGTGCTTGACTTGGTCTCCAATATACCGATACATCATAGGCTCGATGGACTGGACCAAACCAAATTATGGCTAACAATGTGTGAGTTAACGATCTTAGAAAAAGAAACACAAAAGTGCAAAATTCTTGAGACAATGTGACAATGTTGATAATAACAGATACACCAAACCAAAAAGGTCCTTGGAGTAAAAATAAGCCAGAAAATGAAGTTTAATTAACAGAACAATATTTGATAAACGTGTAATATAACTAAGAAGATGATCTCAGGTATCCCGACGATAGTTGCCACAAAACTTGAGTCGATCTCCCTTTTCCAACATCTTCTCAACCTCTTCGAACTGCAACCCTTTCGTCTCGGGCACAAAAATGAATATCGCCACGAGTCCCAGCACTGAAAACCCCGCAAACAGAAGAAACGTTCCAGCAGTCCCCAATGTCTGAGTCAAAGTTAGAAAAGTTTGACTCACAATAAGATTTGACGTCCAGTTGGCGACCGCTGCGGTCCCACCACCAAACCCTCGGTACCTTAACGGGTATATCTCCGAGTTCACAATCCAAGGCACGGTTCCCATCCCGGGTGCATAGGATATTATATACAATGCCATCATTAATATCGCAAAAAACCCGAATTTGCTAGGACAACCTTGTGTGTACCAACTCCTATGTTCGGCTCGGCAACTTCCTCGTGCCGCGTCATCAAGTACCAAGCAAGCACCCGGGTTATACTGTTAAAATGTTTAATACATTGTAACAAAAAGTTAGTGTTATAACAAACTATAAGTTATGAAATAAATAAAAGTTTTTAATAAGTTTTAACTTACTTTATTTCCTCCATTTGCACAAAAGGCACAACTTGATGAGGCTTTCAAGCAAGTCATGCAGTTCCATGATGACCGGTTTGGAGCCGAACGAAAATCGACACAAGTCGAGTTACCCCCAAAATGACTAGACTCGACAACACTCACAGGTGGAGCATGAGTCGAAGCTTGAAAAAACATAATCGATAAAACAACGAGACATAGAATGATTCCAAACATTGAAACAATCATGAATCTCCTCCTCCCACATCTATCAACAAACAACATGCTAATAATCGTTCCAACCGCGTTAAGGCCTGCGGTGATCAATGAAAGGGCTAAAGCGGTTTTGTTAGACGCGTATCCTGCTAGTTGGACAATAGTGGGACTGTAGTACAAGACTGTGTTTATTCCAACAAATTGTTGCGCGACTTGAACTGTAATGCCAGCGTAAAGTCCCCTACGAACGACCTTGTTTCCCCACGCGTTTTTTATTTTTGAAAAGATGCCATGTTCCATGGATTCTTCGGCTTTCTTTTCTTCATCGACGGATAGTTGCAATGCTTTCATTTCGTTTTCGACTTCATTTGGAGGATAGATCTTTTCTAGGATCTTTCTTGCTTCATCCACTTTGTTCTGTCTGTACAACCACCTTGGCGACTCGGGTAGAGACCACATTAAGATAAATTGTATCATCGGCGGAACGCCAGCTACTCCAAGCATCCAACGCCACGTTCCATTCGTCTATAAAACAAAATAATTTACCTCTCGTGTTTTTAGGAACTTCTTGTACTTCTACGCTGCGTAGAAGTACAAGAAAGTTCCAGAACTAAAATATTTACCAAAAGAATAAATAATAAATAAATTTACCTTGGTAAAAGCTAAATTAATGAGGTATGATAAAAACTGTCCTCCTGTAATGAGTAAACCATTTGTGCTCACAAGTGCACCTCTAATTCTAGCAGGAGAAGCTTCAGAGATGTATAAAGGTGCAGTCATGGAGGCCATGCCAACACCTAAACCAACAAAAAGTCTACCAATGATTATGACCCATGGGGTTGGAGCAAAAGCCATGATAATTGCACCAATCCAGAACAAAACATCAGCTGACATGATCGATTTTTTACGTCCAAATCGATCACTCATCCATCCACCAATGGCCGCTCCGAATATAGCTCCGGCTACCGCCGTGCTAACAATCAGTTCCTATTTTACAAAAAGAAAATATGAGTTGTTATAACGTTAATATCATAAAAAGCCAACATACTTTCTCACTTACAGAAAAAATCTCGAAACATGATTTTAACATATTAAATGTTGGCCGGGCTAGTCGATGGTATCCACATTAGACTACGACAAGTCGGTTTAGTCTTATCATATTATTTAGTATCCTTATTATAGTCTATATTAATCTCTATAAACTGAGATATGGTTTTCTCTATAAACCGAGTTATGGTTTTTGGGAGTCATCTAATTATCAAACTTTGACATCAAAATATAAACAAGAGGTTAAACTAACCTGTAACCATGTATGCTTTTGAACTTGTTTAAAATCATCCCGGATATATAACAATGCACCCGAAATAACACCTGTTTCGGATTCAAATTAATCAAAATAAACGCATTAAAAAACTGAACACGCGATTGAACAATAAGAACACAAACAAAAGATGAACCTGTATCATAGCCAAATAAAAGTCCTCCAATTCCAGCACTCATGGCAAGCCTCATTATGAAAGGGGCGTGCCATATCGTCCGATAACATTCAGTGAACTCGGTTTTATCTGGTTTAACCACACCGCCTTCCATGATGTTTGAGTGGACGAATATTATCTACAAAGGTTCACAAATTTTACCTGTAAATCTGTAACCATGTTGTTTTGTGATTATATAAAACATAGGATGACAATATGAGTGATATCAGGAGTAAGATTTTGATATGATTCGGTTTTGTAGCTAAATCGTTTACTACTTATAATAATAATAATAATAATAATAATAATAATAATAATAATAATAATAATAATAATAATAATAATAATGTTTTTACGTAAACAAAATGATTTATCACGTTGAATAATTAGAATTTGGAAATGATCAAATGTTAAATATAAATTCTAATGTTTTTTTTTTTTTTTTGTGAATTTGTTATTGATGTTGTATAATATTTCATTTAACTAAACTGTTTTAAATTAACATAAATAATAATATCACAATATGTCATATCTCATAGTTTCAAAACAAACGAATATTATCAAAAGATGATATAAACAATTACAAAAAAATTTAAAACTTAAACTAATGACTAAATAATATTAAAAAAAAAATTAAATTATCATGTTTAGTTTTTATGAAATAACAATTTTTAAAAGTATAAATTTTAAATTTCTTTTCCTGTAAATTTGTTTTGAATGTTGTAATTATTTCATCTATTTAAAAGTTTTAACTTAAAATTAACATAAATAATATTAATTAATAATAATTATTATTATAATAAATTTCATAAGTATATGTGAAATCTCATAGTTTCAAAACAAACGAATTTTATCAAAACATCACACGAGTAAGGGTGATCATATGACAAAATGACAAACGATTTTACAGATTTCAGCTTTCTACATAGAAAACAATTATTACCTGATCCAAAGTTTCGTGTTCTAAATAAGATGATCTCGGTGAACTCAAAAACAACAAGTAATACAGTATGAACATACAACTTACGATAAATAACTATGAACATATAACTTACGATAAATAACTGCCTCAAATCACATCAAATTAAGCTTTCAAGCCCTATAGCTACACCAGAATGATGTGGTTTGTTTGGTTTCATAATTTAGAATGAGAGAGTTGTTATATTTATACACTTACTCCGGCAATATATGGATAAGCATCAATTTATTTAAGTTTTGAATAGGATCCGAATTTTTATAGAAATTTAAATTTCATAATTGATTAGTTTCCTTTTCATTTATTATGTTTTAATAGGAGATAATTCTTATTAATGAATAAATTAAATTGTTTCCATTTTGATACTATCTTTTATCTAGTTAGTTGTTACAGATCTGTAAATAATTAATGTAGAGCATGTATCAAGCACCTCCTTCTCTAGCTATTACCCTAAGCTTGATAACTTTAACCAAGAACCCAAGTATTTGAAGAACTTTACACCAACGACTCATACGATCACATCACCGCCACAACCATCAGTAGTAATATGGTCTGCCGATTCGATGTTCGTGTCACATATAATACACTTGTTACTCGTAATTTGGATTGTTCTTTTTTCAAGCGCAACCTGCGTAGGAATTCTATCAATTGCGCCCTCCAACTATGAATATTGCATTTTGTTGGAACCCACTTACTCCATATCGTAACATTATTAGTACTAAAATATTTGTTTTAACTAACAATTTGTTAATCGAACTCATTGTGAATTCACCATCCTTTTCTCCTAGCCATTTCCAACATCCGGGTCACTCAACTTTTAGTTTATCTCAATAGGTCACTTAAATTACAATTAGTGTTATAAAACGAGAGGGACAAATATTATATTATCGTAAGTGATATATTTACTAGATAAAAAATGAAAAAAAAATGTTGGTTTTAATGATGTTTAAGTTATTTATGAACATATAATTTGAAGGTAAAAAAGATAGTATTAGAACATTTATTAAAAGTTGAGTGACCTAATTAAGTTAAAATTGAAAGTTAAGTAACCTAACTGAAACAAAACTAAAAGTTAAGTGACCTAATTAAGAAAAAATAAAATATAACGACTTAATGGAAACAAACTTAAAACTCGGTTAGTATTATACAAAGTTATCCGCTTATCCTACAAAATCTATATTTATTAACTAAGATTGAGATTCGAGGGCTCGAGGCAATGATCTGAAGATTTTGTTATCCACTTTTCACTTTATTCGGCCCATTTGCATTTATGTAAGGCCCAAACATGTGTTAGGCACTTTCCAGAATAGGTTCAAAAAATCCCAACATTTAATTCTTTATAAGATTATTGGACGTAGAAGTGGTTAGAGGTGCATAAATCGGGTTTTTCAAATACCCAGGTTCGGTTATGGAATCGGGTTTGAGTATGTTCGGGTATTGAAAAATCGGGTATTGGTAATAACCGGGGTAGGGTTCGGGTCCGGGTATTATCTCTAAAAACCATACCCTATGCATTCGGTTCGGGTCGGGTATATAACTGTGTATTTGAATACCCTATCTTCGGGTATTGTAAAATCCCTATTTGTGGGGTTTTTCGGACTTTTTTCCAGGTATTTTTCGGGTATAGATTGAATTTTTTAAAATGTTGCACTTTTTAAGGGTATTTTTCGGGTATACATCAGGTATTTGAAGTACCCGTTTCGGGTATTTGAAAAACCCTGTTCCGGGTATGGAACCAGTTTGGGTTTTCAAGTATAATAGGGTATAAATCGGGTTCGATTCGGCTTCGGGTTTTAGTACTAAAATGCATACCCTATCTGTGCCCTACGTGTAGGGTCAGGTTCGGGTATTGAAAACCCGGATCCGGGTTTTTATTTCCGGTCCGGTTCCGGGTTTGGGTTTTTTATGCACATCTAGATGTGGTTAGAGGTGCACAAATCGGGTTTTTCAAATACCCGGGTTCGGATATGGAACGGGGTTCGGGTATGACCGGTTATTGGAAAATCGGGTATTGGTAAAAACCGGGTTGGGTTCGGGTATTGCCTCTAAAAATCATACCCTATGCATCGGGTTCGGGTCGGTATAGACCGGATATTTAAAAACAAGGTATTTGAATTAGGGGTGTTCTTTGGGTTCGTTTTCGGGTTTCGGGTTTTTCGGGTCATTTTATTCGGGTTTCAAAGTTTTAAATCTTGACCCGAAACCCAACCCAAATCTATCACGGGTTTTTCAATTTCGGGTAATTCGGGTTCAGGTTTTTTCGGGTTGGGTTAATCGGGTTTCGAGTATCCGGGAAAACAAAACAAAAAAAATAAAAAAACTATATTGCTAAAATTAAAACAACAATTATTTTTTGCTCGTAAGCAAATAATTAAATAAAAAACCAACATAACTTGATAAAACAATCCAAAAGAAGAGTAAAATTAACAAGAACCATAATCGTCATCTATCCAGTGTGATTTGGTTTTTCAATTACGGTTGCTGCCAGTAATAAACGGAAAACATAAATTAACAACAATCGATCTTTAATAGTTGTAATGACAATAATCGATTAGGACCAGATTCTAATAACGTTAGTGGCTAAGATTAAGCCAATTATACCTAAAAATATGTTTGATTTCAAAACTAAAAAGTTTATTCGGGTTGACCCGAAACTTATAAATCAAACCCGAGAACCAACCCCAATTACTTCGGTTCGGGTTCGGGTTAGCCTTTTCTCGGGTTCGGGTTTTTCGGGTCGGGTTAGTTCGGGTTCGGGTACGTGTTTTTCGGGTTTCGGGTAAAAGTGACTGCCCTAATTTGAATACCCAATTTTCATGTATTCAAAAACCATATTTGTGGGTTTTTTCGGGCTTTTTTCCGGGTATTTTTTGGGTATAGATAAGATTTTTTTAAAATGTTGCACTTTTTAGGGGTATCTTTCGAGTATTTTAAGGTATTTTTCGGGTATACATCGGGTATTTGAAATACCTGATTTCGGGTTTTGGAAATACCCTGTTCCGGGTATGGAACGGGTTCGGGTTTTTGAGTATTACCGGATACAAATCGGGTCCGGTTCGGGTTCAGGTTTTAGTACCGAAATGCACACCCTATATGTACCCTACGGGTATGGTCGAGTACGCGTTCGGGTATTAAAAACCCGGGTATTAAAAAAACCGGTTCCGGCTTTTTATTTCGGGTTTTTTTGCACCTCTAGATGTGGTCATTATTATAAATTATGTGACATTTGACAAGATTAACTTAACATTATTAATTATCACCAATAAGTAACATTGTTGTTTAATGCTACATACTTTTAGCTATTTATATATTTTAGCAAAAGGGACTGAAGATGTTTTATGGGTTTAGATATGGGTGAATTGTGAAAAGTTTATAAAGGATAAACAAGTTTTGCAAATATGTTTTTTTTCTTCATAAATTATAGGGTTTACACTTTCAAATACAAAGTTTAAATTTGAATGGTTTAGTTTTTCTTATAACAATGAGCTTTACCATCTACTGAGATGAGATATCAACTGTCCATATTGATTTTGATGTTCTAAGCTTTATTTGTCTAGGAACACCGTTAAGGAGAAAACTCACTGCTGTGAAAAACTTCACTGAGCCAAGTTTCGAGCCCGAGACTATAAATGTTTTATTAACGATTTCTAATCTTAGTTCACGAACTGATTTAAAGAATGGGTATAAAATAGCCGATGCCAATTCTTTTCATGAATAATATTTATAGTGATGGCTTCATATTAAAGAAATATAAAAGTTTTACTGATATCATAGATACATATAGAATTATGTGAAAAGTCATATTCGATGAAAGTTAGGCCAAAGACATCTTTGGAACATAACTGTGAATTAAATGTCCCATATGAAAAAATGGAAGTATGAAACCAACACATTCCATAAATCTTAGTAAAAAGTCCTCATAATAAAAAAAGTAAAGAGAAAAGTTAAAATATACTTTATTAAAGAAGCAACTTATAACCAACACATTCCATAAATCTAGGGAAAATGTCTTCATAATTAAAAAAGAGGGAGAAATTGGAAATAAACTTTGTAAAAGAAGCAATAGTCCCACAAAAAAATGGTAGCTTTGGTATATATATATATATATATATATATATATATATATATATATATATATATATATATATTTATAGTCAGAAAAAGCAAAAAAATAAATGTATCACTTTTAACTCTAGCTAGCAAGATCAAACCTACACGTTGATAGATATTTAGAGTTGATGGCACGTAGTTTGTAACTAAATGAGATGGGATATCACAGTAAGAGATGACACACATGATTGCAGATGGTTGTTGAAGTAGAATCCAGGTCCCAATATAGTAATCCACACCTCCTAACGAGTAGTAACGACCGGGCTAGTAATTTACGTCACTTGTGTGTAGGGCTA
The DNA here is from genome assembly GCF_021521415.1 of Bidens hawaiensis. NCBI lineage: Eukaryota > Viridiplantae > Streptophyta > Magnoliopsida > Asterales > Asteraceae > Bidens > Bidens hawaiensis. Next base: position 1,347,554 of record NW_027491282.1, on the reverse strand, counting down.
GGGCTGTCACTTTTACCCAAAGCCCAACCCGAGAAAACTCGTATCCGAACCCAAACTAACCTGACCCGAGAACCCGAAGACGAGAAAGGGCTAACCCGAACTTGAACCGAAGTAATTCGGGTTGGTTCTTGGGTCCGGATCCTTGGTTTTGGGTCAACCCGATAAACTTTTAGTTATAAAACCGTATATGTTTTAGGTATTATAAGCCAAGCCTTAGACGATAACGTTATTAGAATTTAGTCCAAATCAATTGTTCTCATTCCATCTATTATGAATCGATCATTTATTGTTTATTGATGTTTCAATTTATGACTAAAAGCAACTATAATCCAACACTCTAATCATGGCATACTGAAGACGATCATATCGGTCTTGTTAATTATTGTTGAACTTTGCAAAATTTTACTCTTTTAATGAAGTTTTATCGATTTATTTTGTTTTGCTATTGGTTTATTTACATTACGAGTAAAGAAGAACATGTTACATTTAAATTTAGCAATGCAGTTGTTTTTCTCCTATGATACTTGCAACCCGATTAACCCAACCCGAAAAAATCCGAACTCGAATTACCCGAACTGAGATTTGGGTTGGGTTTCGGGTCTGGATTTAAAACTTTGAAACCCAAATAACCCGACCCGAAAAACCTGAAAAACTAACCCGAAAAACCCCTACTTGTGTGGATTATTCTTAGTTAAAATCTAAAAAATAAATTTTGTAAAATGCAATAATTATATAAGTTGACAAAGTACTAAAAAAAGGGGATGGTGACGTGCACATGGTTTCTACTCGTCTAATACCTTTTCACCCGAAAAATATATTATTTAAATGGAAATTAAAATAAACGATGGTGGACTAATACTTGATTTTGCTTTCCTACGTGGGCTTGCCATCATCTTGCTGCCTTCTTTCTAGTACTTTGTATTCTTAATTAGTAACTTAATAACTTTGTTATTAAAAGGTTATTCTATCTATTAAGGCAATAAAAAGAACTAATAAATATCCGTTACTAATTAACTATTGTATATATGGTTTTCGGGGACTTTGAAAGACTTACCACCCGCATAAAACCTATCTTACCCGAGTTCGAAACTCAGAGCAATAATGTTCTCCTTTGTTGGAATCGAGTGGGGACCCATGAGGTTCTCACATAATTCTTGTCATGTATGTGATTAAAACCGGTACATGTCTTTGCATCATACTTAATCCAGTTAGGATTGGGTTTTATATTAATTAATTTGAATTAGGAAAACACACAAATAGATAAATAAACTATTTATAGATATAAGGACACAAATATATAATAGGATCCCACTTAAACACCCAAACACACGCACACATATAAAAAAAGATTATCATAAGACATGGTTGTCTAGCTAATGGAATAACTAACATTTATTTTTGTGTACAAAGTCTCGTAAAAGTAACTTTAAGGACTATTTGTTATACTTTTGACAACATAGTTTCTTCTTTTTTGCTTTTCTTTTTTATCTCAATAATTAGATGTATCAAAATCAAATTTCATCATTAGCATTATAGTTTTCCAATGATGATTATTCTTGTTGGATTTTCAAAAGGAATTTGAGATGTCTTGTTAGTGATGTCTAGTGTTATTTCTTTTCGTTTAAGATAAGAATTAATAAATTATAATTTATATAGTATTGAATAAATATCATAGTGTAATTGACGTACGTTGGATGTTTTGGGACCAATGAGGACGTCTAGGAGGCTAAGAGGCATCCTATTGGTGTTGTCCCCTCTGACTCTGACGTCGTCAAAATCTTTGAGTCTTTGTTTCTTAAATAGGTGTTTTGTATGTGTATATGCTTACTCGAATGTTTACATGTTGTTAACAAGCCAAAATGTATGACACTTGATAATCTAACTTAATTTACGTATATTTAATGTGTTTTTTTTGCCTTCGTTTACATATGTATGGTAAAAAACTCATGACTAACGATATGAGTTTCCAAATAACAAAGTATTTTTACCCTTACTCTTAAAATTGTTTCAGGATTTTCGTGTATGTTCGTATCCAACTTACTCTCAAGAAATCAAAATAGAAATCAAAATGTTTCCTTGGCATTTTTCATGACATAAACCAATAGCATTGGTTATTAGGAACTAAATATAAAACCCAAGCTATTGTAATAGAAGGCTTTTAGTAAGCTAGCCACTAGTCGGTTAGGGACTTAAGGTTGAAAGTTATATTAAAGTTCAATTTTATTAACATATTAAGTCACTTGTTAGTTTTTGCCTTTTTAGTCTCGAATAGCTATACTTACACCGAAGAAAATACCATCTTTCATTAACACTAGTGTCTTCTCATGAATCACGAGATTCCATCTCAAGCGTCCATCTTATTGCCGTAATAAACACTCGTCTACCATTCCGCCTATAATGTCATTATGAATTACAAACCCATTCTTAAGAATTAAACATTTATAAGTAAATCTGCTAAATTAGAAACTTTGCTACCGAAATAAGCTACAAAAATGTGGTCAAATTTGGTGTACATTTAGCCCCTACATTGTCACAAATAATAAGACTTTAAAAGGGCAAATGAAAAACGTTTATAGGTTAGTAGCTGCAAGTACAAAAATATTTTATGAAAAAAGAATGAAAGTATCATTTTCAAATTTTATAGGTGGAAAACGTTTATAAGACAGTAGCTACAAGCCTACAACTACAAACATATTTTATGCTAACTATTGATTTAATGAGGTTATAAAAATAAATCTTTTTTTGGAAATTTGTGATTGTCTGAATTCAATATAGATTATGGTGGGATTCCTTATGAGAGTGGAATAAAGATGATCAAATAAATTTGTGGTTTAAATTACCGTTAAAATTGGTAATAAATATTAAATATGATAAACTATAATTTTTGTCAGCTGTTATATCGTTGTCCATAAATAAAATTTATACATATTTTAGTAACCTAAAAAGTCAAAGCAAATATGAAACTGATTTATAAAATCTACAGGAATATGAAACTGATTTTTAACGTGACACACCGAATGAGATCTTCAACTCATAATATTAAATAATAAAAAAAAATGATTTCAAATTTCATATCACATGTTCAAACACCATTCTTTCCCTCTACCTACCTTAATAAGTTAATAGTTTATCGTAAGAAAATTTCTACTATTTAAAAGTCATTATGTTTTATCATCCATAAAATAACATAGGAGTAAGGGGTGACCAATGGCCTTTGATCTAGCGATAGCCGGATATTTGATATATATATATATATATATATTCTCCTTGTTTGTTGTTTTTTTTTTTGAGGGGGGGGTGAGGTTGACGCTTTAAGTATCGTGACTGATAAAAAATGTTATTTACGAGCAGAATTAAAAGTGTATAAATTATCGTATAAATAAACATATGATTGTGTAAATTAAGTATATAATCATATATTATATGATAAAACTTTCAACTATATGTTCAATTTGTATTGTTAAATTTTGACCATAGTAATCAAAAGGTTTAGCTAGTAGTTTAAATTAACTAACTAGTCAAAAAGTTAATGTGAAGGGGTAGCACAACAAAATCCAATTCAAGAAGGATGTGGGCCCACTGGGGATATGCTTGCATGTAGTAACACTTTATATATATAAAATTTTAAGTATCCAAATTTACATTTAAGTTTTTTTAATACAAATATAATCCACTCATAATAATACCACATTAATGTTTATCACATGATTTGATCTTGAAGGGAGTAAACATCTTATAAGTTATAAGATCATCCGTAGGGGTAACCGTATCGTAGTATTATGAAGCCATAATGCTTGGGAACACCCCTTCCCCTCACAGACATTATGAGCGTCGTTTTAAGCGGACATTTTGAATGGCGTTATGTACATAACTTAAAAGGGCCTATGTTTTGAGGAGAGTTTTGTGTGTGAGAGAGAGAGAGAGAGAGAGAGAGAGAGAGAGAGAGAGAGAGAGAGGAGGAATAATATAATGATTGTGGGAAAGTTATGTGCATTTTCCCACTACACTTGTGTCTTGCAAAACTTTGAAATGTTGACTAAGTGTCACATGACGTAAAATGTCTCAGTTTGTGTAGTTTTAACTTCACATCATTGGACAAATGCCCTTAGATATAAATTCATTGTTATAAATAATTAAATGGAGCAACAACTTTATAATGGTTAAAGTAGTAAAGCCAACATTGCATATTCTATCTTAACTTTTAACAACCGAAAACTTGGAGTTACCACAAAATTACCCTTGTAATTTATGCCGTGTTTATATTGTCGTAGCAACTTAATACAAATACATTGTATGAACCGCTTTAGTTTTGATGGATGAGTCATGACTCATGAGTGAACCCAAGGTTGGTTGATGGGCCATGTCTAACCCGGAAACACCCAACAATTTGTACCCCACATGGTGCCCTATTCCAAACTTTGTACCATTACTAGTATTTTCCCATTCTTATATAATATTCATTCAAATTGTGTGGTTAGAAACTAAATTTTATTGATCAAATGATCAATCAATCATATCATGTATAGGGATGAGTATATATATTATTATTCGTCTCAAATTTCCTGTTTTGTTTAGAGTTTTATAGTGTTTGGTTTTCGTCACAAAAGAATTTGAAATTTTCATGCCTCGTCGTAATGGATACGAAATGAATGTCCATCCCTGCGCTATCCTATAGTTAGCTTGATGGTGACATGTTGCATAACCGACTGTCCTTCTTGTTAGTTTTGTCTTGATTCAAGCACGCCCTTACTGTGATTGACCTGTTGTATAACTTTAGTTGATCAAAATGAACTAATAAACAATTTATTTTACCTTTATCAACTTCTTTTTTAAAGAATGATTGTAATTATAGTTTTACGTAATAACCGCATAACATTATATAGTGGAAATGGGCCGGATCCCAATTTTGTTAGAGCTTCTTAAAAGAGGTATTTCGGTGATGACGGTGGTATGCCCGATACGTGAAGATGAGTTGGAGTTGGCAAAGCATTTGGATATTACGTGTCGGTTCGCCCAAGCACTATGGAGTGTAATTTCTTTGTGGTGTAAGGTATTGATGACGGGGGTAGCCCAAGGAAATAATAAAATGGCTGGAACATATTATCGCTAAAAGGGTTAAAAGGTTAAAAGTTTCAAATCCCACCCAAACTTATGTAAATAAGCACCCACGTGCTATAGTACAATGTCACATCACTATTCACATCCCTGTCCCCTCTGAGCAAAGGAGACAATCAGATAAAGTATTATTATTTTATCTATGGACCATCGGTCCAAAGCTTCCCGCCCAATAATGGTCAACTCTCTATGCAAATAAGAGGCTAACTAGTTAGTTACATCAGAACTAAAAGGATTACATCTCCTCACCTATATAAAGGATGCTTAGCCATAAACACAAACACACCAAGATCTGGGCAGATAACACCATCTCCCTAATCTTCTCTTCTTCCTTGAGAAATATGCTCTTAGCTTATTTCTTTCTTACTTCAACAACTCTATAGCTTCACCAAGAACATCATCCCAAAACCGATTCCAAACATCACGGTTCTTGATCATCGGTGAGCTATAACAACAAACAACTAACTAGTGAACCTCCTTCTACGTTTTGTAAACGTAGAGGGACACCACGACCTGTGTCAGGCTATCCTGAACCCTTGAAGCTTTTTAGCCTAACCAGTCCACTAACTATCATTGGTCTTATCTTTGTTGTAGCAACAAGTTGGCGCCCACCGTGGGCCACGCCGCTTACTTTATTTTAAAGACCAGTAGTGTAGCTCCATCACCATGACATAAGGTGAATCTCTCGAAGAAGTTAGCCAAGTGTCAAGAACACCGACACCAAGCGCCGGTCAAGAAACTCCGGCGGTAACCTCGATTTTCTCGACTCCGGGAGGAACCTCGACGGAACCCTTGTTTCTCGAGTTTTCATCTTTTCGAACTCCGACTCCTTCACGATCTAGGGTCCCTTCTCCTCTTGCAGGAGTCACGAACACCCCGGAACGTGTCGACTTGACGATGGAAGGTGTGTCATGGCATTTCTTGCAACTAAGGCATCTTCTCAACCGCCACGTGAGCCATGAAAGATAAAAAGGGATAAGATTAAGGCTGGAGTACGACGACGATGAACCCTCACTATCACTCGGACGTCCACCTTCCCCTTTAACCAGCTCACAACCTGCTGCTTCTCATTTAGAGGCTGGTCCAAGCGTAACCTGTCAACCTTTTAACTCATCTCTCTATACCTATGGGAGGCCAAGCCCAACGGCTTTCCCTTTGTATACTTCACAACCCCTTGGGCACAAGACCACTCTCGATCAAATATGGCAGTCACCAGTTTCAAGTGTTCCCCCTCCTACGGCTATCACATGGGAACAGGCCATGTCGGTCTTACCCTTGGCTAGGAGTGCAACGATGAGCACTCCCATAGGAACCAGCCAAGCAGCAGTAACCCCTGAAAGCCTTCAAGGCTTCATGGCTCAAATGATGGCACACTTCCCATGGACCAAGCTCATCAACCAAGCATTGGGTACTCACCAAGGGACAACGAGTCATAATACAAGGGTAGATGAAGATATAGCGAAACCTTATAAATCCGGCAACCTTTCTTGTTTCTCTCAACAAATTGTCGACTATGACTCTCAAACAAAGATCAAAATGCCGCCCCACATAAAAACATATGATGGGACCGAGGATCCCGAAGACCACCTCCAGGTCTTCACTGGGGCGGCCAGAATTGAAAAATGGTCCCACGCTGAATGTTGCTTGATGTTCATGCAAACATTAGTCGGATCAGCCAGGATATGGTTCAACGATCTTCCTGCTCAAAGCGTTCGAAGCTTCGATGATCTGAGCAAAGGATTCTTGACACACTTTTCACAACAAATGAGGTATGTCAAGGACGCCACGGTCATTTTCCAGATAAAGCAGAAAGATGATGAAAGCCTTCGAGACTTTATCGAAAGGTACAAAAAGAAGGGTTACAATATGTGGGGGCTGACGAAAAAATGAGGGTGGCAGGTTTCATGAACGCCATCACCTCCAAATACCTCACAAGGGACTTTAACAAGTGCCTAGCTAAAACCCTTGAAGAAGCACTTGAGCGAGCTGAAGCTCATATCCGAGGCGAAGAGGCTGTTGATTTCAAAGAACAAAGAAAAAGAGCTCCTAGATGGCGAGGTAACAGCCCCAACCGAAAGAAAGGGAACTACAACCCTTATGATAAATACCCAAGGAATTCAGATCAACGAAGGCCTGAAGGTCGGAACCCTCCAAGCAGGGAAAAGACTGTGAACTTCACAGCCTTAACCAAAACCCCTCAGGAGATCCTTGCTACAGAAGAGGTAAAACACAACTTCTGACCTCCTCGACCCTGCCCAAGAGCAAGAAAAATGAAAACTCAACCCAGTTCTGTGATTTTCATGAAGAAAAAGGTCACCACACCAACGATTGCTTTCAACTCAAGAGAAGAATTGAGGAAGCCGTTAAGTCTGGAGAATTGGCTCATTTGGTGAAAGGGGTCAAAGACAATATGGCTAAAAGAAAAAGCAAACAGGTGAATATGGTGAATATAGAAGATGGTGTTTCCCACAAACGACAACGCTTGGAGGCTTGGGAGCTTCAATGTGTCTGCTTCCCACCCCCTCAAGGTGACTTACTCTCAAACCCTTTGGTGGTAGAAGCAAACGTGGGAGCACTCAAAACGAGCAAAGCCTATATCGACACAGGGGCGGCCACAGAGATCATGTATGAAAGGTTCTTCAATCAACTAAGCAAATAAGAACGTTCGAGGCTTCAACCCTCCGGGTCTTCTATAAAAGGTATCGCCGATGTACCCTTGAAGCCTCTAGGCCAACTAACCCTTGATGTCTGTTTCAGTGAAGGCAGGATGAAGAAAACCAAACCACTCACTTTTGTGGTTATCAACATACCTTCCAGCTATGATGTGATCATAGGAAGATCGGGACAGTGTGCGTTCAACATGGCTGTCTCAGTTGGTCAAGGTGCTGTGAAGTTCCCAACTGACAGGGGAATCACAACCCTTCAACCTTCCCAAGAGGTTTGCACGGTTGAAGGGGAGAGTTCAGAAAGTGAAAATGAAGAACAAGGCTTGATCATAAACCCAAAGTACCCTGAACAAAAGGTACGGGTAAATACAAGCCTTTCTAAAGAAACTCTCTCACACCTTGAGAAACTGTTGATATGTTATAATGATGTATTTGCTTGGTACCCGGAAGACATGACCGGCATCCCTCGAAGCATTGCAGAGCATGAGCTAAAAATACCCCTTGACGTCAAGCCTGTCGTCCAAAAGAAACGGAGCTTGGCCCCTGAACGAAGCTTGGCAGCCTGCCAAGAGGTTGAAAAGCTAGTCCTAGCAGGGATCCTACGTGAAGTCAAATATCAATCTTGGGTGGCTAATCCAGTCATGGTTCGAAAGCCAGACAAGTCTTGGAGGATGTGCATCGACTTCAAGGACTTGAACAAAGCATGCCCAAAGGATTGTTACCCATTACCCGAGATGGACCTCAAGGTTGACTCCTTAACAGGCCATCCCTTCAAGTGTTTTATTGATGCCTACAAGGGTTACCATCAAATCCTCATGAAGATGGAAGATGAAGAAAAAACCGCATTCCACACGGACAAGGGCATTTTCTGTTATCAAAAGATGCCTTTTGGCCTACGAAATGTCGGTGCAAATTACCAAAGTCTGATTGACAAAGCATTCGCTAGCCAAATTAGCAGAAACCTAGAAGCTTATGTCGATGATTTGGTGATCAAAAGCAAAACCGAACGACAAATGCTTGATGACATAGAAGAAACCTTCCAAAATTTGAGGAAGATCAATATGAAGCTCAACCCGGGGAAATGTTCATTTGGGTTCGAAGAAGGCAAGTTTTTGGGACATATTGTGGGCAAACAAAGCATAAAAGCCAATCCCAACAAAGTCAGGGATGTTCTTGAAACTAAATCTCCACAAAGCAAAAAAGAAGTAGAAAGCCTAAACGGAAGGCTTGCAGCCTTGAAGCGTTTTACCTCCAAGCTTGCTGAGAAATCCCTACCCTTTTTCAAAACGTTAAAGGGTTGCACAAACAAGAAAGATTTCAGGTGGACGGAAGAAGCAGAAGAAGCTTTCAACCAAATGAAGCAACACTTGGCTTCACTTCCAGCTATTGCAGCCCCTGAAACGGGAGAATTGATCTCTGTCTATCTCTCAGTCGCTGAAGAAGCATTAAGTGCGGTTCTAACCATCGAACGATACAAAGTTCAGGTACCCGTTTATTTCTTTAGTAAAACACTAAAACTGGCAGAGATCAAATATCCTCCTTTGGAAAAACTTGCTCTGGCCTTAATTCAAACGGCCAGAAGGCTTCGAAGGTACTTTCAAGCACACCCTATACAAGTAGTCACTGACCAACCTATCAAAAGTGTGCTTGAAAAACCTGAAAATTCAGGCCGATTGGCCAAATGGGCTGTGGAACTAGGTGAACATAACATCACCTATGTCCCAAGAAAAGCTATAAAAGCCCAAGTCTTGGCGGACTTCATTATGGAAATCCCGAAGCAAGTCATTTCTGAAATACACATAACTGCCACTGAACCTTCTGACCGTGAAGCCTGGAAGCTTTTTACCGATGGGGCTTCCAGCATCGAAGGGTCAGGAGCTGGGCTCATTTTAATCAACCCTGAAGGGTTAGAATTTACATATGCTCTTCGACTTGAATTTCAGACCACCAACAACGAAGCTAAATACGAAGCATTGATCGCTGGTCTGAAGATTGACAAAGAGATGAAGATCCAAAAGCTACAAGTCTTCACTGTGACATCTGCCCCGATCCGACCCGACCCAGGTACCCGTTTCTCCGATCCGATCTCTCTCTTTTATGATTTAATATTTATACTTATATTTTACTTTTAATAATAATATATATTTTCCTTCCCGCCTCTTTCTCTCTCTTTCTTTCCGCCGTCCCGTCCCTCTTCTCTCTTTCCGCCTTCTTTTCCCTCTTGTCGCCGTCTCGCCCTTACGCCTTGTTTCCCTCTTTTTCTTCTAACTCTTTGCTTGTCCTTTGTTCCTTCCCGCCTAAGGTTGTCTGCGCAGCTCCACGCGCCAGACCCCTTACAAGGAATCCTGCGTGAAGACCACCTGTTTCAGCGATACGCGAGACGAACTCTTCTCGCAGCGCGCTAAGAATTGTAATTCTTCCCGCAGCGCGCTAAGAACGGTAGTTCTTCCCGCGACGCGCTAAGGATTTGTAGTTCTTCTCGCAGCGCGCTAAGAATCGTAGTTCATCCCTCGACGCGCGAAGAATTATAGTTCTTCCCGCGGCGCGCTAGGAATTTTAGTTCCTCCAGCGGCGCGCTAAGAAATGTGATTCTTCCCGCGGCGCGCTTAGAAATGTAGTTCTTTCCTCGACGCGTTAAGGTTGGTTCTGTCTGCCTTCGCGCTCGCGCTCACTTGACCTTCTGTGTCTGCCTTCGCGCTCGAGCTTTCTCGCGCTGAACCCTTTGAGTTTTCTTCTGTTTAATCTAGCCGTTTGCTTTTGTGTTGTCTTATCTTTTGTGCTGTTAACCTAATCTGCTTTATGTCTGAAAAGTTACTTTCGGCGCAGCATGCGCACCAACCCCATTGGTTGGCAGAAAAAGTGACTGACATTATCTTTTGAGATCTGCTTTTTCCATGCTTGACCAGTACCTTTTTCTGAACTGCCCATGCCTTTTTACTGTTAACCTGTCAACTTTTTCTCTTTTTCCCTGCTGCCGTATCTTTTGATATCTTTTGCTTTTGGAATCTTTTGCTTTTTGAGATCTTTTTCCCCTTTTTCTAGGGATTGTGTTCCCTAGGGTTTCTCTATAAATAATAGTATTATTTTTCCTAACACTACACACACAAAGCACTTAATCTCTCCTGTTCTCCTTGCTCTCTCTGCCGCCTCCCTCTCTGCCTCCGTCTTCCTCCCTGTTCTGTCTTGCTTTTCCGGTAATATATATATTATATATAATAATTTACTTATGCTAACTTATAATCAAGACAAATCATTAAAACAATAATCTTATTTATAGGTTAACTTGTGCTTGTTTAAAGTTGGTTCTTGCTTTATCTTACACCGCATCGTTTATCAAGTGAGTAATCTCGTACCTAATCCCTTTTTGCTTTTAATGTTTTGGGATGTTCATGTGTTCATACAAACTTAGAGTCTTAAACTTGTTTATGAGCTTTAGTCGCGCAGTATCCCATGTGTTGAGGACGTTTACTTGGCTGTTTATTTGTATGTGTGTATCATTAACCGCTTTGTTCGGCCTATTCCGCAGTTTTCATGGATCCATTAGATGAACACGGGAGACCTATCGTTTACGGTTTTCTTTGTTTACACTTGCACAGATGTTTTCTCGTTTTTGTGCTCAATTGGGAGCACGGATTAAACTATGAACTATGAGCTATGATCTATCTAGGCTTGATCACAATCTGATTGCACCCTTGTTAAACACCAGACATACACGTGTTGCGCGCAGATTTATTGTTATCTATGTATTGTATTAAACTTGATTTCTCACCAACACGCAAGTGTTTGACGTTTATTTTAACACATGTTCAGGTTTGCAGTAGCTGTTCTGGAGCTTGTGGACACATAGGAAGTTTTCTTTATTTTGGACCTAGATTAAAATGTATCAAGACAAGTTTTTGCTGTTCGAATATTATGATTATAATATATTGATTTATGATGTTTTATGTTATCTGTGTTTACTCTGCGCGTGCGCGAATGAATGTATTTATTAAATATTGACACCCAATAGTGTCACGAGTAATGAAACAATATGTGGCGCCCCGATGTATAATCCGCCTTTGGTCGGGGTGTTACAGATTGGTATCAGAGCTCGTTGACTTTAGGATAGGTGGTTAGACGTAACGGCCTAGAATACCTAAGAGTCCCTTCTCGCGCATGAGAGAAATCTCATGTTTGCGCGCTTATTGTTAATTACTCGTTATTTATGAATATGCTCGCGCTTGCGCAGTATATGATTTTATGTTTTATTTCGCGATATTTCGATTCTTGTTGAATTTTGATTTTTATTGATTTTACTTACATATTCGTTTGTTGGGTTTGAAAATCCGAAAAAGTCATGGTGATACATGAATAGTTGATTTTCAATTTCCATTTACGATTATGTTCTGAGGTTGGAGACTTGAAAAGTCATGGTGATACATGAATTGTCAACCTCCAATACTCATTTTCTTGTATATTTCATATTGAAGATTGAAAAGTCATGGTGATACATGAATCGTCAATCTCCAATACTCGTTTGCTCGTATATTTTAAATTGGGAATTCGGAAAGTCATGGTGATACATGAATTGTCGATTCTTGATTCGAATTTGTTACCTTTATTAAGTCTGCATTTAGGGTCATTTATTTTACTTTAACTTTTGACAGTAACTGACTCCGCGAAACCAAGCTTTTCGAGGTTATACTTTGCTCTAAAACCAAGATATTAACTAAAATTAAAACTTTTATAGAATGCCTCCGCTATCAGCTCGCCATCTCAAGAAGAAAGAAGCCGCGCGCAGACGCTCGCAGCAACGTTCCCAGGAAATGGCCGCCGCAATAGCCCAAGCTTTGAGCCAAAACAATACCAACACCTCTGGTTACAACATTAAATCCTTTAACGCGGGTAACCCTCCAAAGTTCACAGGTCTTGAAGGAGCCACCGTGATGCTCCAGTGGCTTGAGAAAATAGAAAACACTTTCCTCCACACCCAATGCCCCTCAGACAGACGAACCCTGTATGCTTCCAGTGTCCTGGAATCTAGAGCGCTTACATGGTGGAATGGAGTAGCTCATGCGCGTGGCGCAGAAACTGCTTCTAGCATGCCCTGGGAGGAATTCAAAGAAATTCTGACGCGAGAATTCTGCCCTCCCAACTAAGTTAAGCGCCTGGAGGAAGAATTTTGGAATCTTAAGCAGTACAGCGGTGAAGCGCGCGAGTACGCGACGCGTTTCCATGAACTAAGCCTGCTTGTCCCTCACCTTGTTACCCCTTCCCGCCGAGCCATAGAGAAATTCCTTGGGGGTCTCCCCATGGAAATTCAAGATTCTGTATGGGCCAGAAACCCAGTAACCCTCTCTGACGCCATCGAGTTGGCCGCTGTGCTCAGCGACAACCATGTCAGAGCAGGAACCCTGTTCCTGCGGGGAACAGAAAAGACCAAACTCACCAAGACTGCCCCTGAACCAACAGAAACCAAACCTGAACCCTCGAACCGTAACAACCTCAAGCGCAGGCGCAAGGCCTATGCGCTTACCAACCCGCCCATTGTCCAGCAACCCATTTATCAACCTCCAGTTTACGCGCCTAACCCACTGTCAACCTACCCAACACCTCCTGTAGTCCACAACTATGCCTTAACCAATCCCGCATTCCCTGCCCCGCCACCTAAGAAACCTTACACAGGAAATCAACCCTTTTGCCCAACCTGTAGACTTCACCACCTAACCCAAACCCCGTGTCGACAATGTAACCGATGTGGCCGCGTTGGTCACTCTGCCGAATACTGTAGAGTCCCTCTCGCCAACCCAATTGCGCCAACACCACCAGTCTACCCGCAGAATCCACAACCAACCTACCAAAACCCACGACCCAGATCGTGCTATAACTGCGGTGATCCCAGTCATTTCCGGAACGCGTGCCCAAGACTACAAGTGCAAATCACACAAGCGAATCCGGTGAACCAGATTTCGAACCAAGTGACGCGTGGACGAGCTTTTAACATAATCGCGCACCAAGCGCAAGCGAATAATGACGTAGTTAATGGTACATTTTTGCTTAACGGATTTTATGCTTCTGTACTTTTTGATACTGGCGCCGATCGAAGTTTTATCTCTCGCGCCTTCGAGCAGAAGCTTGCGCGACCGCGCGATAACTTAAAAGAAGATTTTTCAGTTGAATTGGCTAATGGCGAAACTGTTTTAATTAACTCTGTGATTAAAAATTGCACACTTAACCTTAACGAAAACGATTTTCTGATCGACCTCATCCCCATGCCTCTTGGGAGCTTTGATGTTATTATTGGTATGGACTGGCTCTCGAAGAATCGCGCCGAAGTTATTTGCGCCAAGAAGTTGATTCGCATACCTCGAGAAAATGGTGATCTTCATATCTACGGCGAAAAACCCTCCCGCTGTGACAACCGGTAATTTCCCAAACCCATAAGCTAAGTAATCAACCTAATAATTAGGTGATTGTAAATATTAAGCGCGTGCATTTGTTATATGCACCCTGCGCGAGCGCACCATGTTAAGAACCAGCGTGAGCATATGTTATATGCGCCATGCGTGAATGATTTGGCTTTATGTTTTCATGTAACTTAAACGTTATGTTGTCTATGGGTTGACCATCCCGCATGATGCTAAGGCGGGTGCATCCTACATCGTTTATGCGCGTGCGGAAGGGAACTAACCTACCCGCATGGCTGGAACGTTGAGAGCTAGTTTGTCTGAAGCTCCAAGATGGAATTGACTTCAACATGACTGATCACTATGTTGAAATACCAAGACCACCTGGAGAATCTACAAATGAAACTCAAATGTCCCTAACTGCGAGAAGGTTACGCACCTACCCGCAGCAAAGACATGTCCTATACGCAGAAAGCTATGCGCACCAAGTTATACGCGCAGAACACTTGGTCTATTCTCCAGTTAAGGAGATTACTCCCGCCCGAAAGGAAACAGTAGCGTGTTTCAGAGATTTTCCACTTTTTACTGTACACTGACAAAAGTACCTGAAAAAGCACACTGTAACATGAAAAGTCAACTGTCAGCCACCCTATTCTCACCAACCCCAGACCTGCATGTTCTGTCCAAATCAAATCAAAATCTTTTATCCACCACTCCACTCTTAAGTAAATAATAATAACTTCCATACTTTATCATCATTACATTTAGATATGAAAAGATTTCAATCCCCTAAAGCAAGGGATTGTGTTCCCTTGAGTTTGCCTATAAATTTGTAGCCTAAATTATCACCCAAAACACACTTCAAAGAACTACAAACTTGCACTAATCCTTTCCCAAGCATCCGTTGTTTCCAGCTCCGATCCTGTTACTAGGTAAGCCGAGAATATAACCTTGAGACCTACTATCCAACCCTTATATTCTCCTATTTCTTGATCTTAATATATATACTTGTTATTTAATCGTATTCTAGACCTTCGATTCCGAGGCCAACACCAAGAAAACCCGAATCTCGATTAATCCCTTAACAAGAACCACAGGTGAGTCTCACAGCCCCTATTTTCACTGTTTTCACTGTTTTTAAACTGCTTTCGGGGCGAGGGACACGTACTTAAATAATGTTTTATCATGGTATACTTACAAGCTATGCAAGCGATTATGTGTTTAAGTTATGTTTCATGATGAGCAATGCAAACGGTTATCTAAGGTTTTCAATGTATGTGCGCTAGAACTCGAGTAAGTGATCACTTTACCATTGGAACTCTAAGGGTAGGGACTGCTGGTTTGATCCGCCCACTCGTAGGGGTCGCACCTCTTTGCATGGACGAGTGCCTGGCATGGGGCAGTACTATGGGGTTGAGCCCGCTCGTAGGGGTCGCGCCTCTTTGCATGGACGAGCGCCTTGTTTTCCGGCACAACGTCTGCGCGTAACCCGCGGGACGGTATCCTTAGCTCGTAGGGGCAATGCCTCTTTGCATGGACGAGCACAGTTTCTCAGAATTGTTCGCGCGTAACCCGCGGGACAGTATCCTTAGCTCGTAGGGGCAATGCCTCTTTGCATAGACGAGCATAGTTTTCCAGAAACGTCTGCGCGTAACTCGCGGGACGGTTTTACGTTATTTTAGCTCGTAGTGGCTGCGCCACTTACATAGACGAGCACCGTATCCAGAATTTGTTCACGCGTAACCCGCGGAACGATTTTTATCAGAATATTGTCAGAATTATGTGTTAATACGATTTTACCAAGCAGATGTTAATGAGGTTGCCAGAAATGTTTCAGAATGATTTTATCAAGTTACTAAAACTTGTGAACTCACTCAGTTTATACTGATTCAAATGTTTTTACGTGTCTTTCAGGAGATAACTAGGTAGCGCATGGAGTCACACTTAGAGCACCACACGCTGAACATCTAAAACAAGCTTTTTGGAAGATTTTGGTTTTATCCCCTCGATGCGCACGGTTACCCGCCGCGCAAGGGGATATGGCGAGGAAATCTTCAGTGTTATACTTGGATGTTTCTTTTTGTAATCTTTGAACAATGTAATGTGTTTGTACTAAACTTCTCATGCGCAATAAAAATCTTTGAATGTTTTGCAATGGCCCGTGCTTAATTATCAATCCCCACTCGTGCGCGCCCGGCTGTTTCCGCCGCTCAGGGCCGGGTGTGACAGATTGGTATCAGAGCACTGGTTATAGCGAACTAGGAAAAGAAGTTTTTAACCTAGACTATAACCTTTGGGGAATCGCATGAAATATTTTTCAAAGAATATTTTCAAAAGAATATTTTCAAAAGAAAAATCACACACGCACTTAGGAACACGGGTCACAGTGTCTAGAGATAAGAACATTATGTGCTCTGAGTACATGCGCTAAGTTTGTTATATTTTCTTTTTATGAAAAGAATGCCTCCAACCAGAGCCAAGGGAATTACCATGACACCCGAGGAGCTCGCAGAAATAATCGCGCAGGCGATTGCAACGCATGAGGCCAGCAAGGCCGAATCTAGTCAGGGTCGCCAAGAGAACGAGACCCCAGAACCCGAATCAGGAGCCTTGAACAAAGGATGCTCCTATAAAACATTCATGGCCTGTAGGCCTTGGCCGTTCAAAGGCACCGAAGGAGCCATTGGGCTCTACAATTGGATTGACAAGATGGAGACCGTTCTCTCCATCAGCGGATGTAGTGAAAACCAGAAGGTCCTTTACGCGACCTGCATGTTCCAAGAAGCAGCTTCGTCTTGGTGGAAGCTCCAAGTAAAGACTTTGGGGCGAGAAGTTGCTCTT
The DNA here is from genome assembly GCF_021521415.1 of Bidens hawaiensis. Classification (NCBI taxonomy): domain Eukaryota; kingdom Viridiplantae; phylum Streptophyta; class Magnoliopsida; order Asterales; family Asteraceae; genus Bidens; species Bidens hawaiensis. The sequence goes on along the minus strand of NW_027491282.1, from coordinate 1,330,546 downwards.
CACAAGACCTGGGAAGAATTGAAAGAAATGATGATGAGAAAGTTCTGCTCTCGCGCAGAAATTCAGAGCTTGCAACAAGAATTCTGGAACCACACCATGGTAGGAACGGATATCGATGCCTACACCAATCGTTTCAACGAGCTTTGCCAGCTGGTGCCAGACATGGCAAACACAGAAGAAAAGAAAATCGAGAGGTACATCTTTGGGTTACCTCCTGTCGTTAGAGTCCCGCTCAACGCCGCCGCACCTCCGACCTTTGACGAGGCGGTTGCGCGAGCCATCACCCTTACAAGGGATACGGTTCGTGCGGGTATGTTGACCGCTCGCTTGAACGAGCAGCGAACCTCTGACTCCAAGAGGAAATGGAACTCCCACCGAGGGTCAGACTTCAAGCAGCCACCGCCCAAGAAGCAGGAAAGCACAAGGGTTTACGCGATTCAAGCCGCGGAACCATCAAGGAAAGGATACAGCGGGCCTCGCCCATGGTGCAGCAAATGCAAGTATCACCACGAGGGTGAATGCGCAAAAATCGAATGCGCCAAATGTGGCAGACCAGGACACAAGGCGATGAATTGTCGCATCAGAGAAGCTGGATCGAGCGACAGCTGCTACGCATGCGGGAAGCCTGGACACTTCAGTCGGGATTGCCCACAGAAAGGAAACCAAGCTCGCGGGAGAGCTTTTGTGATCGGCGCGGGTGAAGCAAAGGAAGAGCCGAATGTGGTAACCGGTACGTTTTTGCTTAACGGTCATTATGCATCTGTCTTATTTGATACTGGCGCTGACCTAAGTTTTATATCCCATGAGTTTAAAAACTCCCTGGGCTTAGCGACCAGTAGGCTAGACAAACCTTATACTATAGAACTAGCCAATGGTAGGCAGTTATGCGCGAATGAAAGGACTGAGCAATGTGTATTAGTCATGGGAGGTCATGAGTTCAATATAAACTTGTTGCCAATAGATTTGGGAAGTTTCGATATTGTGGTAGGTATGGATTGGTTGGTCGAGAATCTCGCGGAGATTGCTTGTCATGAGAAGCAGGTTCGGATTCCACTGTTGAACGGAGAAACTTTGATGATTCAAGGGGAAAGAAAGGGAGTTGCGACGAAACTGATTTCGTGCCTAAAGGCGCGCAAGTGCCTAAGGAAAGGGTACTACGCCTTCCTGGCGCATGTAATAGAGAAGGGAGATGAGCGAAGAATTGAAGACTTACCTGTAGTGCGCGAATTTCCAGAAGTTTTTCCTAAAGATCTGCCCGGATTGCCGCCACCGCGACAAATCGAGTTTCGAATTGATTTGGTCCCAGGAGCTGCGCCAGTAGCCCGAGCGCCTTATCGATTAGCTCCATCTGAGATGCAAGAGCTATCCAATCAGTTACAGGAACTTTTGGATAAGGGTTTCATACGCCCAAGCTTTTCACCTTGGGGAGCTCCAGTACTGTTTGTTAAGAAGAAGGATGGTTCGTTCCGGATGTGTATTGACTACAGGGAGCTGAATAAGCTGACAGTCAAAAATCGGTACCCCTTACCGAGGATTGACGACTTATTTGACCAGTTGCAGGGATCCAGTTATTATTCGAAGATAGATCTACGGTCAGGATACCACCAACTTAGGGTCCATGAGGAAGACGCGCCAAAGACAGCCTTCCGAACCAGATATGGCCATTATGAGTTCTTAGTGATGCCTTTCGGGCTAACTAATGCGCCGGCTATATTCATGGATCTGATGAACCGTGTGTGCAAACCATACTTGGACAAGTTTGTGATTGTGTTTATAGATGATATTCTAATTTACTCTCGAACCAAGGCCGAGCATGAGCAACACTTGAGGTTGATTTTGGAATTGTTAAGGAAAGAAAGGTTGTATGCAAAGTTTTCTAAATGTGAGTTTTGGCTTAGAGAGGTTCACTTTCTCGGTCACGTTGTAAACGAGAAAGGAATACACGTCGATCCTTCTAAGGTTAAAGCCATCGAAAACTGGGAAGCGCCAAAAACCCCAACTGAGGTGAGGCAATTCCTTGGACTAGCCGGCTACTATCGACGCTTCATTGAGAACTTCTCCAAGTTAGCTCTACCTCTGACCGCGCTAACTCAGAAAGACAAGGCGTTTATTTGGGGCGAGAATCAGGAAGCGGCATTTCAAACGTTGAAACAGAAGTTATGTAGTGCGCCAATTTTATCTTTACCAGAGGGGACGGATGACATCGTCGTTTACTGCGACGCTTCACACCAGGGACTCGGATGTGTCCTTATGCAGCGAGACAAAGTTATAGCGTATGCCTCGCGCCAACTCAAGACCAATGAAAAGAACTACACAACGCATGATTTAGAACTTGGAGCGGTTGTCTTCGCGCTAAAGATTTGGCGCCATTACCTCTACGGTACGAAATGTGTAATCTTTACGGATCATAAGAGCCTCCAACATATATTCAATCAGAAGGATTTAAACATGAGGCAACGAAGATGGGTTGAATTGTTGAATGATTATGATTGCGAGATCAAGTATCATCCGGGGAAAGCGAATGTGGTAGCAGACGCGCTAAGCAGAAAGGAGCGAATAAAAACACTACGGGTCAAGGCCCTAAAGCTAACAATTCACGCAGAGCTCTCTACGCGCATCCGAGACGCTCAGCAAGAAGCCTTGAAACCAGAGTTTGTTAAAACTGAATCCCTTGGGGGTATGATTAAGAATTTGGAACTTAAAGGGAACACTCGATATTTTGCCAACCGCATATGGGTCCCTCTCAAGGGAGGACTGCGCGAGCAGGTATTAAACGAAGCTCACAAGACGCGGTATTCCGTACATCCTGGCGCAGACAAGATGTACCAAGATGTTAAAATGTTGTATTGGTGGCCCAATCTTAAAGGCGCCATCGCGACACATGTCAGTAAGTGCCTGACGTGTTCAAAGGTAAAGGCTGAATACCAGAAGCCGTCGGGGTTACTTCAACAGCCAGAAATTCCCATGTGGAAGTGGGAACAAATCTCCATGGATTTCATCACCAAACTACCAAGGACACCTGGGGGTTACGACACGATATGGGTTATTGTAGATCGGCTAACTAAGTCAGCGCACTTCCTGCCGATCAAAGAAACTGATAAAATGGAAAAGTTAGCCCGACTATATATTCGAGAAGTAGTTTCAAAACATGGAGTCCCAGTGTCCATCATTTCTGATAGAGATAGTCGGTTCACCTCAAGGTTTTGGAGATCATTACAAGAGGGGTTAGGTACTCGACTGGACATGAGTACGGCTTATCACCCCCAAACGGATGGACAAAGCGAACGAACGATCCAGACATTGGAAGATATGCTGCGCGCGTGCGCGATCGATTTTGGAGGTAGTTGGGATACCCACCTTCCGTTGGTTGAATTTTCTTACAATAACAGTTATCACACAAGCCTCAAGGCAGCGCCGTTTGAAGCGTTATATGGGCGCAAGTGTAGATCCCCACTGTGTTGGGCTGAAGTGGGCGACAAGCAAATGACTGGTCCAGAAGTGATCCAAGAAACAACAGACAAGATTTTTCAGATAAGGGATCGCCTTAAGGCAGCACGCGACAGACAGAAAAGTTATGCTGATATGAGAAGGAAACCGTTGGAGTTTCAAGTGGGGGATAAAGTACTTTTGAAAGTCTCTCCATGGAAGGGAGTCCCCCGTTTCGGTAAGCGAGGAAAGCTAAATCCGCGCTACATTGGACTGTTGGTGCATTCTGTGACCGTCGCTATGCAATTCTGACCAGCGGATCGTCACAGGCGAAGTTAGCACAACTTCGCCTAGGCGAAGTTATAACAACTTCGCCAACGGCGAAGTTGTAACAACTTCTGCCTTAGGCGAAGTTATCACAACTTCGCCCTAGGCGAAGTTATGAACAACTTCGCCTACTGAAGCCCAAGCCCGTGAAGATTGTCTATATATACATGTGTCGTGTTAGGTTATGAAGGGTGAATCCAGTAATTCAGAGAGTGTGTGTTACAGTTTGAGTGTCAAGAGAGAGCAAGAGAGTGAGAGTCGTGTGAGACGACCCGAGGTAGAGCTCACCTCGGGTCAGTCGTGTTTCTGTTTATGTTACGGTATGTAACGTGTTTTATTATTATATGAATCTGCAGATTTGATTATCCATTCTTGTATTTGTTTGTGTATTTGATCGTGTACGTGTTTGTGTTCTTCGTCTATACACCAATAAACGAGTCTAGGAGGATTCCGCACTCCTAGACCTCGTGCGGATCTCGTATCGATCAGCACCGGGACTAACAAGTGGTATCAGAGCCTTAGGCTCTTACGCTATGGTTCGAGATCTGCGTTTTTGGTGTTTCTGGCATGTTTCTGTGCGTTTTCGGCCGAACAGCCGCCGCAGGCGAAGTTATTGGGTTCAGGCGAAGTTGTCGCTTAAATTTTAGGGTTTAGGCGAAGTTAGCAGCCAGGCGAAGTTATGAACAGGTGAAGTTATGGCCAGGCGAAGTTATGAACAGGCGAAGTTATGGCCAGGCGAAGTTATGAACAGGCGAAGTTATGGCCAGGTGAAGTTATGGCCAGGCGAAGTTATGAACAGGCGAAGTTATGGCCAGGCGAAGTTATGGCCAGGTGAAGTTAAAAAAAAAAAAAAAAAAAATTGTTTGGAGTTTTCGTCTGTATGGCCGGGTGTACACGATTATTGTGAGACCAAAGATGTTGTTCCGTCAACGAGTGATCTTGTTATCTCTTGGTCTTACGTGTGAACAAATACGTGTCAACTCTGGATTTGGAGTTGAGGTTGTGAATGGGATATTGTTTGAAACTGGATATTGACACATATTCGGTTGTTTGTGGGCAATGAAATTGTTGTTGTTCGTGGTTGACCAACCGAAGAAAGTCAAATTGAACTGAAGGTTTTCGTCATTACTGGATTGCGGTCAGAGCATATTATTTATGTTATTTTCAAGGCGTTCGAGAATTGGATCCTGAAACGTGATGCTTATTTATACGAGTGAAGATTCTGGAACAAGTTGGATTTAACCGGGAATTAAAGTCTCTATGTTCTTGATTGTTATCCCTGGTGATTGAAGATGCTTCGGATTAATTAATGGTCATGTGTTAGATTCTGTCAAGGTGGTTTTGTGATGAAATTGATCACCTGATGTTGAGTAGTTGAAGATTAAACCTTATCGTATGCCGACGAGTTGGTGAAGTTGTGGAGGAAGCCCAACTTCATGTGTTGGTGAAGTCAGATGGACTCACGTGATTGGTTGAGATGATCTATTGGCACGAGGATGCATGTATTTCAAAGACCTCAATCGTTATAGTCGGAGAAGCTTACACTGAAGGGGAGATCTGATATGGAAGACGCTGGGTGATTGGTAGATTTGTGAAGCTACAGGACAGATTCAGACACGGCTGGTTGATGAACAAAACAGAAGATCATCAGTTAAGAGGGAGTCTGTTAGTGCATGTTTTGTAACAGATGATCTTTCGTGTTTGTTAGAATTGAGAGCAACGGTCAAAGGGGAGACTGTTGGTGCATTCTGTGACCGTCGCTATGCAATTCTGACCAGCGGATCGTCACAGGCGAAGTTAGCACAACTTCGCCTAGGCGAAGTTATAACAACTTCGCCAACGGCGAAGTTGTAACAACTTCTGCCTTAGGCGAAGTTATCACAACTTCGCCCTAGGCGAAGTTATGAACAACTTCGCCTACTGAAGCCCAAGCCCGTGAAGATTGTCTATATATACATGTGTCGTGTTAGGTTATGAAGGGTGAATCCAGTAATTCAGAGAGTGTGTGTTACAGTTTGAGTGTCAAGAGAGAGCAAGAGAGTGAGAGTCGTGTGAGACGACCCGAGGTAGAGCTCACCTCGGGTCAGTCGTGTTTCTGTTTATGTTACGGTATGTAACGTGTTTTATTATTATATGAATCTGCAGATTTGATTATCCATTCTTGTATTTGTTTGTGTATTTGATCGTGTACGTGTTTGTGTTCTTCGTCTATACACCAATAAACGAGTCTAGGAGGATTCCGCACTCCTAGACCTCGTGCGGATCTCGTATCGATCAGCACCGGGACTAACATGGACCATTTGAGATCCTGGAGAGGATCGGTCCAGTTGCTTATAAACTCCGTCTACCCGCCGAACTCAGTGGAGTTCATGATACGTTTCATGTATCCAACCTCAAGAAGTGTTTATCTGACGAAACGTTGATTTTACCGTTGGGAGAAATTCATATTGACAAACAGCTGCACTTCGTAGAAGAACCCATAGCAGTAACCGATTGGAAAGAACAAAAGTTACGCAGAAGCAAAATCAAGTTAGTAAAGGTTCAATGGAACTCGAGGCGTGGGCCTGAATTCACTTGGGAAAGAGAAGATCAGATGCGCAGAATACCCACACCTCTTTCAGAACATGGCTTCTGCCAGCAACGTCTCCTAAATTTCGGGACGAAATTCGTTTTAACGAGGGGAGAATGTGACAACCGGTAATTTCCCAAACCCATAAGCTAAGTAATCAACCTAATAATTAGGTGATTGTAAATATTAAGCGCGTGCATTTGTTATATGCACCCTGCGCGAGCGCACCATGTTAAGAACCAGCGTGAGCATATGTTATATGCGCCATGCGTGAATGATTTGGCTTTATGTTTTCATGTAACTTAAACGTTATGTTGTCTATGGGTTGACCATCCCGCATGATGCTAAGGCGGGTGCATCCTACATCGTTTATGCGCGTGCGGAAGGGAACTAACCTACCCGCATGGCGGGAACGTTGAGAGCTAGTTTGTCTGAAGCTCCAAGATGGAATTGACTTCAACATGACTGATCACTATGTTGAAATACCAAGACCACCTGGAGAATCTACAAATGAAACTCAAATGTCCCTAACTGCGAGAAGGTTACGCACCTACCCGCAGCAAAGACATGTCCTATACGCAGAAAGCTATGCGCACCAAGTTATACGCGCAGAACACTTGGTCTATTCTCCAGTTAAGGAGATTACTCCCGCCCGAAAGGAAACAGTAGCGTGTTTCAGAGATTTTCCACTTTTTACTGTACACTGACAAAAGTACCTGAAAAAGCACACTGTAACATGAAAAGTCAACTGTCAGCCACCCTATTCTCACCAACCCCAGACCTGCATGTTCTGTCCAAATCAAATCAAAATCTTTTATCCACCACTCCACTCTTAAGTAAATAATAATAACTTCCATACTTTATCATCATTACATTTAGATATGAAAAGATTTCAATCCCCTAAAGCAAGGGATTGTGTTCCCTTGAGTTTGCCTATAAATTTGTAGCCTAAATTATCACCCAAAACACACTTCAAAGAACTACAAACTTGCACTAATCCTTTCCCAAGCATCCGTTGTTTCCAGCTCCGATCCTGTTACTAGGTAAGCCGAGAATATAACCTTGAGACCTACTATCCAACCCTTATATTCTCCTATTTCTTGATCTTAATATATATACTTGTTATTTAATCGTATTCTAGACCTTCGATTCCGAGGCCAACACCAAGAAAACCCGAATCTCGATTAATCCCTTAACAAGAACCACAGGTGAGTCTCACAGCCCCTATTTTCACTGTTTTCACTGTTTTTAAACTGCTTTCGGGGCGAGGGACACGTACTTAAATAATGTTTTATCATGGTATACTTACAAGCTATGCAAGCGATTATGTGTTTAAGTTATGTTTCATGATGAGCAATGCAAACGGTTATCTAAGGTTTTCAATGTATGTGCGCTAGAACTCGAGTAAGTGATCACTTTACCATTGGAACTCTAAGGGTAGGGACTGCTGGTTTGATCCGCCCACTCGTAGGGGTCGCACCTCTTTGCATGGACGAGTGCCTGGCATGGGGCAGTACTATGGGGTTGAGCCCGCTCGTAGGGGTCGCGCCTCTTTGCATGGACGAGCGCCTTGTTTTCCGGCACAACGTCTGCGCGTAACCCGCGGGACGGTATCCTTAGCTCGTAGGGGCAATGCCTCTTTGCATGGACGAGCACAGTTTCTCAGAATTGTTCGCGCGTAACCCGCGGGACAGTATCCTTAGCTCGTAGGGGCAATGCCTCTTTGCATAGACGAGCATAGTTTTCCAGAAACGTCTGCGCGTAACTCGCGGGACGGTTTTACGTTATTTTAGCTCGTAGTGGCTGCGCCACTTACATAGACGAGCACCGTATCCAGAATTTGTTCACGCGTAACCCGCGGAACGATTTTTATCAGAATATTGTCAGAATTATGTGTTAATACGATTTTACCAAGCAGATGTTAATGAGGTTGCCAGAAATGTTTCAGAATGATTTTATCAAGTTACTAAAACTTGTGAACTCACTCAGTTTATACTGATTCAAATGTTTTTACGTGTCTTTCAGGAGATAACTAGGTAGCGCATGGAGTCACACTTAGAGCACCACACGCTGAACATCTAAAACAAGCTTTTTGGAAGATTTTGGTTTTATCCCCTCGATGCGCACGGTTACCCGCCGCGCAAGGGGATATGGCGAGGAAATCTTCAGTGTTATACTTGGATGTTTCTTTTTGTAATCTTTGAACAATGTAATGTGTTTGTACTAAACTTCTCATGCGCAATAAAAATCTTTGAATGTTTTGCAATGGCCCGTGCTTAATTATCAATCCCCACTCGTGCGCGCCCGGCTGTTTCCGCCGCTCAGGGCCGGGTGTGACAGATTGGTATCAGAGCACTGGTTATAGCGAACTAGGAAAAGAAGTTTTTAACCTAGACTATAACCTTTGGGGAATCGCATGAAATATTTTTCAAAGAATATTTTCAAAAGAATATTTTCAAAAGAAAAATCACACACGCACTTAGGAACACGGGTCACAGTGTCTAGAGATAAGAACATTATGTGCTCTGAGTACATGCGCTAAGTTTGTTATATTTTCTTTTTATGAAAAGAATGCCTCCAACCAGAGCCAAGGGAATTACCATGACACCCGAGGAGCTCGCAGAAATAATCGCGCAGGCGATTGCAACGCATGAGGCCAGCAAGGCCGAATCTAGTCAGGGTCGCCAAGAGAACGAGACCCCAGAACCCGAATCAGGAGCCTTGAACAAAGGATGCTCCTATAAAACATTCATGGCCTGTAGGCCTTGGCCGTTCAAAGGCACCGAAGGAGCCATTGGGCTCTACAATTGGATTGACAAGATGGAGACCGTTCTCTCCATCAGCGGATGTAGTGAAAACCAGAAGGTCCTTTACGCGACCTGCATGTTCCAAGAAGCAGCTTCGTCTTGGTGGAAGCTCCAAGTAAAGACTTTGGGGCGAGAAGTTGCTCTTCACAAGACCTGGGAAGAATTGAAAGAAATGATGATGAGAAAGTTCTGCTCTCGCGCAGAAATTCAGAGCTTGCAACAAGAATTCTGGAACCACACCATGGTAGGAACGGATATCGATGCCTACACCAATCGTTTCAACGAGCTTTGCCAGCTGGTGCCAGACATGGCAAACACAGAAGAAAAGAAAATCGAGAGGTACATCTTTGGGTTACCTCCTGTCGTTAGAGTCCCGCTCAACGCCGCCGCACCTCCGACCTTTGACGAGGCGGTTGCGCGAGCCATCACCCTTACAAGGGATACGGTTCGTGCGGGTATGTTGACCGCTCGCTTGAACGAGCAGCGAACCTCTGACTCCAAGAGGAAATGGAACTCCCACCGAGGGTCAGACTTCAAGCAGCCACCGCCCAAGAAGCAGGAAAGCACAAGGGTTTACGCGATTCAAGCCGCGGAACCATCAAGGAAAGGATACAGCGGGCCTCGCCCATGGTGCAGCAAATGCAAGTATCACCACGAGGGTGAATGCGCAAAAATCGAATGCGCCAAATGTGGCAGACCAGGACACAAGGCGATGAATTGTCGCATCAGAGAAGCTGGATCGAGCGACAGCTGCTACGCATGCGGGAAGCCTGGACACTTCAGTCGGGATTGCCCACAGAAAGGAAACCAAGCTCGCGGGAGAGCTTTTGTGATCGGCGCGGGTGAAGCAAAGGAAGAGCCGAATGTGGTAACCGGTACGTTTTTGCTTAACGGTCATTATGCATCTGTCTTATTTGATACTGGCGCTGACCTAAGTTTTATATCCCATGAGTTTAAAAACTCCCTGGGCTTAGCGACCAGTAGGCTAGACAAACCTTATACTATAGAACTAGCCAATGGTAGGCAGTTATGCGCGAATGAAAGGACTGAGCAATGTGTATTAGTCATGGGAGGTCATGAGTTCAATATAAACTTGTTGCCAATAGATTTGGGAAGTTTCGATATTGTGGTAGGTATGGATTGGTTGGTCGAGAATCTCGCGGAGATTGCTTGTCATGAGAAGCAGGTTCGGATTCCACTGTTGAACGGAGAAACTTTGATGATTCAAGGGGAAAGAAAGGGAGTTGCGACGAAACTGATTTCGTGCCTAAAGGCGCGCAAGTGCCTAAGGAAAGGGTACTACGCCTTCCTGGCGCATGTAATAGAGAAGGGAGATGAGCGAAGAATTGAAGACTTACCTGTAGTGCGCGAATTTCCAGAAGTTTTTCCTAAAGATCTGCCCGGATTGCCGCCACCGCGACAAATCGAGTTTCGAATTGATTTGGTCCCAGGAGCTGCGCCAGTAGCCCGAGCGCCTTATCGATTAGCTCCATCTGAGATGCAAGAGCTATCCAATCAGTTACAGGAACTTTTGGATAAGGGTTTCATACGCCCAAGCTTTTCACCTTGGGGAGCTCCAGTACTGTTTGTTAAGAAGAAGGATGGTTCGTTCCGGATGTGTATTGACTACAGGGAGCTGAATAAGCTGACAGTCAAAAATCGGTACCCCTTACCGAGGATTGACGACTTATTTGACCAGTTGCAGGGATCCAGTTATTATTCGAAGATAGATCTACGGTCAGGATACCACCAACTTAGGGTCCATGAGGAAGACGCGCCAAAGACAGCCTTCCGAACCAGATATGGCCATTATGAGTTCTTAGTGATGCCTTTCGGGCTAACTAATGCGCCGGCTATATTCATGGATCTGATGAACCGTGTGTGCAAACCATACTTGGACAAGTTTGTGATTGTGTTTATAGATGATATTCTAATTTACTCTCGAACCAAGGCCGAGCATGAGCAACACTTGAGGTTGATTTTGGAATTGTTAAGGAAAGAAAGGTTGTATGCAAAGTTTTCTAAATGTGAGTTTTGGCTTAGAGAGGTTCACTTTCTCGGTCACGTTGTAAACGAGAAAGGAATACACGTCGAGAAACGTCTGCGCGTAACTCGCGGGACGGTTTTACGTTATTTTAGCTCGTAGTGGCTGCGCCACTTACATAGACGAGCACCGTATCCAGAATTTGTTCACGCGTAACCCGCGGAACGATTTTTATCAGAATATTGTCAGAATTATGTGTTAATACGATTTTACCAAGCAGATGTTAATGAGGTTGCCAGAAATGTTTCAGAATGATTTTATCAAGTTACTAAAACTTGTGAACTCACTCAGTTTATACTGATTCAAATGTTTTTACGTGTCTTTCAGGAGATAACTAGGTAGCGCATGGAGTCACACTTAGAGCACCACACGCTGAACATCTAAAACAAGCTTTTTGGAAGATTTTGGTTTTATCCCCTCGATGCGCACGGTTACCCGCCGCGCAAGGGGATATGGCGAGGAAATCTTCAGTGTTATACTTGGATGTTTCTTTTTGTAATCTTTGAACAATGTAATGTGTTTGTACTAAACTTCTCATGCGCAATAAAAATCTTTGAATGTTTTGCAATGGCCCGTGCTTAATTATCAATCCCCACTCGTGCGCGCCCGGCTGTTTCCGCCGCTCAGGGCCGGGTGTGACACCCGCGGTCTTAAACTTATGTCTTGCGCCGAAGCCCAAAGACTCATGCGGAAGAAGTGTATTGCATTCTTAGCCCATGTGGTTAAACCCGATGAAGGAAAGAAGAAGCTTCGCGATATCCCTGTTGTGCGTGATTTTCCTGAAGTTTTTCCTGATGATCTTCCTGGTATCCCTCCCGCTCGTGAAGTCGAGTTCCGTATTGATCTTGTCCCTGGTGCTTCCCCCGTAGCTAAATCTCCTTACCGTCTTGCGCCCGCTGAGATGCAAGAATTGGCAAGCCAACTTCAAGAGTTGACTGCTAAAGGATTCATTCGCCCTAGCTCTTCGCCCTGGGGTGCTCCGGTGTTGTTCGTTAAAAAGAAAGATGGATCGTTTCGCATGTGTATTGATTACCGCGAGTTGAACAAACTCACCATTAAAAACCGGTATCCCTTACCGCGTATTGACGACCTCTTTGATCAACTCCAAGGTGCCTCTTGTTTCTCGAAGATTGATCTCCGCTCTGGCTATCACCAGTTGCGCATCCGCGATGAAGATGTTCCGAAGACTGCTTTTCGAACTCGTTATGGCCATTTTGAATTCTTGGTCATGTCCTTCGGTTTAACCAACGCACCCGCCGTTTTCATGGATCTAATGAATCGGGTGTGTAGGCCTTTCTTGGATAAATTCGTGATCGTGTTTATCGATGATGTTCTGGTGTATTCTAAGACCAAGGCCGAGCATGAGCAACATCTCCGATTGGTATTGCAAAAGCTTAGAGCTGAGCAACTCTATGCTAAGCTTTCCAAGTGTGAATTCTGGTCTGATGAAGTACAGTTTCTTGGTCATGTTGTTAACAAGATGGGTATTCATGTCGACCCATCCAAGATTGAAGCAATCAAGGACTGGATTACGCCATCCACTCCTTCTGAGATCCGTTCCTTTCTGGGCTTAGCTGGTTACTACCGGCGATTTATTTCGAACTTCTCAAAGATCGCTTTGCCTTTAACAGCTCTAACGCACAAAGGTAAACCATATATTTGGGGCTCGAAGCAAGAAGAAGCCTTTCTAACGCTCAAGCGTTTGTTGTGTGAAGCTCCTGTTCTTGCGCTACCTGAGGGTAATGATGATTTTGTCGTGTATTGCGATGCATCCAACCAAGGTCTCGGTTGTGTTCTTATGCAACGAGGCAAGGTTATCGCTTACGCATCAAGGCAACTTAAGGTTCATGAAAAGAATTATACAACTCACGACCTCGAACTTGGTGCAGTTGTTTTTGCCTTGAAGATCTGGAGACACTACCTTTATGGTACTAAGTGCATCCTCTACACTGACCATAAAAGCCTTCAGCATATCTTTGATCAAAAGGAACTCAACATGAGGCAACGCCGATGGAACGAACTCATCAGCGATTACGATTGTGAGATCTGGTATCATCCTGGTAAGGCTAATGTGGTAGCCGATGCGCTCAGCCGAAAACCCTGCCAGCTTAACTGTATCTTGCCGCGCACACATCTTCACTTTGCGCCGATTCAAAGCAACCTTGAATCGCGTATTCGTGACGCGCAGCGCGCATCCATCAGTAATGGTAACCTTCGCGCCGAGTTAGCGTGTGGCGCGGAAGCGCACTTTGTCCCTAATCTGAGTGGAATTCTCTGTTATCTTAATCGCATCTGGATTCCCTGTGATGAGAATCTTCGCGCTGATATCCTGAGTGAAGCGCACAAATCTCGATATTCCGTTCATCCTGGCGCCGATAAAATGTACAAGGATTTGCGCATTACTTATTGGTGGCCCGGTATGAAAAAGGATATTGCTGTGTTCGTAGCTAAATGCCTGACTTGTTCTAAGGTAAAAGCTGAACACCAACGCCCATCTGGTTTGCTCGAACAACCAGAAATTCCTACGTGGAAATGGGAATGTGTAGCGATGGACTTTATTACCAAGTTACCTTTGACAGCAAGCAAACATGATAGCATTTGGGTAATAGTGGATCGTTTGACTAAGTCTACTCACTTTCTGCCCATTCGTGAAAGCTACCGTGTTGAGCAACTCGCGCAGCTTTATGTCAAGGAAATTGTCTGCCGCCATGGTACTCCTTTGAGCATCATATCCGATCGCGATGGCCGTTTTATATCTCGCTTTTGGAAATCTCTCCAATCTGCGCTAGGAACTCGCTTGGACATGAGTACGGCATATCATCCCCAGACTGACGGTCAGTCTGAGCGAACTATTCAAACTCATGAGGATATGCTCCGATCTTGTGTTCTTGATTTTGGAGGTAATTGGGATTCACACCTGCCTTTGATTGAGTTCTCTTATAATAACAGCTATCATTCTAGTATCGGTATGGCCCCATTTGAAGCACTTTACGGTCGTAAGTGCCGCTCCCCGATTTGTTGGGACGAAGTGGGTGAAACTCAAATCACAGGACCCGAACTTGTTCAAGAGACAACCGATAAAATCGCCAAGATCCGTGATCATCTGCTGACTGCCAGAAGCCGACATAAGAGTTACGCAGATCGTAGGCGGAAGCCTCTCGAATTTCAAGTTGGTGATCTTGTTCTCCTCAAAGTGTCGCCCTGGAAGGGTGTTGTCCGCTTTGGGAAGAAAGGTAAGCTTGCTCCTCGTTATGTTGGTCCATTCAAGATTCTCGCGCGTGTAGGAAAAGTTGCCTACAGACTTGACCTGCCGCCCGCGCTCAGTAATGTGCATCCAACGTTCCATGTATCCAATCTCAAGAAGTGTTTAGCCGACGAGAACCTTCACATACCACTTGATGAAGTTCAAGTTGATGAAACTATGCATTTCGTGGAGAAGCCTGTTGAGATTATGGATCGCGAGGTAAAGCAAACCAAGCGCAGTCGTATCCCTATCGTGAAAGTTCGCTGGGAGTCCAAGCGCTGAGCCGAGTTTACATGGGAAAGGGAAGATCAAATGAAGATCAAGTACCCGCACCTGTTCTCTGCGCAACCTACTTCGAGACAAATTTCGGGACGAAATTTCTTAAAGTAGGGGAGACTGTGACAACTGCCCCGATCCGACCCGACCCAGGTACCCGTTTCTCCGATCCGATCTCTCTCTTTTATGATTTAATATTTATACTTATATTTTACTTTTAATAATAATATATATTTTCCTTCCCGCCTCTTTCTCTCTCTTTCTTTCCGCCGTCCCGTCCCTCTTCTCTCTTTCCGCCTTCTTTTCCCTCTTGTCGCCGTCCCGCCATTACGCCTTGTTTCCCTCTTTTTCTTCTAACTCTTTGCTTGTCCTTTGTTCCTTCCCGCCTAAGGTTGTCTGCGCAGCTCCACGCGCCAGACCCCTTACAAGGAATCCTGCGTGAAGACCACCTGTTTCAGCGATACGCGAGACGAACTCTTCTCGCAGCGCGCTAAGAATTGTAATTCTTCTCGCAGCGCGCTAAGAACGGTAGTTCTTCCCGCGACGCGCTAAGGATTTGTAGTTCTTCTCGCAGCGCGCTAAGAATCGTAGTTCATCCCTCGACGCGCGAAGAATTATAGTTCTTCCCGCGGCGCGCTAGGAATTTTAGTTCCTCCCGCGGCGCGCTAAGAAATGTGATTCTTCCCGCGGCGCGCTTAGAAATGTAGTTCTTTCCGCGACGCGTTAAGGTTGGTTCTGTCTGCCTTTGCGCTCGCGCTCTCTTGACCTTCTGTGTCTGCCTTCGCGCTCGAGCTTTCTCACGCTGAACCCTTTGAGTTTTCTTCTGTTTAATCTAGCCGTTTGCTTTTGTGTTGTCTTATCTTTTGTGCTGTTAACCTAATCTGCTTTATGTCTGAAAAGTTACTTTCGGCGCAGCATGCGCACCAACCCCATTGGTTGGCAGAAAAAGTGACTGACATTATCTTTTGAGATCTGCTTTTTCCATGCTTGACCAGTACCTTTTTCTGAACTGCCCATGCCTTTTTACTGTTAACCTGTCAACTTTTTCTCTTTTTCCCTGCTGCCGTATCTTTTGATATCTTTTGCTTTTGGAATCTTTTGCTTTTTGAGATCTTTTTCCCCTTTTTCTAGGGATTGTGTTCCCTAGGGTTTCTCTATAAATAATAGTATTATTTTTCCTAACACTACACACACAAAGCACTTAATCTCTCCTGTTCTCCTTGCTCTCTCTGCCGCCTCCCTCTCTGCCTCCGTCTTCCTCCCTGTTCTGTCCTGCTTTTCCGGTAATATATATATTATATATAATAATTTACTTATGCTAACTTATAATCAAGACAAATCGTTAAAACAATAATCTTATTTATAGGTTAACTTGTGCTTGTTTAAATTTGGTTCTTGCTTTATCTTACACCGCATCGTTTATCAAGTGAGTAATCTCGTACCTAATCCCTTTTTGCTTTTAATGTTTTGGGATGTTCATGTGTTCATACAAACTTAGAGTCTTAAACTTGTTTATGAGCTTTAGTCGCGCAGTATCCCATGTGTTGAGGACGTTTACTTGGCTGTTTATTTGTATGTGTGTATCATTAACCGCTTTGTTCGGCCTATTCCGCAGTTTTCATGGATCCATTAGATGAACACGGGAGACCTATCGTTTACGGTTTTCTTTGTTTACACTTGCACAGATGTTTTCTCGTTTTTGTGCTCAATTGGGAGCACGGATTGAACTATGAACTATGAGCTATGATCTATCTAGGCTTGATCAAAATCTGATTGCACCCTTGTTAAACACCAGACATACACGTGTTGCACGCAGATTTATTGTTATCTATGTATTGTATTAAACTTGATTTCTCACCAACACGCAAGTGTTTGACGTTTATTTTAACACATGTTCAGGTTTGCAGTAGCTGTTCTGGAGCTTGTGGACACATAGGAAGTTTTCTTTATTTTGGACCTAGATTAAAATGTATCAAGACAAGTTTTTGCTGTTCGAATATTATGATTATAATATATTGATTTATGATGTTTTATGTTATCTGTGTTTACTCTGCGCGTGCGCGAATGAATGTATTTATTAAATATTGACACCCAATAGTGTCACGAGTAATGAAACAATATGTGGCGCCCCGATGTATAATCCGCCTTTGGTCGGGGTGTTACATTCACAGACTCGTTGCTTGTTTCAAGTCAAGTCAATGATAGCTATATAGCAAAAGAGCCCAACATGAAGAAGTACCGTGAAAAGGCAAAAGGGTTGATGACCACATTTCAAGAGTGCACTATCAAGCAAGTCCCAATATCACAAAACAAGAGAGCTGATTCTCTAAGCAAGCTAGCATCCCTCACATTTGCACACTTCACCAAGAAAGTTTTGGTTGAAGTGTTGAAGACTCCTTCAATCCAAGAATTGGAGGTCCAAGATGTAATCACTGAAGAAGGTCCCAATTGGATGACTCCCATAGAAAAGTTTCTCAAAAATGGTGAGTTACCTTTGGAACAGACTGAGGCTGAAAGGGTTCGAATCAAATCAAGACAGTATGTGTTGCAAGGAGAAACGCTTTATAAAAAGGCTTACCTTGCACCACTACTGAGATGTGTAGACCCCGAACAAAGTCAATATCTGATCAAAGAGGTTCACGAGGGAATATGTGGAGCTCATTTTGGGCCAAGAACGGTGGTTGCAAAATTAATGAACCTCGGATACTTTTGGCCTACCATGCATCGAGATGCAACGGAACAACTCAAGAAATGTAAAGCTTGTCAAATTCATGCACCGGTTCCCAAAAGCCCTAAACACGATCTAGTCCCCATCTCCTCAGCTTGGCCTTTTCCCAAGTGGGGAATGGATATTGTTGGTCCATTCCCACCAGCCAAGGGTGGGGTAAAATTTTTGTTGGTAGCTGTGGACTACTTTACCAAGTGGCCTGAAGTCAAACCACTTGCAAAAATAACGGGCAAACAAGTCATCGACTTCGTATGGGAAACCATCATTTGCTGTTATGGATTGCCAGGAGTGTTGGTCACGGATAATGGGAAACAGTTTACTGAGAAGCCTTTTAGCACATGGTGCAAAGAATTCAGAATCACTCAAGTATTCAGCTCAGTTGCATACCCACAATCCAACGGCCAAGTTGAAAGAACAAACAGAACCATCGGTGAAGGAATCAAGACAAGGCTGGGAAGACACAACAACAATTGGCTTGAAGAACTCCCAAATGTTCTATGGAAATAAGAACAACCGAAAAAACAAGCCACAAACGAACACCTTACAGCCTAGTGTTAGGATCGGAAGCTGTAATTCCAGCCGAAGTTGGAGTTGTGACTCAAAGAACACTCAACATGGACCTCGAATCAAACGACAATGAGACCATGTTGAATTTGCAACTCCTTGAAGAAGTTCGTGATCAAGCCGCAATAAAAGAGGCTAAGTACAAACAGAAAATAGAAGCTTACTACAATGCAAGAGTAAAACATGAACGTTTCAAGCTTGGAGACCTTGTACTCTGAAACAATGAGGCCAGCAAGAAAGAAAACCAAGGAAAGCTTGGCCCAAAGTGGGAAGGGCCAAACAAAATCCTTGAAGCTCACAAGGGTGGATTGTAACATCCCGAAATTTCAAAGGTAATATTAATTATATTACTTATTAATAGATGGGAAGTTTACTCGGGTTATCAGGAAATAAATAAAAGAATAGGAGTTGGTATGGGTCGGGCTAGTGTCGGGTAATGGAAGTGGGTTATGGACTTGGGTTAATTGAGATAGGTTAAATGAGAATGGGATTTCAGAGATATAAATACCCCCAAAATCCCAAAATATCTCATTTCTCACCAAACTCCCTAACACACACTCCTTACACCCTCAAAACACACACATTCTAACCGATCTAGATTCGAAGCCGAGACCCGAGATTTGTTGATAGATCTGAGTTGGTAAGGTAAGAACTAATCTAACAAAGCTATTATTACTGAAAATGGTTAGGATTGGATGGGTTAACCGGACCCGAAACCCAACTGCCCAAATCGGACCCCTAAAACGTCGATTTTAGGCCGATTTGAGGGTTGGGGTTTGTAGGCGCCGACCATACGGTTCCGTGGGTACCAAAATCGAGTTATTTGGCTAAGAAACGAAGGAGTTATGGGCAAACAGATCTGCAGCGCGACAACTTCGCCTGCAAGATTAAGTTCGCCTGATGAACTTCGCCTGCAAGATTAAGTTCGCCTGATGAACTTCGCCTTCAAGCGTAACTTCGCCTTCAAGCGTAACTTCGCCTTCAAGCGTAACTTCGCCTAAGGATAACTTCGCCTACGGCCAAGTTCGCCTAAGGATAACTTCGCCTGAAGCCAAGTTCGCCTAAGGATAACTTCGCCTGAAGCCAAGTTCGCCTAAGGTTTAACTTCGCCTGAAGCCAAGTTCGCCTAAGGTTTAACTTCGCCTGAAGCCAAGTTCGCCTAAGGTTTAACTTCGCCTGAAGCCAAGTTCGCCTAAGGTTTAACTTCGCCTGAAGCCAAGTTCGCCCGAGGTTTAACTTCGCCTGAAGTGAGGTTCGTTTAGAAAATAAATTAAAAACCTAATGGAAAATGTGTTAAGGCAGCTTAACCCCAGCCAGGGGCTCTGCCCCTTGGACCCCGCTAGGGGCTGCCGCCCCTAGAACCCCGCTACCAGGGGCGCTGCCCCCGGACCCCCGTTCGTTGTGGGTCATATAAAGATAGAAACGCAACATAAGTAGTAGTAGCTAATTGATACGTGTAAATATTATACAGTTAGCCGTGCACAGCTCAAGAGGGGAATAACTATTAACGGAGAGCGTAACAGTATTCAGGTGAGTTTCTAGCCCCATTTATGTGTTATGTTTTCGGGGCTGTGTGCATACTCGATGTGTTGTTAATACATTTATCCTAAGTGATAAGTGTATGCCATATGTGGTATATGTGATGGATATGAATGGTTGCTTGTCGGTACGCGAACGATCTTCGGATATTGCGCGTACTGTCAGGTCAAAAATAAAGGTACGAATATTATACATCGAAGATGTATGAACATTACAAATGAATACTTGTCGGGGCGTGAACGATCTTCGGATATTGCACGTATCGACAAGAGGTATGGTTGTTAAATGAATGATGTAAAGAACGCCTAGGGTGTTCTTATGCTATGATGTAATTATTGTATATGTGAAGTAGGTGTATACAGGTACACGAATGGTATGTGAGTTCTACGTTCGACATAGTAAGTTAGGATGGCAAATCCCTCTAGCTTTTGTCGGACATAGACTCGGCTGGTGATGGCGTAGTTAAGGACTGCGGGCCTTATACGTAAAGTAGATGATAGATGTAAACGTAGTTAAGGACTGCGGGCCTTATACGTAAAGTAGATGATAGATGTAAACGTAGATAGGGACGGTGGGCCTTATACGTGTTACAGATAATAGACGACAACGTAGTTAAGGACTGCGGACCTTATACGTATTATAGATAGGCATCAGCATAGGAAAGGACTGTGGACCTTATACGTGCTGTAGTTGTATTGTGGTAGCATAGGGGAGGACTGCGGACCTCGTACGTGCTATGGTTTAGGTTGCAACATAGGGGAGGACTGTGGACCTTGTACGTGTCGTGGATGTAGGATGGTATAGGGAAGGACTGCGGACCTTGCACGTACCATAAAGGGTGAACATAGGTAAGGACTGCGGACCTTTGTACGTGTTCACGACCTTGAGTACAAATATAGACGGTGAACTATGAACGTACTCTCGGTAGACTGAGGTTAGGGATTGTAGATATGTATGTATGTATGGTAGCAAGTATGTAAGTAGAACAGAAGAGTAACTAGTGAAGTATGGATATGTATCTACGGATATGTATGTATGTGTATGTATTGTATGGCGTTCGATTAACTAGAACTCACTCAGCGTAGCTGACTTTTAGTATGCACGCAGGTGAGCTGATTACAGAGTTAGCATGAGGATGACACACGGCATGGATTGAACGGCTGGCATCTGAAGAAAGAAGTAAAGATGTTTTAAATATAAAGTTTTGTGTTATGGTATCAAAGAAAAGGTTTAACGTTTTGTAACAAATGATTGATGTTTTATATTCCGCGAAAAGTTTTAATAAACTCTGATTTGAAGAACTGTGTTTATGAGTAAATCCGACGCTAAAGTAGGGCTACCGGGTTCGGGGCCTTACATGGATCCTACAAGCTGACCGACGCAGAAGGCAAAAGGCTTCCAAGACACTGGAACGGCAAAACCCTTAAAAGGTTCCATGCCTAGTCTAAGTATTAAGATGTATTTCAAGAGATGTATAATTCTCCTTTTTGTGAACATCAACCCCTTGAATGAATGATAAAGTTTTTGCCATAACTTGTCTTTACTATCCTATAATCAGGTTGAGAACCTAGAAAGAAACTCCATGGCAAGGGCCATGTAAGGGGATGAGCTCCCAGGCCACATCGCTCAATAGGTTCAAGGGTTAAATGGAACTATATAAGGGGTGAGTACCTATATCAATCCAACTCCATGAGACTTAGAAAATTTTTGAACTAAAACTAATCTCATAGACATGTCTGAACAATCTACACCAATTCGTTCCTTAAACATCAAAAAGTTTACGAAAACAAAAACATACATTAAGTAATAATATAAAGGATAGCCAACATGTGTCTTTTACCTAATAAAGCCTTGAAGCTAAAGTGACTGCAGCACTAAACTTCTTAAGGAAAATTAGCTAAAATCACATCAAACAAATAAGACAAGCAATCAGCACACAAATACATAGAACATCACAAGTTTATAAACAAGGCCATTCTAAGGCCATAGCATCCATACATAATAAGCCAATTAAGGCTAAAACAAGGAAATCACAAGGATTCCCAAGAAAATGTTCAAGGGCCATAAAAGCCAAACACAACCACAAGGCATAAACTTTAAGAGTTCCATGCCAAACCTACATTGTTCAAGATTACAAAACATTGTTTAAACATGCTAAGAAAACTACGAATTAAGTGTTCAAACACCAGCAGCAGGCTTGGAAGTACTAGCCTTAACACTTTTACCCTTCTTGGACTTCTTGACTTGCGGTCCAACATCAGCAACAGCCGAGCCTTCAAGGCTTTCCACATGAGATCCGTCGTTTTCCCCAGATAAAGTCTCCTCACTGTCACCGGAGCGGGAACGTTTCTTCGACCAAGACTCAAGCACCTCCTTAGAAACCTTCTCATCAAGGTCGGCTGGTTTCAAACCCTGCAAAACTGAAAGAGGCTTACCATAGCATGATGAAACTTCACCCACATAAGGGTAAGTAAGCCTTTCCATCGCATGAACTGAACCGGTGAAAAGCTTGTAGGCTTCAGGGTTGAACAAAGGAGACTGCTCCATAGGCTGACCGGTTTCGTGATGATGAAAGCCTGTAATGAAACCCAAATGCTTTCCATGGCCTAGCAGCTTTGTGTAAACATCACCCAGCACCGAGTTAAACTCTTTAGAATGAAGCAAGTAGGATACAACCTTCTTAAACCCATGCTTGATCAACCACTTGTTATCTTCAAAAGTTTGGGTAACCGAAGCCTTAAAGCCTTCCTTCTCCATCTCGAAGGCTCTCCTTTGCACCTCAAAAGCTTCACGGTCAGCATCCAACCTAGCCCTGTTGTAGGTCCCCGTGGGGCGTCGCCGATCGATACGAGATCCACACGAGGTCTAGGAGTGCGGAATCCTCCTAGACTCGTTTATTGGTGTAGAAGACGAAGAACACGATTACACACAAACACATACACGAACAAACACACGAATGGGATAAACACATCTGCAGATCTTTTCATATAATAATCAAAACACTTACATACCAAACACGAAAACAAATGACGGCCGACCCGAGGTGAGCTCTACCTCGGGTCGTCCCACACGACTCTCCTTCTCGGTTTCTCTCTAGACAAAATAAACTGAACACTAAAACACTCTTAATTTCTGGATTCCAAACCTAAACAAGACACACATGTATATATATAAACGACTTCACATTCTTGGGCCTGTAGGCGAAGTTGTTATAACTTCGCCTAAGGCGAAGTTGTTCGCAGAAGTTGTTACAACTTCGCCTATGGCGAAGTTGTCCTAACTTCGCACTTCGTTTTCGCTTAACAGAATTGCATAGCGACGGTCACAAAATGCACCAACAGACTCCCCTTTGACCGTTGCTCTCAATTCTAACAAACACAAAAGATCATCTGTTACAAAACATGCACCAACACCTGTCAACTTCCATAGCTTTCTTCAGCCCGACCATCTCAATCTCATGGCCACGAGACAACTCTTAAATCTTTTTCACAAGCGCTTTCTCCTTATCTGAATAAAATTCAACTTCCTTCTTCATGGTCGCTATAGAGACCTTCATCTTCTCCTTCGTGATCATAAACTCCTCATATTCCTCCATCCCTTTCCTAAAACGGGTGACACCTTCTGCCAAAAGGGCAGAAACGTTGGAATAGTTCAAAATCAACCGGGACAACAAGGAGTCACCTTCCATCTTGGAGATAGTATCACGAACCCCCGGAGGAGCAAAATGGGCTAAAGCATCGGCACAAACTTCAGGATCCTTGAAACTATCCCCAATCCTGACACTCCATTCCGACACATAAATCGCATTTCCATCCAACCCTTGAACGACTGGCATCTCAACCTTCTTGCCAGCCGATTTCTTCTTCTTAAAAATCACCAACCCCTGTTCCTTCTCAACCTCCATAATCGGACCCTGGTCTTCAGAAGCTTGAATATCATCGCTTACCTCAACTGGTTCATGAGAAGATGAGGTAGCAACAGACTTCGGAAAACGTCGTGTGGAACGACGAGTGGAAGACTTTGGAACATCAGTTTTGGTGAACCCTTTAACGTTTTTCAACCCCAGCATACTCAGCACCCTCAAAACGACCCTTCTTGCCTCGAACAACCGAATCCTCCCCAATAACGGCTGCAGCATCAGTAAAAGCAACGTCGGAAGTATCATCACTCTTCAGGAAATCCAAAGCAGACATGACTGCAAAAACAAAATAAATCCATTAACAAATATATCAACAAGGTAAACCAAGTACGGGATAAACAAGCGCATACCCTTATTATCCCTCATAAGCACGGGATCCCGATTAGGCTTATTCCAAAGTTTGCTAATTCCTAATAACACAAGAAGATGTTCGGGAAAAGGGCGAAGACGTGAAGGACATTCCCTAATAAGTTTCAGAAGCAAATCGTTCAACTCTGATTTGGCTGGTTCAGGCTCGTTTAAAACGGCTTCAGGTTGTCTCCAAACAGGTTTAAACGGAAGGATAGAATCGGAAACAAAGAAAAAACAGTCCTTCCAAGAACCGAGGGTTGTAACCGCCGAAGAAACCAAACACTTTTCAACCTTGGTGTGTTCAAACGTATACTAATCATCGTTCTTTGCCAAACGAAAGAAACGGAGAAAACTCAACAACGAAGGGTCATAACCTAAGGCTCTACACAAAACTTCAAAGTGCAAAACCCTAGCGAGCCCTAACGGATGGATTTGGCTAAATGATATACGATAATACTCCAAACATTAAGAACAAAAACCGAAAAAGGATGTCGGATGTTAGAAAATTTGAAATGACGGCAATATAAAGCGATAAAACCCGCCGGACAATGATCAACGGAAGAGTCGACCGGCGGAGCAACCGGTTTGTACTTCAACCCTATTCCCCATTCAATACAGAACGATTCAACCTCTTCTTGGGTTAATCGGGAAAAACTGATCGAAAGGTCCTTTTTGGCAACCATAATTTTGAAAGAAAAAGGAAGGATCGAGACTAACCTGGAGATTGATTGAATGAAACTTGAAAGTGTTTATGGTGGAAATTGTTAAAAGAAATCTGGAAGAAAGTGAATAGTTATCCCAACAATAACTATTAATGAAAAAGCAGTTATTGGGAACTACAATATGGCAGTTACCATCAAATCAACTGTCACATCAATAATTCAAAAAATAACCAAAGCTGAAAAAAGCCTTGAGGCTTACAAGCCTCGAAGCCTTTAAGCAATAAACAAAATGTGTAAAAAAGTCAGAAGCCCTTGATCTTACCTCTCAAACGCCTCTGACTTGGGGGGCTGATGACGGGGGTAGCCCAAGGAAATAATAAAATGGCTGGAACATATTATCGCTAAAAGGGTTAAAAGGTTAAAAGCTTCAAATCCCGCCTAAACTTATGTAAATAAGCACCCACGTGCTACAGTACAATGTCACATCAGTATTCACATCCTTGTCCCCTCTGAGCAAAGGACACATTCAGATAAAGTATTATTATTTTATCTATGGACCATCGGTCCAAAGTTTCCCGCCCACTAATGGTCAACTCTCTATGCAAACAAGAGGCTAACTAGTTAGTTACATCAGAACTAAAAGGCTTACATCTCCTCACCTATATAAAGGATGCTTAGCCATAAACACAAACACACCAAGATCTGGGCAGATAACACCATCTCCCTAATCTTCTCTTCTTCCTTGAGAAATATGCTCTTAGCTTATTTCTTTCTTACTTCAACAACTCCATAGCTTCACCAAGAACATCATCCCAAAACCGATTCCAAACATCACGGTTCTTGATCATCAGTGAGCTATAACAACAAACAACTAACTAGTGAACCTCCTTCTACGTTTTGCAAACATAGAGGGACACCACGACCTGTGTTAGGCTATCCTGAACCCTTGAAGCCTTTTAGCCTAACCAGTCCACTAACTATCATTGGTCTTATCTTTGTTGTAGCAATATGTATCTTCTATCTTTTAATTTTTGGTTAAAGACTTGCTATATTTACATTGGTTCTCCAACTTCCCAAAGCGGAAAGCAAAAGCGTTTAGTGTGATGTGTTTAAAGATGATTTATTCATTTGGCGTGCGCAAAATGCTCTTGTGTTTGAAGGTAAATCGATAAATATTAATAACGTGGTTGGCAAGATAAAGGCGCTATGCTTTTTGTGAGTAAAGAACCGGGGAAAGAATGAGAGTCTCACGTGGGAGAAGTGACGTGGCTTTAATTTTATGTTATAACCTGTGTTTGGGTAGTGTTTTATTATATATTTTGTTTGGGATTGATGTTTGTATAATGTTTGGGGGTGGTTGGTTGTTGTTTAGTCGTTGTTGGTGTCTTGCTTGTAATGATAGTGAATTTTAACTATAAAATCTTGATTGGTCGTTAAAAAAAAGTATTCGGCTTATAAAAACAAATGAAATGTACATGTATGTGTTTATAAATCATGGAGAGAAATATGTACATGTCTACTATTTGCTAAAGTATTAAAAAGTTACACACCATTCTCTTCCCACAATTTGATTTAAATTTACCTCCTTCTCTATCACAGCTTAAAAAAACATCACAATCCATGTAAGACAAATGCCTAATTTGTAAAGTATTAAAAATATATGGTATTGTTGCACATATACTTTTAGCTTTTATCAATTATAAAAACTTCAATTAAATAAACATAAAATATGTGCCAAACAAATATTGGATGGTTGTTTTTCTTGACAACACATGGGTGTATGTATGCATATATATAGAGAGAGAGAGAACCCTCCATCTTCTAACAGAACTTACTTTCCTCCCTACAATGGCTAAGGTTTATCCTCAAACTCCATCATCTTCTACATCATCTTCATCGTCACCATACGTAAGCTCAAAACAAGAATGCTTCACAATATGGATGAAGTCTCTAGTCTACAACAGCCATGGATGCACCACATACAACTCAAATGGAGAAATCGTGTTTCGTGTTGATAATTACGACAAGAAATGCAGCTCACAAGTCTACTTGATGGATATTCAAGGCAACGTGCTTTTCAGAATACAACAAAAGGTATGTAACATGTAATATGTTGTATGCATCATGTTAAAGTCATTCCACTGTATTTCCCATTAAACTCAAAACGATTATAATAAAGTGACAGCCAAACGTGATTATATTTTTGAATATTCTTGATGCAGAAATTACGAATATTCGGATGTTGGGACGGATACAAGTGGGATTTTTCGAAGAAACAACGATGGTTTCGTGTAACAAGGAAACGTCAAATGATTCATGTAGATTTAGGGTTTTCTCAAAGTGGTTACAAGATTGTTGGTGGGAAACTAGGGTTCAAGATTGTGAATCTTGATCAAGATGGTAGCTCGGTTGCGGAGATTAAGCGAAAGCAAACGGCTTCGGGTGTGGATCTTGGAAAGGATGTGTTTGTGTTAACAGTGGAACCCAATATAGATCAATCATTGATCATGGCGATTATTATGGTTCATGGGTTGATCCATCGTCAACTATAACCATGAAATTTACAAGCTTTGATTGTGGATCTTGATTGGTTGTAAATCATACAAATTTTGCTTGGTTTTTGGTGACTAATTCATGATTTAATTAGGTGGATGTACCTACCAAACATGGGAATATATATGTTGTATATACAATTGAGTTTTAACTTTTTATTATTCGTTATCCAAAATTTTCGATAAAATTTGTTGCATATCATGAGAAACTATTATTATCATTAAAGCCTGGACACTCTGACCATCCTTTTGTTTGAAGTATGAAATGTGATGAGTTGGCCGTCTACCTAGACTGAGACCCATAACTGAGAAAACCCGTTATTAATTAGTTAATTACATAATAGAGTGTTCAAACTAGTCAAAAGTCAAGATTAAGGAAGTTTCGTGATTCATAACTTGAATAGAACAAGACTACAAGCCATCAAATAGGTTCAACAAAATTGAAATGATAAAATAATAATAATAGAATACTAAATGTAAATTTTAAGTATTTTTTAAATATACTAATTAAAGCAGCTAATAAATTAATTGTGAAGATGTAAAGAAGTTAAGATGCTTTGACAGGCTGGGAGAACCGGAGAAGTGATATGATATTAGGTGGTGCTTTACACGTATTAATTGTGGTTTACTGGCCACATCATATGACATCATATTTAATTTAATTTAAATATATGTCAACTATAAAACATACTAAAAATAGACAGAGATGAAATCGTAAAATAAAAAGTATAAAAAGGCTCGTATGTTTTGTTATCCTTTTTTTTAACTAAATAAAATGTGAGTCTTCTAAAACTTAAAAAGAAACGTAGTAGGATAAATATATAAGGGTTTCAAATCTCACAAACCTGAAAAAGTTATAGCTAAAATTATGTCCTACCGTTCAGCCGAACAAAAAATAGTCCCGCTGCGTCACGACACCCAAACATATATTTGAAAATATATCATAATCAAAAAATAAAATAAAACCTTTTGATCCAACCGGCTAACCATGTTACATGTCCACACGCCCGGCCGTCTAGTTTAAAAACGAGTAGTTTAAAACCAACAGAGAGTCCGACTTCCAATCTGGTTCGGTCATCAAAGCATTGCTTACAAGGCCCGTTTAGCCCGGTTTTCAGTTTAGTTTCTATACGTCGTGCATAAACCAACTGGAGTAGAGATGAGAGTCTCATGTCCTCATTTTTAACAAGATAAGCATTTGACCTACATGGTGATACTTAATAGTTAAGTCCATATTATCTTGAACAATATCTATTATGTAAGGCATATAATATCAATTATGTAAGGCATATCGACTACATATGATATTGAAATAATAAAGTTGATATTTTCTTAAACATTATCTATTACGCAAGACATATCAAATATGGTCACCTTTACATAATCTTGTATTTCAATTATGGAGATGGGTAGACATCAACTTTAATTTGGTCCCAAACCCAAAACATTTATTTGGCTACAAAAAACACACTTGTCAATTATGTATAGGGAAGTTATATGTATGCATCTATAAAATATCATGTAGACAAAGGCAACAAGGGAATAATGCCATGATAAGTAGAAGGGTGACAAAAAACAAGATCACAACACCACATGGCTACATGAAGATTTGGAACCCACATAAACACCTTGAAAAGGTGTTGCAATATTCAACCACATGAACATGATATAAAGTGGAGACCAACATTTTTTGGGTCAACACCACGGTCCATGGTTCGTCTTAGGAGTGGGGCTAGATGAGGATGGTTACCCAAGGCAAGTTGGCCACAAATTCCATTTTGTAGTTTAAATAGTATAACATTTTTAATTTTTAATACATAATATACAAGTCAATATAACCAAGCTATCTTTAATCTCAGTAATTATGTTAAGCATATATATATACAATCCGTGTTGAAAGTTGAAATAGTCAAAAATAAAATAAAATTGTTAGCATTATTTTATCAAAGCAAAAGTTGATGTTGAAATCCAAATAAAACAAATAATAAAGATATACAATATAAAGTGGCATGTATGGAAAGAAGAGGTATTTAGTAATGGAGGTCATAATCATCTTTACATGGATTTTGCACTCTGTCTATTCCAACTGCCCAACAAACATATATTGAACCAACTTCTATATAAGAGTTTTTTTTTTTTTCCCAAAAAGGCGATTTCATTAAAATGACCCACAAGCTGGCCAAAAACACTACAACATGGGCGACATAATTACACCATGGAAAACTAACATCAATCTATCCAAGAATATGATTTTTTTTTAGCAAATTACCAAAATAGCACATTTCTTGAGAGAGAAAATACAAAATAGCACGTGAGATTTCATTTTCCTAAAATAGCCCTCGAAATCCAACTTTCACGTGAGAGTAGGATATTCCCCGTGAGTTTTCTTGGATCAATCAAAATTTGCCATGTGTCAAGCATCCCTACCTACCACGCAAGTTTTCTTCACAAATCTGTCTTAAACGTTACTTTTCGAATCAAATCTAACCTTATGAAAACCGACTTTAACTTGATGTTTCAAGCTGTTTTCGTCTCCAACGTGAGTTTTCAAAATAGATGATTTTTGAGTTTTTTTTTAAATTCATCTCCGAAGATGAATTTCATTTGAATTTCGTCTTTTTTAAAATAATTATATTCTTCATCTTCTTCATCATCTCATCTTCTTCATCATCTTCATTCTACCGGACACCACCACCACCATTAAATTTGAGTCGAACCATGTTCCACCGCCGCTATCACCGCCGCCACTGCCGCCATTAACAACAATATCGTGGATGTCTGTGGTGGCGGTGACGGTGACCGGAATAATCACCGGCGGTGATAGCGGCGGTGGTGGCGGTGGAACATGGTTCGGCTCAAATTTCATGGTGGTGGTGGGTGGTTATGGTGGTGGTGGTGTCCGGTAGGATGAAGATGATGAAGAAGATGAAGAATATGATTTTTTTTAAAAGACGAAATTCATTTACATTTCATATTCGGAGATGAATTTCAAAAAAACTTAAAAAAACATAATTTTGAAAACTCACGTTGGAGACGAAAACAGCTTGAAACATCACGTTAAAGTTGGTTTTCATAAGGTTAGATTTGATGCGAAAAGTAACGTTTAAGACGGATTTGTGATGAAAACTTGCATGGTAGGTAGGGATGCTTGACACATGGCAGATTTTGATTGGTTCACGAAAACTCACGTGGAATATCCTAATCTCACGTGGAAGTTGGATTTCGAGGGCTATTTTGGGAAAAAGAAATCTCACGTGCTATTTTGTATTTTCTCTCTCACGAAATGGGCTATTTTAGTAATTTGCTCTTTTTTTTAATCTATGGAACCAAGTCATTGATTATAATTAATGGGTGGTTTAAATTACTCACTGACAATATTGTAAATATAGGAAAGGAATCTGATCTATAATTATGAGTGTGAAGAGCATAATACACAAGGTACACCTTTCAAACCTTTGCTATTTAAAAATACAATCCCAAAGATTTACTCATTCACTCTAATATCTTTATACTTTGATGAATCATCTATCCAAGATATCGATGGTTAAGTAAAATCTATTTATACGTTCTCTGTTCTACTTTTAAATTATATATATATTTTTATGGCCATAGGACTTGAACCTCATCTTTTAGAAAGACAAAATTTTATTCGATTCCTTGTGTAAAATTTAAACTTACATATATATGGAAAATATTTTTACATGTGTTTGTTATTCAGATTCTAGTTATTATGATATTGTTAACAAACTTTTAGATCCAAAATTATTATGTCCAAGTTAAATCCGAATCGATTAGATCAATAATTTACATGTATTATAATGAAAAGAAATACTTATACGTATTACAGTTGTATTCCTAAACTAAAAAATCATCTTATTTGTATTTTTATTAAATTTTAATAGATCAAGAAATTATTCTTTTTAACATCTTGGCCAGCTCGGTTTACCAGGTCAATTCCGAACCATAAACAAAACCTAGAAACTCGGTTTTCAAACCATAAACCACACTTCTAACCCATCCGATTTAACTCGGTTGGTTTCTAACGACTCGTAAATATCAAAGCATTTGCACCAAGTGTCTAAGCATTAACACATCTCTTGTTTCCATATCTTATTTTCACATGTGAAAATTGTTAAACGAGACGATATTTAAGGGCGGTTCGTTAAATCTCATGGGGTGGCTTGGAGGAGATTTAAATAATAATTCGTTATTATTTATTAATATTATATAAATTTTGATCAATTCAAGAAAGAAACATATGAGTTTTGGACCACATCCATACATAACAGATGGATTATACCAACTGGTCTGGATTCTGTCCTTCTTGTCTGGTTTTGTACCAGACCAAAAGACTGGTTTTATATAAGTTTCATTGTTTCAAGACCAATAATTGGACCACGTACGCTTTGGTCCCAGTTTGGTCTGGTTTTTTGTCCATCGCTAAATTCTAGCTTGATTTAATGGGCCTAGCACACCTTGAATATTATGAAGCAACTTAACCAAAAATAATTATTTATTTAAAAAAAAAACAACCCATTTTTATCTTCTTTTACTCATAACTATATCATGACCAAAAAAAAAAAAAACTATATATTCTCGAAGGGATGTCATATACAGACATCGCTTGTCTAACACATACACAGAGAAATTAGAGTTACAACTTTTTGCACCATATGCAACTCGTATTGGTCTATACGAGTCGTATAGACCCCTAATGTCCCGTATAGTTCTTGTGGCCCTATATGTCTCGTGTAAGCCTTATACGATTCGTATAGCTAGCTCTCCGCGGATGAACTATACGCCTCGTACAATATCTCATTCATGTTCATAAATTTTCAAAATTTTCGTCTTCACTCATATACGACTTGTGTAAGACTACTCTCATTAGAAATCTCATAATGAGATTGGTGTGTCCAAAGTTAAAAAAGAAATTGAAAAAAGAAAATAATGCAATCTAGATTGGCAATCTAGGTTGGTGGAGCAAACCTAGATTGCAATCCAAACTAACCCCCGATAACTTAATTATTTAATTAACTTTTAATATTCTAACTAAAAAAATAATTAAATACACAATATTTCTTAAAAAAAATTATGAACATTCCGATATAAATTTTATTAAAAACGGATTTCGTTAAAAAAAAACATTTTTTTTAAGTTGGGATGGGTTGTGAATGTGTATAAAAGATTGGAATGAGTTAAATTATGGAATTTTTAGATACACCGTGGGGTGTTTAGGAAACACCCACCCATTAAGCCACGGATCGGCCGATCCGCCACTTATGGCTTGGGTGTTTTTAAAAGTTGTGTTTTTTTGTCATTTTGTTGTCTTTTTTATTATTTTATTATGATTTTGTCATTTTGCTGTCTTTTGTTTTATTTACCCCTTATTTTTGTTTTGTTTGGTTTGTTTTTTTGTGGCTTGGGTGTAACCGTTTCTTGATCGGTTTTGGAAGGTGACAACGAAACAACAATTTTGTATGTCGGGTGAAAAGGAACAAGATTTATATAATAATAACGACTTATGTTTGTTTTCTTTTTTTGTATGTCGAGTGTGGTAACAGAATTTTTGTTGGTTTTAAACTAATAACGAAACAACAATTTTAAAATTGAAAACGAACAAAATAAGCATAACGCATAACCAGGTTTATAAAATAATAATAATTAATACATTATGAGTTCGAAAAAAAAAACCAAACGAGTTCGGGAAAAAAGTAACAGCATACAAAAAAGAAATCTAAAATGTGGCACCACCCGCGTCGTCATCGCTCCCCATCTCGTCGAAACGTGGCGCTGGTACTGTGTACTGGGCTCCATGCTGCTGGGCAGACAAATAACCAACCATCCAGCTCACTTGACGCTCTAGTCTCCGTAGGCAGGAGTTAGCGGCCGCATCCAAACGCACGGCGCGGTGTGTACGCGGAACGCGCTGCGGGTGCTGATGCGGTGGCTGTTATGAACACGATAAATTAACGTTAACAAGATACAAAAAAAATCAAACGATAAAATATAACGTACCTGATCACCGTCCTCCATGTCCTCATCACTGTCAACCTCGGCGCCCTGAATATCCACCTCCGGCTCCTCGATTGGCGGAGGCTCAACAAGTGGGACCTCTATGTATGGGCCAGAATTGAAATTAGTGACCAGGTAATACTGGCGCCCAATCTTCTTGACGATTTGCATGCCCTGTGCCCGTCCACGGTCCAGCTCTCGCGGCAGAAGCGGCGGCTTAAAGGGTTGATCATCCAGTAGGTGCTCGTAGCCCAAAGACAACGCAATACGCATAACGAACGTGCCACCGACCAATTTCCCGCGGCCCTGCCTGTGCGAGTAAATGGCGAAGTAGTCGCCGAGACAGCGAGCTAGGTTATAGTGTCTCCCCGTAAGCAGGCATCGCAAAAAAAAGAGGTCACGGAGGTTGCAGTGACCCCCCCCCCCCCCCCCCCCCGGTGACGACCCTGTACGGTATGAGCAATAAGCCTGTGTAGGTACCTGTACAAAAAAAAATAAAATTTAATATTATTATATTATATTATATTATATTATATTATATTATATTATATTATATTATATTATATTATATTATATTATATTATATTATATTATATTTTTTTTTTGTACAGGTACCTACACAGGCTTATTCCTCAATTGTGTACAAGCCCAGCGCCCTGGCAAACTCCTCCATCGACAGATAACGCCAAATCCCGAAAATACGGAACCGAAACTCCTCCTTACTGGTATCCGCACCCTCAACCAGCATCGGGACCTGCAAATCTCCCTCCGGGCGTGGCCTGAAACAATATTTACATGTTAGTTAAATCTACTTTATTTATAAGTTAATTGAAAAGGAAAAAAAATACCTGAAAACGAACGTAGAGTCAAACTCTAACGTGAGAGCCCGATACGCTCCATGCTCTGCGGTAAACAATCTCTCCCACGATGTATCCTTCCCAACAATTCTTTCTATCATGTCTTCTGCCCGAACCATATTTATAAACTCCCTAGACAAGGTCGAGGAAGGTTGTGGCTCCATTTTCCGAAGCTGCGTAAACCGGATTTGATAACCGGACTGCGGGTCAAACCTCAAATGCTCGTAAACATCAAGTACTTCGTCCCCAAAAATGTATGTATCCGCCATCTGTGTTTAACACATAAATATAACCGGTTATTGTCAAACCCGTAAGCCAAACCCGTTCCCTTGTTAAACCCGTAACCAAAAACCCGTTTCATCATCAAACCCGCCCATAAGCCAAACCCGTTTTCTAACCATCCCGTAACCCAAACCTGTTTCACTAACAAACCCGTAAGCCTAACCCGTTTTCTAACCATCCCGTAAGCCAAACCTGTTTCACTAACAAACCCGTAACCCAAACCCGTTTTCTAACCAACCCGTAACCCAAACTCGTTTCATCATCAAACCCGTAACCCGAACCCGTTTCCGGGTCAAACCCGTAACCCAAACCCGTTTATCATCAAACCCGTAACCCAAACCCGTTTCCGAGTGAAACCCCGTAATCCAAACCCGTTTATCATCATACCCGTAACCCAAACCCGATTTCTATCCATCCCTTAAACCAAACCCTTAAATCAACCAGTTTGATTACCAAACCCATAAACCCTTAATCTAAATGAACACCTATATCAAAATAGAGTAAAACAGAAGTATCATAGTTACCTTATTGTTGCCGGGTCGGAGTTGGTGTTGTTAAAGACAGAAGAAGTTCGGGACTATTGGGGGACGGCGATTGAGGGTTTTTGTGCGAAATATGGTGTTGTTTGAGATTGAATGTGAAAAGTGATGGCGGGCGGCGGGTTAGGGTTGTGTTTAACTTTGATCCGCGGCTTATCACCCAATCCGTCGCTTAGTAATATTTTTTTTTAACTTATGTATCTAATGTATAAATAAATTTTATATAAAATAATTTTATATATTCATAATATATAAACAGAATTATACTAATAAAATCACAAATTTGATATGGAAGCAATACTAAATTACAAATTTGAATATATAAATGAATTGAAACTAATAACAATTAACAACACAAATTTGATATTAAACCAATAATAAATTACAAATTTGAATAAATACAACAAAAGGCACTGGATATTACATCAAATTCTATACAGAGACTAATTTCTAAGATCATCTTCTGATAAGCACTCCAAAAATAGCATCAACACAGCAGCTTTTTCCCGTGGCTCTCCACTCACCGGCAAGCAAGTCATCGGAATTCGTGTCGGCCCACGGCTACAGGTTTGCCCCCACTAGAAATGGGGAATAATCAATCATTACGCCCGGGTATCTTAGCCGACAGTAGCTCCCCAGCCACCCGGAATGTCAATTCCGGAGCACTCCTAGATACACCGGAACTAGTACCGTATACAGGTACCGTTATGCCCGCATATCTCCGATATCAGCTGGCCCTTTAGATTTATCATGCAAGGCGACTGTTTGTGGGGACACCGAATTCATCAAAGATCGGTGCCATCTTCCTTATTACATTGGAAACCCACCCCATGGAGGTTGATACGGGACTTTATTATTACAGAGCTACCAATGCTTCCCGACACAATCACCAAAATCCCAAGTAAAGGACACTGTCGGGAAATATGAAGGGGGACTACTAAAGTGTTCCACCTGCTCACGGCAGTTGCACTGGTAGTTCAAAATAGCATCTACACAGTCACCACTATTATTTTTAAAATATATGTAAACAACCGAATGCAAAAAAACAAGGTTGAAAAATGTATATTTTTAAAATCTATTTTATATATATTATTAATGTATATTTTTTAAAATCTATTTTATATATATTATTAATAAATATATATTTATATATATTTTTTAAAAATCTATTTTATATATATTACTAATAAATATATATTTTTATATATATTTTTAAAATCTATTTTATATACATTATTAATAAATATATATTATATATATATTTTTAAAATCTATTTTACATATGTTTTTAAAATCTATTATATATATATTATTGTTATTTTGTAATAATAACGGACTCCAAAATAACATCTATGCAGCCATCACTATTTCAGAACGAAATTATTATGGCTGCATAGAAGCTATTTTTGGACTCCGTCGTCATTATTTTCCGCCAACATATAGTTTTATCTGGGCCTTTATTTTGTAATAATAACGGACTCCAAAATAACATTCACACAGCCACCACTATTTCTGAACGAAATTATTACGGCTGTGTAGATGCTATTTTCGGACCCCGTCGTCATTATTTTCTGGTGTTGACTGGTGGTGGTGGTTTTGGTGGTATAATATTGGGGATGTTTTGAGTGAAAGGTTGAGCGTTTATTTTGATTTTGGCGATTTGAACGGTTAGAACTCGTGGGTATTTAACATCTTCAAAAAATAAATTCGATAAGCCGCGGATCCGATTTACAGCAGAATCCGCCGCGGATCGACCCCTAAGCGGCGGATTCGATCTACTTTTCGAAGATATTTATTAATATTTTAATATTTCTGGTACTTTTTATATATTTTTTAAAAAAATATATTTTAACATGATATATTTAATTATTTAAAAAATATATATTATCGAAAGAATTTTTTTAAATATCATTTCTTATATTTTTTAAATAATTTTTTATCATGTTTTATATTTTTAAATATCAAAATTAAAACTTGTTAAAAATATATTATTTTAAAGTTATATATTGTAGCATGTTTTATTTTTTTAAATAAATATATTATCAGATATATTTTTTTATAAAATATATTATTTTTAAGTTTTTATCATGTTTTATTTTTATAAATAATGTTGGTCGGAGCACTCCAGCCAACAATATATTTTAATATTACTGGTACTATTTTAAACTAATAATAATATATTTTAATATTATTTTAATATTACTCCACTAAAAATGGATTTAAACTAATAACAACACAAATTTTATATTAAACCAATAATAAATTACAAATTTGAATAATGACATAAAAAATCACTGGATATCACATCAAATTCTATACGACTAATTCCTAATCATTTTCTTGTTTATTAGCACTCCCAAAATAGCATCAACACAACAGTTTTTTGCAGTGGCCCTCCACTCACCGGCAAGCAAGTCACCGGAATCTGTGTCGGTCACAGCGCTCCGGTCACCGGAATGTCAAATCCGCCAGGATACACGGGATAACTTTAAATAATGTACCCTATACAGGTACCGTTATGGCCGCATATATCCGATATCAACTGCGGCGGCCCTTGCGACCTATAATGGAGTCGTTAACACCGGGTCCATCAAAATCCCCATAAATGACACTGTTGGGATTTATGAGGGGGGACTACTAAAGTGTACCACCATCTCTCGACAGCTGCACTGGTAGCACATAAGTTCAAAATAGCATCTACACAGTCACCATTATTAAAATAATATATATTTAATTTTATAAATACATATTTTTAAAATATATTTTATATATATTATTTTCTGGTGGTTTTGGTGGTATAATCTGGTGGTGGTTTTGGTGGTATAATCAGGTAATCTGGTGGTGGTTTGGGTGGTATAATCTGGTGATGTTTTGAGTGAAAGGTTGTGGGTGGTATAATCTGGTGATGTTTTAAGTGAAAGGTTGAGCGTTTTTTGTGGTTTGGACAAGT
Source organism: Bidens hawaiensis (assembly GCF_021521415.1). Lineage (NCBI taxonomy): Eukaryota > Viridiplantae > Streptophyta > Magnoliopsida > Asterales > Asteraceae > Bidens > Bidens hawaiensis. Next base: position 1,292,898 of record NW_027491282.1, on the reverse strand, counting down.
TGAACGGTTATAACCCATGGGTATTTAACATCTTCAAAAAATTGTCTGGATACGCCACGTATAGATCTATCCGTCGCGTATCTGTTTGAATCCGCGGCGTATCGATCAATCCACGGCGGTTCTTGTTTTGGATAAAAATCTGCTAAAGATTAAGTATCCAAATCCGTTAAGTGAGGTAAGGTGCTAACTTAATAATGACAAGCGTGTAATCGTAATATTGGTGAACACAAAGGTTTGATCACGAGGGAAAAAGCCCTTAATCAAGATAGTCTTACTTCAGTCAAAACTTATCAAGGCAATCTTTGGTAAAATAGGTTCGGTCAAGGATTAATGAGAAAATCTTTGGTCGAATTACTTTAGTCAATGATCAACAAGGTAACCTTTGGTCGAGGAGTATATGATTATCGTGATCTCTGGCACAAAAAACCCCCGGACGATGAAAATTATCACCGTCAAGTTTATTAATGGTAAAAATCGGGTTACAAATGTGGTGGAGTTTATGATCGAGATTACAAAGTTTGCTAGTGTGTAGAGAGAGTATTTACTTCAGCTCTAGTGTGTGTCAGTACATGTGTGTTTTTCTACTTGATCATAGCTCATTTAAATAAGATAATAACAATAACAATATCTCCTAATTATCCGGAAGTCTTCCACTTAGCCGCTCCACGATCTTTGACCACATGCCATTAGCCATCCAGCAGCGATATAAGCGGTAGACCAAGTCTAAATACCGTTGTTGTTATTTAAACATCAATCTTCTAGAGAATTCATAAATAATCAGCTATGTTGAAGTATGATCCTGGATCCATGCTCCAGCTAGAGGTTGCTCTACGAAGATAGTTGATACAAATACGTCTTAAAGTTGCCACACCTGTCTAACACATCACCATACTAAACGCAATCATTAGTAAACAAGTAATACCGAGGATCATCGATCCTTTATATCCTGATACATATTTCAAGGATAACCTATCCATAAGACAGTTAAGGATAAAGGATCCTCAGTATAAAATTCATGGCCTAACAATTCTGATCTACTTTTAAAGATATTTATGATTATTTTTAAATTTCTGGTACTATTTTATATTATTTTTAAATTATATATTTTATCATTTTAATTTTTTTTTAAATATATTATTTTAATTTTAAATATCATTTTTAAATAATTTTTGTCATGTTTTATTTTTTTAAAAATCAAAAATCTTAAATATCATTTCTTATATTTTTAAATAATTTTTTATCATGTTTTATTTTTTTAAACAAATATATTATCAAATATATTTGTTTAAAAAATATATTATCTTTAAATTATACATTTTATCAAGTTATTTGTATTTAAAATTTGATGATAACACAAACATTTTATTCGTAATTATTCATAATAATACAAAACATTTTATTGATTCATCCTAAATAAACTGCCTCTTCAGTTTGCACTCGCCAAGTTTCCCTTATTCACATATACTCTTTTATACGATCTTCGTACAAAGACCTCCATTCGTGCGCCGCTTCATTGTCGTATCCTTCCAATTGACGTGTCGGTAGCGGCACGGGGAAATTCCCTTATAATTGTATGTTGAGCCAATGATTATCCGCCACATTTAAGACTCCTATTACAGGGATCTGAGATAATGGTTCTGGACTCATTCTCATTGGGAAGTAACTCTCACTGGAGGTCAGATGGAGATTGATTAAAACACAGTCATACGTCTGAGCCACTACGTGTCCGTGCCCTGGTAACTTAAACCACCTACTCTTTTGCTGGAATAAAGCAGACGTTGAGTAGTCCAGCGAATCACGAACCGTGTCATAATTACCGTTTATCTCGTAGTTCAACCGGTGCGTCCACCACGATTTGTTAGTGTCCATCTCATTCCTCATGCTTGCTCTAACCTCCTTCCAGTTCATTTGACGCATGCCTGAGCCGACTGCGATTGCTCTGAAACCGCAATTACCATCTGGCTTTACATCTTTTATACCTGAAATGAACGGGTATGCCCAGGTGGGAATGAGGTGCCTATAACTTTCTATGATTGGGACCCCCTTTGGGTCACGCAGTAATGGAAAACCAAGGTCGGTTGGAGTCTCTTGCTTTTTAGATGAGCGTTTCGGTGGTTTAGGTATCTTAAACCGGGCCTGAGATTGAGACTGTGAATGCAAAAACGTATGGGTGGGGGCTTCGGGTGTTGGTTCTCGTGACAGAGAGGGGGCATAGGAGCTGTGTCTGTGGGGATCAAAAGACATGGAGGGGGCGTAGGAGCTGTGTATGTGGGGATCAAATGACGGGGAGGTGGCGTAGGAGCTGTGACTGTGGGGATCAGTTGACGGGGACAGGGAGTACGACCTGTGTCTGTGGGTATCAGTTTACGGGGACGGGGAGTACGAGCTCTATCTAGGGGTATCTCTTTTCTTGGCTTGTTGGTTTAGATTTGGACGCCCCCTAGGGTCCTCTCGTTTCTCAGGCTCCTCCTTGTTTGATTTCCCAGGAAGAACATACATTATCTTTGAGAATAGAATTTTTTTTTTTGCATTCGGTTGTTTAGTCCTAGAACTTGTTTTTTCACATCTTCCCGTTCCGCTTCATAGTCTGGTTCTTCGTGTCCAACAGACGCCGGACTGAAATCTAGCTTCCTCCAAAAGGGGTCTATGTCTTTTAATGGAATGCGTATATTGTTAATAGTGTACTAGTTAAGCTTACAAGCACACGGCAAGCCCCATGATGTTTGTAACCGGTGGTCGCACTCCGCCCCCGTATCTTGCAATGTGTCAAACAAGGTCAACTCTTTGTCAAGTTTAGCGATAGAAAAAAGTGACACCCTGTTATGTAGCTTGTCAAACAAAGTCAACTTATGGTACTTCTTGATCCTAACACGAGAGTCTTCAAGGGTCGCACTGATTTCTTCCATTTGGGAATTCACGACTTCAAGGGCAAACGCCGCAATAGAGTCTAGCGAATTGTTCGGCCCCGGAAGGTATCTCTTCAGGTTCGCGTGTTGGCCCTCTACTCTGTTTGTTGTATGCTCGCCGAAGTTTAGTCGGTCGTCAATCCAGCACAACACGAACTTCTCTTTGTAGGGTACCAACCAGTTGTCGCGAATATAATACCAAGCCTCTACAAACATATAATAAAAAAACATTTTAGCCCATGTACAACTAGAATCTAAAATCATATGTACATAAAGGACAAAGACTTACCACGTTTGCCATGTCCAGCTAACGCTGCTTCCATTTGACCGCAATTGTAGTCGTACATAGATTTTGTTGGCGAGGCATATAGTACTTTCCACCAGTAATTGAATGATTTAAAGATATCATCCTGGAAAAGACTCTTATGCTTTCTCTGTATGTTCTGTATGATGTGCCACCTACAAAGGTTTTTGGTAGCATTGGGAAAGACTGTTTCACAGGCATTCATCAAGGCTTGGTCCTTGTCAGTCAGGATGACACGCGGCTCCCTGCAATCGACGAGCATGTGTTTAAGGCGTTCCAGGGCCCATGTGAAGTTACACTCTTGCTCCCTAAAGATAACTGCGTGCACAATACAGAAAGACTTTGATGTTGACGTCACACCAACAAACTGAACGAACGACCACTTGTACATGTTGGTGTTGTACGTCGTGTCAATCAACAACAAATCTGGGAACGCACGCCACATGGTATGCGACTTCTCGTGACAAAAGAAAACATTCTCCGTCCTATTGGCGGAAGGATTCTCCCATGTGTAAAAGGTAAACCCATGGGTTTGAAGAAAATTTTCAAATACCTACGTTGGGTTTAACAAAAAATAAATAAATATTACAAATATTCTTATTAAACATCATTATTATAATAAAATGATAATATAAATAATATTCTTATTAAATATTACAGAATATATATATATTTTATATACGATAAAACAAAACAATATATATTCTAAATAATATATATTAAAAAGACACTTACAAAATAATAATATTCCGAAAACAAGTACCTGCATGGGGGTTTCACTAATTTTATCTTGGTCATCAATAAGCTTCACGACGTTGTATATATCCCTAGTAATACATTTGTTACTGGGAAACATTTTCTTTATGGCTGACTTAATTTGAGCAGCCCTCAGACCCTGCCTATGCAACGTCGCAACCATATCAATTTTCTCGTCGGTCAGTTTCCTTAGTGTCGGGTGCCCCTTCTCAAACAAAACAGGTTCGTGGTTGTGCGTCTCGTTGACAACCTCTAGCTTCCAACAACCACCTGGCGCATGGTACCTCCCGACAAGTTTAAATGGACAGCCCCTTTTAATATTCCCGGTATGCCTCACCGTTCCCTTGAGTTTTGGTTCCCCACCTTGATTGCATACAAGTTCAACACTTCTCTCTCTTGAACGTTGCACTGAGATAACACAACCATGCTCACGTCCTGTCTTCTTAACCCAATCCACCAACTCAGCAACAGAATCAAAATACTGATATCAAATAATGTAAATAAAGTAATATTTAGTAACGTGTTGAAAAAGAATAATAATATTTTTTTAAAAAAAAAGGTCATACATTATTAGTTACATACGAAAATGTCGTCTCCCGTATGTAACGATCACCATCATCATCATCATCATCATCATCATCATCATCATCATCAACAACAACAACATCAACATCGCCATCGCCTCCTTCGCCGTGAGCCTCTTGAATGCCATCAACGACGTTGCTCGTGACTGGTCTTGCCATGTATGGTTGCTCTCCTAAAGGTAACTGGTATGAATTCTGGGTTCCATAATACGGACCGTCTACATGTAACTGCTGCGAAGACTGACCATAAGACTCCTCGACTCTGGCCTCAAAAGTATTCGACGATGTCCTATTATCCTCCAGCCACGAAGGGTGACTACCTCCGTATATGATATACCCCTGATAAAAATTATTTGGCAAGACAACGTAAATATTTAAAAAATAACTAACGCGCTGTTGTACTATATAAACACACTAAATAACCTGGTCAGGATTTGGTAAGTCGTACTGCTCGATATTTCCATACCCCGGATCATGGTTCAAGTCGGGAAGTTCATTCAAATCTGGCAAGCCCAACTGCTCCGGCTGATGGTTGTATGCGTAGCCCGACTGCTCGTCGTTTCCGTCACCAAACAAAATATCATATAAGTCCATTATATTTTAGCAAACACAAAACACAAATACTTTCCATATTTTCACAACAAATATTTTCACAACTAAGAAAAAGAATCGATGATATATGTCTGGTCCGGAATTCATGATATATGTAGAGAAAGGGAAACGGATGTGCCAAAATTAAATTATTGTCTTGATTAGCGGCGGATCGATCGATCCTCGGCGTATTAGGTACGATTTATGACGGATTTGATCTGCCGATGTTGACTTGTACTCGATAAGCGGCAGATCGACCACTAAGCCGCGTATTTGGTACAAACATAATTAGACAAAAGCTGTTGACATAATAGGACAAAAGAGGGTGATCCTCGGCGGATCGGGCGATAAGCCGCGTAGTGGGTGGGTGTTTTCATTTTTGGGTGGTGTTTCTAGTAGGACCCTTAAATTATGTAGATTTGAGAGAGAAATTAATTTTATAATGTAAGATTGAAATTGTGAGATTGTCAATGAGAGTAATCTAAATGGTGTTTGGAACTTTGGATAACTAACCTGGGGTTCCAAATATCTCAATGGCTCTCAAAACTATGTTACCTTAGTTAAAAATAAAACTTATTTTCATTGTTGCGGGCCCCAAATATCCAATTCTAAAAGGGACCGATCATCTTCAAATGCTAAAAACATTTCAAATCCGAAAAATCAAATCTTTCTAACGCGCAGAGAACAAAATAACTCTAGCTTATTATTTTTGTTATTTTTCAATATGACGTAGTGGTAAGAAGTATGGTTTTCTTAATGAAAATCCAAGTTCAATACCTACTTACAACACTTTGAAGAGGAAATGAGTGACTCAATAAAGGAACACTAAGATCTTTATGTTTTCCAGTTCAATCCTAAGGCTAGCTGGCGGTGGCCTTTTGTCATTGGGTCAACTTGTATGAAGTACCTAGGCAATCTATATTTGTTGGTCATTCAAAAAAAATTCTAGCTTATTTTTGGTTTCAAGAACAGCAAGTACAAAATTAAATTGTGATTTGCCTTTAATTTTAAGAAGCAACACAAACTATAAATTCCTGCAGTTTGAAAAAACCAGAAAATATTTACCTGCTTAATGATCTCATAATTGAGCGCAAGTTGTTCCATTTTTATTTTTTAGACGCACGCCCGATTATTGGTCTGGATTTTGACCTTCAGGTCTGGTTTTGTACCAGACCAGAAGACTGGTTTAATACAAATTTCAAGACCAATTGTCCTACCAGACCATGGATACTTCTTTATTTTCAAAAGTGGCCCATCACTATTCTTATTTTACCCCCCCCCCAAAAAAAAAAAAATTATTAAGAAAACTTGTTTTCATGGTTGTGGGCCCACATATCCGATTTCACAATGCAATGAGACCAATCAACTTCAAATGCTAAAAATATTTCAAATAATAAAAAAATAAAAAATCAAATCTTTCTGATCCAGAGAATAAAATAGTTCTAGCTTGTTTTTTTTGTCAAGAACAGCAAACATAAAATCAGATGTGATTAGGCCTAGCTGGCCTTTGATTTTGGAAATGCATGCGCAACTAGTACCGTACAACTCAGTAATGCATCCTAACTCGTCAATGAGGCGGAACACCATTATCCAAGATTAAGATATACAAGAAGAAACATTAACTATAAACTGGTGTGGTTTAAAAACAAAACTTTACTAAATAATTTATGTAAAAAAAATAAAATAAAATCATATCAACATCTTATTATCATACTAACCTACAATGTATAACTAATGCATTTTAGCTAAAACAACCATAAGCCCTTTACCAATTTTAACATCTATCTTGGGTCTTCTTCATCTCCTATGAAATCGCATCGTCACTGCATATAATGGTGAAAGATAAAAAGTTAAACAGACCCGTTTCGACCATGTTTGAAGGTTGACTCTTCAAACCACCATGTTTGACTTTCTTTATGAACATGTAATTTTTGACACATTACCACATTTTGTCCAAAAAAATTACTTGCAATTATCAAACTATTTATATAAATAAAGAAAAAGTTATGATACCTGTGAAATCTTGGTTTTCTGAACAAGAACATCTAATTTTCTTTCGAAATCTTCGATTTCAAGTTGAAGATCTTTTTCCTTTTGTAGAAAGAAGTTTTCAGAGCAATCTGTAGCGAGTTCCTTCAATCTTTCATCATCAAGATTTTGACTTTTAGTCATATTTTCAACCTGTTTCTTAATCTTCTCCAACTGTTTCAACTTGAGCGTTAACTGAACTTGAAAAAAGACTAGTTTTTCTTGAAAACAGTCAGCAAGAGCCTGTAAATCTTGTTTAACTTTCACAAGGGTATCTTCAAGAACCTGCTTTTCTGCACGATGTTTATTAGCTTCATCCGTGGCTTTCATGGCTGCTTTCCCGTTTACTTCAAATGTAGATGCCATTTTTTGTGAAAGCCTTCTAAGTTCATCTTGAAGCCGTGTGGCTGCATTTGCATTTTGCAGTTTCATCTTTCTCAAACTATCCTCTGCGCGTATGGCTCTTTGTTCCTGCTCAGTTTTTGAACGCGTTAACTCTTCAAGATCGGTCTCAAATTCATGAGCTTGATTCTTTAACGCTTATTCAAGATTCTTGATGTAGGATTCAAGCTCGTTTATCACATGGTTTGACTTTGACAATTCTTTTGACTTTGACTCGAGATCGTTTTCTAGGCTCTCTATTCGTGCTTCGAGTTCTGTTACGGTTGTGTAAGACGATGTTCACTCGTATTGCATCTTTAACTGCTCATGAAGTTGACTACGCTCGAGTTTATAAGATAAATCGTGATTTTCCTGCTTAATGATCTCATAATCGAGCGCGAGTTGTTCCATTTGAATTTCAAGATCGTCTTTATCTCGTTTATATAATTCAACTTCACTATAAAGGTCTATTATTTTTTGCTCTAGTAAATATATTTCCTTTACGTCACTATGTTGTTTAACGATTGCTTCCAATTCCCTTTGTTCCTCGTCATCATCCGTCTCAGATTTTGACTTTGACATCTCCAAAGCAAGAACCAACTCAGTATTCGACTCTTGCGTTTTTTGAAGTTGTAAACGAAGATTGGAGCTTAAATCTTTCTCATGATTCAATTCTTGTCTCAATTCATCAAGAAGAGACCAAGGATCACCTTGGTCAATCAACAACATACCGTTGAGTTTGACTTCTTCCGTCTTAAGTTTTTCACATTCGTCCTTTAATGCATTTCGTTCTTCTCTAAGTGAAGCTACTTCCTTTACAAGATCTTGACTCTTTTTCATCTCTTTCACAATTTGCTTACGAAGCGTTTGTAATTCCAACTCTGAAACATTGGCTTGTCGGGTCAAAGCTGCAACTTGGACTTTAAGGTTTTGAATCATAGCATCTGAAGAACCATCTTCAGAAGTTTCTCCTAAAGTACTTGTGGAAGAATCATCCGTACTTAATTTAGGATCTGAACCGTTTAACCAATCCCATTGTGATGACTTATCTTTTGTGATTGAGGATTCATGAGTCAATTTAGCGTTTTTTGGTTCATGTTCGAGTGGAGTATTAATCCCAGAACTGCTTTCAGAACTTAACAGCATGATATCAGATCCTATGGATGCTTCATAATCTCTGTCAATGTCATTTCCCATCTCATTATCCTGAGATATTAGCTAAATAGTTAAAAACTGAACTACATTTATATATAAACTAAGTTATATATAGAAATATATAAACCTACTTCAGTAGGATTTCCTCTAATGTTTGCTTCTAAGTCACCGTTTTCAAAATGTGTCCTCAAGCTTTGATCAGAAGTCCCTTGCACCCTTTGAATCAATACCTAATTCAAACGAGATACACAACCGTTAAACTTAGATAAACAAATCAACTTAACATTATTCACAAGGAAGAAAGGACTAACATGCAAAACTGCTGAGGAATTAGCATTTTTAAGAGGAAGTGATAAAGAAGAAAGCTTTGTAGCTTCTGCATAACTTGCAAAATCAACTGAAACCTCTCCAACACAACCGAACCTTGAAGAAACCTACAAATTGTCAAAGAATCAAGAAATTAGTTGACTTTTTTGGAAAGATATTATAACTATATAATATAGTTTACATTACAGTAATCTGTACCTTTGCCACAATAAAGTGATAGATTCTCTCATGAAATTTTCCAGTTTTGGGGTCCTGAGAAAACTTCACAGTTTCATAAACTGGTTTTTCCCAATAACAGCTTCCGTCTCGAACTTTGACTTTCTCTAATCTTGAAGTCGGTTTTCCAACATCAGCAGGAATAATGGATATAGTCAAAGCATCTCCTCCTAGCTGTGACAACTGCATATACATAACATACATCTAAACTCCACATTTGACAAAACTGCAAAGATTATTTCACAGCATGAGCAAGATGATTTTTTTTTATCATATTTATAAACAGTAGACGTTTGTTTTTACAAATAAACATGTGAGAATAGTGTATAAATGTGAATCATAGAACTGATCTTACAAGGTGAACACGTGCACTAATAACCAGAAAATATGCTTTTAAGGTTAGCTAAAGATCATAAATATAGTTTAGTATATATTTCTTGATCTAGTCATTTATTCTGTTGACGGTATAGGGTGCTTATTATTATTATTAAGTAACCTAATACAGCCAAGTCACAACCATCTTCTGCGTCTCTAATTTCCACCTTTTCCGCTTCATCCGTAGTTACCTTTGCGGCTTTGCTGCCTTATCACCGTGACGCCATCCACATATTATTATCAACATACGCATCCAAGCATATCTGGTTTGACTATAATTTTATATTTACATTATGTTTGTCAACTCAGTAAGCATTAAAGTTTACCTTTTTCTCATTCTACTACTAAACTAGTCGTTTATTCGAGTCAGTACATTACGAGTAGTCAAATTCCCCTGTTCCAATTTGAAAATTTCACATTTTTCTGTGGATATGTTTCCTTTAAGTTCCAAACATCAATATATATAGTAATCTTCTTAGCATTAACCTTATAATCAAACACTGAAAGAAAAATAAAAAATAAAAACACCCATAAGGGTTTGGGACGGGTTTAGGTATTCCCAACCCCATACCCAGTTATTAAAGCTCGTCCCAAACCCAGCTCAAAACATATCTGGTATTTGTCAGGTAATTATTCGCCGGGCATCGGGATTACCCTTTCGGGTTTACCCATTAATTAAAAATTTGCATCGGGTATATCGGGCCCAAAACCCATCAAGTATCTCTCGGGTTCGGGTTTCACAGATATCCCTACTCCCCAAAATCTTTAAATAACTCTCTCTTAGACATATCAACAAACACCTTACATGCAATATTATGACAAACACGTTCAAATGGTCATAAACAAAATTATTACCTGAGTTGCATGAAACTGCAACTTAAACACAATCTTGATCCTGTTCTTCTCATTCCTCCATCTCGATGTCTTAAACATTTTAAGTCAACTTTCACAAACATCAAAACCCTCAATTGTTGACTCAAATTTCACACCATAATCGATCAATCAACACGAAATTGCACAACAATTTTGAAAACCCAGATCGTAAAACACACAAATTGAGCAGAAATTGATGAAAAGATGAAAAATTGAGTTTTTTTATTTATTTATAATTGTGTAGCGGTGTAAAATTGGCTCAAAATAGCAAGAATTGACTTTAAGAATTGGTGAAAGATGACAGGTGTGATGGGTTTGATTAAGTGAAGCTTATCTGCAATGACGAATTGGTGATTGATTCTTTAAAGACAACAGATTGTGTTTTCTCTGGTTTTTGTGTTCATGAATAAAACAAATTTTAGGTACAGTTGTTATATTATTATGCATTTATGTGATTGATTGAAAGTAAGTAGAAAGTTATAAGAAGGCAAAGTTGTTTTGAGACTGAACTAGTGTTATACCCGACACCGTTCAGTAGATAAAAAAACGTGCGTATATGTAAATAAAAGTGACTTTGTGTTAAAGAAAAAGATTAAAGAATACGAAAATGAATTGTTTACTAAAAATAGAACCGTGTAAACGAAAAAGATTTCGGTTGTGAAAGATTGTTTGACCAACTTTTGAAAATATATAAATAAAATAAAATAAAATAAAAAATAAATATGACCATTTATCATATAAATATATCCATCCTAAAACTAGTAAGAAATGTTATATTTATATATTATAGTCTTAAAAGATTATTATTAAAAAAAATATGACGGAAAAATATTTCATGAATAAAGAAAAAAATTGTTAACATACTAAAAAAAATTCCTATCAAGAATTATCTAGGAAAAGAAAATAGTATGCAGATATATGAAAAACAAAATATATGAAAAATAATAGTAGAAAGTATATGGGTTGGAAAATAAATCAAAAAATTTAACATGATAATGACCAAATCAAAATAAGGGATGAAATTCATATTAATGGTATTTTTTTATCTTTTGATTAATTCAGATTCTGAAATTAATTACATAAAGGTCTTTTTTATTTAATGGGAATGCCTTTTGAACAGATGGGAAAATCGAATGGTTGGTTAATTGTAAGTTTTACAGTCGGTTTCGGTTAAGTTCAGTTGATTGTCTAATTTTTTATCTTTTTTCCAGTTGAAAATGATTTAGTTATGATTTTTCAAGATCAATTATTAAGTTTCGAAGCTGAAATATATCAGTTTCAAGCTTGGTTATGGTTTTCAAACTATGTTATAAATAGTTGCAACAAAATTCAAATGTTCGAAAATAGAAACATAGATATAAAAGATGAAAATAGAGGTATAAAAATTTTTAAAACACAAATTTATATGGTTCGATTAAAGTTGTTTAAGGAATACTAATTAACTGTAACCATATTCGGATGTTCATTGTTGTTGATTTCGGTTAATAATTCGGTTTCCGGTTACCAAGTTACCTTTAAATATGATAGTAACTTGAAATAGGGATGGGACATGGTTGTCACTGTTGAGATGCTAACGTTATTTGTCAAGACAAATGGAGACAAAAGGAAGCTGTTGAAAGATATTGAGGCTTAGCCAACGGTCGAATATATGGTGTACGTGGTCATATCATTTATTTATTTATTTGTTTTCATTGAATTATTAATTTCACCTTTTGGAGTATTTTTTTAATTATTCGAAAACGACTCTTTAACCCCACATATTTGCCCTCACCCTGCCCAGCTGATGATAACCCATTGCAGTATTTTTTATTATTTTTTATTTTTATTTTTTTTACCATCATAATATAGCCACTGTTTTGTTATAAACTCGACAGGTTCATTGGTAGACCCGTGTAAACCCATTTGTTTGTTGCGTACTTTATGTTATACATTAAAACTTAAAAGAGATATTAACATAGGGTTACTTAATAAAATTTGATCAATCATTTTTTATGTCGCTAAAGTGGAGAACAAATAAAGAATTCTCTTTTGTCATCATCAATTTTAAAATTAAAATGTAATTGTTTTATATAAGTTTGTATTTTTTGAAGTAAAATTGTATTAATATGCTAAAAGTTCGGTTAAACGGATTGTGTTCATATCACCCTAGAATATCTGTGTTGTGTTTGTTACGTCTGTCATGATTTTGAGACTGTAAATTTTTGAGTCTGCGTTTAGACCCACAAACTTATTAACATGGCTCATTTAACATCACATATTGGACCCTGAAATGATGAAGTCCTTGTTGGAAATATTGTATTAATAAAAACCAGAAAATAAAGAAATAAGAAATAATCGACACAGTAAACCGGGTTTGTGTTTAACACAATTCTCTTAAACAGATTCTCGGTCTGTTCCCAGGGTACTCCGGTTCGAAACAGAATCGGTGCTCTGCCGGACTCGGACACTTGCCTGAAACGAAATCGGAAATAACGCTATTGCAGTAGGAAGAAGATGAAGTGTGTTTTTGAGTTGGTGTGTTGACTAAAGAATGGCCATCGTATTTATAACCAAGAGTCATAAACATATATTTAATTCAGAGTTATGACCATTAAAGAATATTAAATAATAATAATATTCATCTAATGACCATTTAGTGTAGAATTGAAACTGAATAATAATCATAATCATTATGATCATCAATTGTATTGACCAAACAACCAATTTGAATTTCAAAAACGAATTCAAAAAATTGTCTCACGCGGGCTCGGGTTTTCGGTGTTGCATTCGTGTCCGCAACACAAGTTCGATGAATTTCTAGTCCAAAAACCCAAATTTGCACCTCCCTGCTGTTGGGTTTTATACAAGATTATCAAAGTTCAAATTAACCATATTTAACAAGAAAACGCAACGGAAGCTTAGATTTTAAAACTTGTTATGAACATACCATTATGTTAAAACTAAAACCCGGAGAACAAGGATCAATATTACAAGAACAAAATGCTCACAAAATGTAAGTTGTACCTTCTTATACCTTATAAGAAGATGTAGGTGGATGAAGAAGATGATGTCTTCAAATGGCAAGGTTGCAAAGGAGAAACCCTCAAGCTTTGTATACCCCAAGCTTTTGAGCAACAACACCAACTTGTTGCTAGGATTATAACACTTGAACAAGCTCACAAAACACCCAATTTTTCTGCCCAAAATGGCCGTGAGTTTTAGAGAGAGAGAGGAAGAGTGTTTTTGCTTGTTTTTAACACTTGAGAGTACTTTGAAGGAAAAAGTAAAGTTGCATGTTATGTGTGTGGAGGATCAAAAAGGGAACCCATCATAAAATGCAAAGAGCATCTTGGTTTTGATTGGGTAAAACCACCACCCCACATGGGTGGCCGGTTTTTGTATTTATTTTATTTTATTTTTTTTTTTGTTTTGTTTTAACAATTAAAACATCTCCATCTCATACTTTATAAAACTAATTTTATAAAACATACATGCTATCTTAATTATTTAACCAATTAAATAATTAATTTATATAAATAAATTATCCAGATAATTTATTTAAATCATCAAGTGTAATTATTTAGAAAACCAATTTTCTAATTGCGCAGTGTTCGGTATTCGTTTAAGTGATCAAATCACTAAAAGAATACATTTGGTGTTGTCTAGCTTGTTATTGGGTATGACCCGACTTGGATCAAACACAGTTAGCCACATTAATATAAATATGTGTCTCGGGCATATGAAATTCCAACAATCTCCCACTTGCACGAGATACATAGAAAATTAATGCAAGTGGTGAATACCGCCTAACAACAGTTCACCACCCCTAATGTGTTTGACGAAGTGCCATTCAATAACATCATCCCTTCAAGTCCCTTACTTGATATGATTTAGGTGAATCTATCATTATATCCCTTTGTTACTAGATGTCATGTTGGATCTAAGAGACATAGGCGATCATTCTCTTTACAATTCAACTTTATCAGGCCTTAGACATCTAAACTCTCAACACATAAGAGGAACAAATTCCATCTTGACTGTATACGCCTCTCATTATCACTTTATATTCCACCCGAGCTCATCCTTATGTACCATCTTTTACGAATAGCGAAGGGGAGAGTCAAAGTGTAATATTTGGTGAAAATCAAGACCCAGTATACATCTCAGGTCTAAGGATAATATGAAATTCTCCTTTACTCAAAATTACTAATGATCAGGTCCATCGACTCCATGTAGTAATATTGACAGCGGGTCAGTCCAATATTTGTATCCCACAAATATCTATGAACCTTGGCAGCAAACCTATGCTCCATATTCATTCCTTATGAATATCCACCAATCCTAGTTCATAATAGTCTTGCTTCATATTTGTTCCCACAAATATGATCGACTACGGACTTTTAGAATAAGATAATTTATTCATGGATTAAACATGCAAAATTAGAATTTAACTCAAGATTCCATAATCATATAAAAGAGTTAAATTACAAAAGTCTTTTAAACGTAAATACAAAATAGATCAAATCCAATTACTAGAATATCGAAGTCCTAAGCCACTCGCATGACGCTCATGTTTCGGTCTTTCTAGGAGCTTCGTGAATGGATCCGCAAGATTTTGATCAGTTCCAACTTTGCGAATACATATCTTTCTTTTTTCAACTTCATCCCTTATGTAGTTGAATCTCCGCTCTATGTGCCTTGTCTTTTGGTGCGAACGAGGTTCCTTGATTTGAGCAATCGCACCCTCGTTGTCACAAAAGATTTCTAGGGGTTCTTGAATGGTAGGGACCACCCCTAGATCAGTAATGAATTTCTTCAACCATGCAGCTTCCTGAGCTGCCAATGAAGCGGCGATGTATTCTGATTCTGTAGTGGACAATGCTACCACTTCCTGTTTTGAGCTCTTCCAAGAGACAGCTCCTCCATTAAGAGTGAACACATACCCAGATTGTGATCGAGAATCATCTCGATCAGTTTGGAAGCTCGCATCCGTGTAACCTTTTATAGCGAGTTCCTCCTCACCAGATCCATATATCAGTAACATATCCTTAGTTCTCCTAAGGTATTTCAATATGTTCTTAACAGCCATCCAATGACTGTTTCCTGGATTCTGTTGGTATCTGCTTGTCATGCTCAAAGCGCATGACACATCCGGTCTAGTACATATCATCGCATACATGATGGATCCTATAGCAGAAGCATATGGGATTTGTTTCATTATCTCTTGCTCACCCTTTGAGCTTGGACATTGAGCTG
Source organism: Bidens hawaiensis (assembly GCF_021521415.1). NCBI lineage: Eukaryota > Viridiplantae > Streptophyta > Magnoliopsida > Asterales > Asteraceae > Bidens > Bidens hawaiensis. The sequence continues at coordinate 1,277,167 of NW_027491282.1, read as the reverse complement.
AACTTAATATAGTCCCTCTTTGAATAGGTACCAAACCTTTCTTGGAGCTTTCCATCTTGAACCTTTTCAAGATTTTATCAATGTATGTACTTTGGTTCAAACCTATCAAGCGCCTTGACCTATCCCTATAGATCTTTATTCCCAAAATATAGGCAGCTTCACCAAGATCCTTGATGGAAAATCTACTTCCAAGCCAAGCCTTAACGCTTTCCATGGTTGGAATGTCATTTCCAAATAGTAGAATGTCATCGACATACAATACTAAGAAGGTAATTATACTCCCACTAGCTTTCTTATACACACAAGCCTCATCAGCGTTCTTGATGAATCCAAAATTTTTGATTTCTTCATCAAAAAGATGATTCCAAGTTCTAGATGCTTGTTTCAATCCATAGATTGATTTCTTTAACTTGCATACTTTATTAGGATGTTTCGGATCGACAAAACCTTCAGGCTGAACCATATAGACATCTTCCTCAAGATATCCATTTAGGAAAGCGGTCTTGACATCCATTTGCCAAATTTCATAATCATAATGTGCAGCTATGGCAAATAATATCCTAATAGACTTTAGCATTGCCACAGGCGAAAAAGTTTCATCATAATCAACCCCTTGAGTTTGAGTGAAACCCTTAGCTACAAGTCTTGCTTTATAAGTATCCAAGTTTCCATGTATATCAGTTTTTCTTTTGAAAACCCACTTACTTCCAACAGCTTTGGAGTTGAGTGGTGGTTCAACCAATTCCCAAACTTGGTTGTCATACATGGATTGCATCTCAACGTTCATGGCTTCAAGCCATTTGTCACAATCATTCTTGGACATTGCATCACGGTATGTGGTTGGTTCATCCGAATCTACCACGTAGCAACCTTCTACAAAAAATCCATATCTTTCAGGTGGATTGCTAACTCTACCAGATCTGCGAACGTTTTGTGTGTTTTGATCAACCACTTGATCACTTTCAACAACCTCTTGTTGAGTGCTAGTATCAACCAATTCTGTATCATCTTGTGGTTCTTGATCCTCATCAAATTTCATTGTTCTATTATTAGTTCCTTCCTTAAGGAACTTAGTTTCCAAGAACTTACCCTTTCGAGCAATAATAACCTTTTGCTCACTAGGGTCGTAAAAGTAATATCCTAAATCATCTTTAGGATAACCTATAAAGATACACTTAGTGGATCGGACTTCTAATTTGTTTGGGGTGTATTGCTTTACATAAGCTTCACAACCCCAAACTTTTAAGAATGATAGCGATGGAACCCTTCCATGCCATATTTCAAAAGGTGTCTTCTCCACTTTCTTGGTTGGAGCCATATTCAATATGCGAACGGCGGAAAGTAAAGCATAGCCCCAAAATGATAGAGGTAAAGTGCTTCTAGCCATCATCGATCGAACCATATCTAATAGGGTACGATTTCTCCTTTCAGACACACCATTATGTTGTGGTGTTCCAGGTGGAGTAAGTTGTGAAATAATTCCACAACTCTTAAGATGATCTTGAAAAACACCACTTAGGTATTCACCTCCTCTATCACTACGAAGTACTTTGATTGTGGTCTTGAGTTGTCTTTCTACTTCAGTTTTGAAGTCTTTGAACATTTCAAAAGCTTCATCTTTGTGTTTCATTAAGTACACATAACCATATCGACTATAATCGTCAATAAAGGTAATGAAGTATCTTTCACCATTCCTAGTCATTGGTCTAAAAGGACCACATACATCCGAATGTATGATACCCAATAATTCTTTTGACCTTTCAAAAGTTTTATTAAAGGGTTGCTTTGTCATTTTGCCTTGTAAACAAGATTCACATACATCAAATGAATCATACTCATTTGTTTCTAGAATACCATTCTTGCGAAGAGTTTGCATGCGATTCTTGCTTATATGTCCAAGGCGACAATGCCAAAGATAGGAATCACCCAAGTCCTTCTTGAGTTTCTTGGTGTTGACATTGTACATTGAACTACTATGTGACGCACCAATTTGATCTATTTCATATATACCATTCATGGGTATAGCTTTAAAATAAAATATGCCATTCATCAAAACATGAATATCATAATCTATAAATTTAAGATCAAAGCCACATTGTTTTAAAAGGGACACGGAAATAATGTTTCTTCTTAACTTAGGAGCATACAAAACATTCTTCAAAATTACTTCCAAACCACTTGGAAGCTTTAACATGTAGTCTCCTTGGGCTTGGACTTCAACTCTTGCTCCATTGCCCATAAAGAGACTAATGTCCCCTTTGTTGAGTTGTTTACTTCTTTTGAACCCCTGCAACAAATTGCAAATGTGAGTTCCACATCCGGTATCAAGTACCCATGTATTTGAAGAAATAACATTTAGTTCAATATGTATAGTAAAGATAATACCTGAGGTATGCCCCGCATCCCTCTTATCTTTTAACGCTTTGAGATAGGTCGGACAATTCCTTTTCCAATGACCTATCTCTCCACACTCAAAGCATGGATCTTGCGCCGCAACCTTTTGCTTCTTTTCCTTCGGTTTGGTGGGCGTGATGGCTTTCCTCTTTCCCTTTCCTCGGACGTGGCCCTTGCCCTTAGCAACACTTGCTTTGGGGTTGGAGTTATGTCCCCTTTTTCCTTCATCGATTGTTAGAACGGGTAAAGCCTTTTTACCCATTCCCGCTTCGGCCGTTCTTAGCATTGCGTGAAGCTCACCAATGCTTTTGTCCCACCCATTCATGTTATAATTCATGACAAAGGTTTCAAACCTTTTGGTCAAAGAGTTGAGGATCAAATCCGTAGCCAACTCATTAGACACGGGACAATTCAACCTACGAAGCTTTTCGATGTAGCTTTTCATCTTTAGGACATAAGATGAGACGGTTTGGGTTTCCTCCATACGACATGCATGAAACGCTCGAACCGTTTCGAAACGTTCCGCTCTAGCTTGTTGAAGGAACATTTCCTTCAATTGAGTTATCATGTCGTATGCCCCATGATGCTCGAAATCCTTTTGGATTTCGGGAATCATAGTCCCTAACATGAGGCAAGAGGCTTGTACCGAATCTTTGGTGTACTTGACCCAATCGTTGTAAGCCTCCTCATTTTCCACGTCAGGCTCGTCGGGAATGGGATCGTCTAAGACATATGATATCTCTTCTTGCTTGAGAACTATTCTCAAGTTGCGATACCAATCCATAAAGTTATTATGGTTTAGACGATCCTTTTCAAGGATGGTTCTTAAGGATAGGTTACGGGTGTTATGGGTAGAGGTGTTGGCATTGTTAGCGGCCATCTACAAAATTTAACAAAATTCTAATTTAGTATTATAAACAATTTAATTATTAATACCCTTTTATTCCAGATTTTAAAATAATAATTAAATTCTAGAATCCAACGATAAATCAAATTTCGGTTAGGTGACCTTTATCCCGTTATTTGGTTTAACAAGGTAGTCAATCTTGACAATTGCAACCCTTTGCAACTTCTAGATGTATGGGACCATTCGAAATCCTTATTTCGTGTTGGTATGTTTATCCCATCAACACCATTGGATCCCATGCTTAGGTGACCTTTATCACATGGTTTCCAATTCAAGTCGTCCTTCTTGTATAAACATGTAAGATTAACATACAAGTGGTTAGGTGACCTTTATCCCACAAATATGTTAATATTACCCTAAGTATATTAGTTTGCTCAAAATGGTTAGGTGACCTTTATCCCATTAAAAGTTCCCTAATACGTTAAGTGTCATACAAAAGGATGGTGTTAGACTTGTTTCCTTGGTAATATGAAAAAGGGACTTTAAATTTTCAAATATTCTAGTTGAAAAACATTATGCCATATCCTAACATGCATTTAGTAATATGGCGATTTTGAAAACCAATTTTCAAGGTTCTAGATATAATAAAACCAATTTTATTATATGTGAGTGATCGCTTAGTTTTAATAAACCCATTTAATTAAACTAATTGACGCGATATTACCAAATATATATTAGAACCCATTTTATGCTTGTTGTCGTTCCTATGTGACGGTTTGGATATCCTAATATCTATCAACCACACATTACATTAAGTAAAACAAACAACCAAGCATACACATGCAAAATATAGTCATAACCGAAAACCGCTAAATTTGACCATACTTGTTAGCCGAAACAAGTATAGGTCATTAGTCACACCTAAGGGACAAAACATGACACAAGGATGGAATGTTGACTCCCACTTGATCTTGCATCCAAATGCTTCAAGTATCCTTTCCAAGTTGTTGTGTTCTTGTTGGGCTTGTTAATGGGCTCCAAACTTCCAAAAGTCTTCTTGGGCCCAAGAGTGAAATTTATGGGCCTAATGGGCTTGAATCCCATGATGGGCCGGTGAGGCCCAACAAGCCCAAAATTTCGGCCCAACCAATTTCACCAAATCTTGCATCTTCTAATTTTTTACAAAATGTATCCTAATACATATTTTTTTTAAAAAAAATGCAACTAATCTACTTATTACATACCATCTTATGAATAAATAAATTACATAAGTCTAAGATTATGAATTATTACAACCATATTGAATAATAAACATAATCAACATACACAAAACAACAATCAACACATCCAAGGTCTAGGTTTCGGTTATGACACATCCAAACATACCAAATGTTCTAAGCATGCAACCTAAGCAACCAATGCCCAAACATCACCAAAAAAAAACGGCCCCCCCCCCAAGAGGCTACGGCCACCCCCCCAAAATTTTTTTACAATTTTGATATTTCATCATCCAAATGTTAAATGGTTTCCTAAGATCTTTCCATGCATGTCAAGATCTTACAAAACCATGAGGGGTAAAATCCACCAAATTTTCGGACCTCCCTTTTCACCCATGAAAAATCCGAAAAGTATGAACACAAAAGAAGCATAAGTCCTTGTAACCGGCTCTTGATGCCATTGTTGGGTTTTATACAAGATTATCAAAGTTCAAATTAACCATATTTAACAAGAAAACGCAACGGAAGCTTAGATTTTAAAACTTGTTATGAACATACCATTATGTTAAAACTAAAACCCGGAGAACAAGGATCAATATTACAAGAACAAAATGCTCACAAAATGTAAGTTGTACCTTCTTATACCTTATAAGAAGATGTAGGTGGATGAAGAAGATGATGTCTTCAAATGGCAAGGTTGCAAAGGAGAAACCCTCAAGCTTTGTATACCCCAAGCTTTTGAGCAACAACACCAACTTGTTGCTAGGATTATAACACTTGAACAAGCTCACAAAACACCCAATTTTTCTGCCCAAAATGGCCGTGAGTTTTAGAGAGAGAGAGGAAGAGTGTTTTTGCTTGTTTTTAACACTTGAGAGTACTTTGAAGGAAAAAGTAAAGTTGCATGTTATGTGTGTGGAGGATCAAAAAGGGAACCCATCATAAAATGCAAAGAGCATCTTGGTTTTGATTGGGTAAAACCACCACCCCACATGGGTGGCCGGTTTTTGTATTTATTTTATTTTATTTTTTATTTTTTGTTTTGTTTTAACAATTAAAACATCTCCATCTCATACTTTATAAAACTAATTTTATAAAACATACATGCTATCTTAATTATTTAACCAATTAAATAATTAATTTATATAAATAAATTATCCAGATAATTTATTTAAATCATCAAGTGTAATTATTTAGAAAACCAATTTTCTAATTGCGCAGTGTTCGGTATTCGTTTAAGTGATCAAATCACTAAAAGAATACATTTGGTGTTGTCTAGCTTGTTATTGGGTATGACCCGACTTGGATCAAACACAGTTAGCCACATTAATATAAATATGTGTCTCGGGCATATGAAATTCCAACACCTGCGCGCGCGTAGGACTTGTGGTAAAACATGTCATAAAGATTCAAATCAATGGTGAAGGCTACACCTTATATACCACTCATCATTTTGTTCCCAACCCGATGTGGGACAATCTTTACCACTTCCTTATTGAGACTTATTATACTACCTTTTGAATCACCCACCCCTCCGCCGATCTTCACCGGAAAAACCCATTCATTTTCAGGAATACTCACTTGGGGTAAAATAAAGTACCTTAATCATTTTATCCACCGTGTCCACTGTGTCACCGCCGTACCGCCACCAGTCTCCGGCAACCTTGTATTTGTCACCACCACAGTCAACCGTCAATCCCTCAGTTTAACGTGTTCAATCTAAGTGAGGGAAGCTTCTGGAAACCCTAACGGTGTTCTGCTTTAAGTCCACATCGGTTTCAATACTGAAACCCTAACGGTGTTCTGCTGTTGTGTGTTGGGGTTTTCAAATCTGAAACCACTAACGGTGTTCTTGGTTCAATACTGATCGATTTGCTTCTCGTCGATCTTGTTATTGTTGAAGGTCACAACAGTTGAATAAGGAATCGTTCTTGGCTGCGGGATTTTCTGATAGTTTGTAACCCTAAGTGAAGGTTACAACTATCCTATCATTACTGCAAGTGAGATCGTTCCTTACTATTTTTTATCTTCTGCAATTACTTGGTGAGATCGTTCATTACTGTAATTAAATAATAAGGATATTATTTAATAAGGATATTATTATTAAAAGTATTACTATTGTTATTTTTATATTATTATTACTACGTGATCCGGATCTTTGGAGTTTATTTTCATTTTAAGATCTCTTGACTATTATTGTTATTGCTACACACTATTATTATTATTATTAGTTTTTGTTACTATTATTATTATTATTATTATTATTATTATTATTGATTTGGTGTTCTATTGTCTGTGTTTGTGTGACTAGTTGCAACCATAGAGCGTATGAACCATGACTATTACTTGAGACCATGTCCTGAAACGAGGGGTGTAGGAAAGAGTAAAGATAGGGAGCGTATATTGCGTTTGGCTTCTTAGAATGTAGGAACATTAAATGGTAAGTTGCTAGAATTGGTAGATGTGCTTAAAAGACGTAGGGTTCAGATAGCATGCCTCCAGGAGACTAAGTGGAAAGGACATAGAGGGGCCGAGTGTAATGGGTATAAGTTGTGGTACTCGGGGTCTGATGGAGCTAGGAATGGAGTGGGGTTTCTAGTGGCTAAGGAAATACACACTAGTGTGGTGGAGGTGATAAGACATAATGATAGGATTATGGTGTTGAAATTAGTACTAGGAGAGGAAGTAGTGGCAGTAGTCTCCGCCTACGCGCCTCATGTAGACCTAGGGGATCAGGAAAAGAGAGAATTTTAGGATTGCCTAGACGCAGTGGTAGGGGGCATACCTAGGGGGAGAGGATTTGCATAGGAGGTGATTTTAATGGACACATTGGTAAGGCTAACGATGGTTTTCAAGCCGTACATGGGGGTTTCGGTCTTGGTGATAGGAATGAGACCGGAACAGATCTTCTAGAGTTTGCGGTGGCACATGACCTAGGTATTATAAATTCTTATTTTAGGAAACAAGATTCTCATTTAATCACTTTAGCAGTGGCGGACGCGACACACAAATTGACTACCTTTTGATGAGGCAAGGAGACCGACGTTGGTGGAAGGACTGCAAAGTCATACCTGGGGAGGCTGTTGTGACTCAACATCGACTACTAGTGACAGATATAGCCTTCAGAAATAAGCTGACTGTTCGAGAGAAGAAAGGTACACCGAGAATTCGATGGGGAAATTTGAAGGACGAAAATCTCCTACTGTTTAAGGATAAACTCATACTGCATATGCGGGCTCGACTAAATGGGGATTCAACTCATATATGGGAAGCTATGGAGACAAAGATCATCCAAGTAGCAAAGGAGACTCTCGGGGTCACAACAGGAAAGACAAGTGGGCATAAGGAGTCTTGGTGGTGGAATGACGCAGTGCAAGACAAGATAAGGGACAAACAAGGATGTTTTAGGGAGCTAATGAGGTGCACGAATGAGGAGGAGCGAGTGGAATTGAGGGACAACTACAAAACGGCCAAGATAGAGGCGAAGAAGGCAGTGGCGGAAGCAAAGAATGCGGCCTTTAAACGGATGTATGAAAGTCTACAAACAAGAGAGGGGGAACAAGCTATGTTTAAGATTGCCAAAGCCAGGGAGCGTAGAAGGCAAGATTCAGGACCGGTGAAGTTCATAAAGGATACAGATAGGCATGTACTGGTCAAGGAGCAGGACATCAAGCTAAGATGGCAAACCTACTTCCACAATCTTTTTAACAATGGGAGAGCTTACCAAGAAAAACATGACAACACAAACTTTCAACGACAACAATCGAATAACTGCTACTGTCGACGGATCACACGAGAAGAGGTGAAGGATGCACTGAGGAGGATGGGAAGGTCTAAGGCGGTTGGCCCAGACAACATACCCATCGAGGTGTGGAAGTGTCTGGGGGAGGAAGGTGTAACACCCCGACCGATGGCGGATTATACATCGGGGCGCCACGTATTGTTTCATTACTCGTGACACTATTTGGGTGTCAATATTTAATAAATACATTTTCATTGCGCGTGCGCAGCACACAACTCGTAAAGTAACATAAATCATATCATAACTTAAAATATTCAAATAACATAATTTGTCTTGTTACATTTTTAATCTAGGTCCAAAGAAAAAGAAAACATCCTACGTGTCCTTGAGATTCCCAAAAGCAGCTACAGCAAACCTGAACATGTGTTAAAATAAAACGTCAACACTTGCGTGTCGGTGAGAAATCAAGTTTAATAGATATAAATGGATAATAAACAAACACTGCGCGCAACATGTTCTTAACTGGGGTTTAACATAGGGTGTAATCAGATTGTGATCAAGCCTGAATAGATCATAGCTCATAGTTCAATCCGTGCTCCCAATCGAGCACAAAAACGAATAAATACGTGCAAGTGTAAACAAAACAAGAAAACCGTAAACGATAGGTCTCCCGTGTTCATCTAATGGATCCATGAAAACTTCGAAATAGGCCGAACAAAGCGGTTAATGATTCACACATACAAATAAACAGCCAAGTAAACGTCCATAACACATGGGGTTTTGCGCACATAAATTTCATAAACAAGTTTAAGACTCAAGTTGTACGAACACATGAACATCCCAAAACGTTAAAAATAAAAGGGGATTAGTACGAGATTACTCACCTGAAAAAGGTGTGTTGAAAGATAATGCAAGAACCAACTTCTAAACAAGCACAAGTTAACCTATAAATAAGAGGTTATTGGTTTAACGATTGGTTTTTATGTCTTGAATATATGCAGTAAGTATCGATTTTAGTTAAACAAATTAAAACAAAATATATATATTTATTTTTACCGAGATTCTGGGCAGAACAGAAGAGAAGACGGAGGCAAAGAGAGGAGTTGGAGGCGCTGCTGAGGAACTACGACAGAGAGCAAAAAGGGAGAGAGATTAAGTGTAGTGTGTGTAGTGTTAATAGACAATTTATAGGAAAACCCAAGGGAACACAATCCCTTGAAAGGGGGAAAAGATCTTATCAAATCAAGCAAAAGATATTAAAAAGCACAAGAATCCAAAAGTAAAAGATATCAAAAGATATGCCGGCAGCTGCAGGGGATGGGGAAAAGCTGACAGGTTACAGGTCAAAGCATGGGAGGTGTCAGATAAAACACTGTTCAAGATATGCAAAAGAAGATTTCAAAAGATTATGTCAGTCACCTTTTCTGTCAACCAATAGAATTGGTGCGCATGCTGCGCCGAAAGTGGCTTTTCGGACAGATGTCGGAACTGACCTATAGTGCTTAAACCAAAGATAAGATATTTCAAAAGCATACAAGCTGACTAAAACTGAAGAAAAGACTTAAGTGTCTTAGCGCGAGAAGACTCGAGCGCGCGCGAGGGCGAAGGCAGACAGAGAACAATCCTTTGCGCGCCGCGGGAAGAACTACAATCCTTAGCGCGTCGCGGGAAAAACTACAATCCTTAGCGCGTCGCGGGAAGAACTACAATTCTTAGCGCGCCACGGGAAGAACTATAATCCTTAGCGCGCCGCGGGAAGAACTACCATTCTTAGCGCGCTGTGGGAACAGTTCGCCTCGCGTATCGCAGGAACAGTTGGTCTTCGCGCAGGCTTCCTTGTTAGGAGTCTGGCGCGTGGAGCTGCGCAGACGTCCTTAGGCGGGAAGAACCAAAGGACAAGCAAAGAGTTAAGAGAAAAAGGGGTCAAGGCGTAAGGGTTAAGCAGAGGGGCGGGACGGCGACAAGAGAGAAAAAGGGCGGGACGGCGACAAGAGAGGAAAAGAGGCGGGACGGCGACAAGAAAGAGAAAGAGGCGGGACGGCGACAAGAAAGAGAAAGAGGCGAAAAGGAATTATTATTATTAGTAATATATATATACATAATTTATTAAATGTTAAATTTACAAAGATTAATAATCAAATTTTAAATCATAAAAAGAATCGGATTCGAAAACGGGTACCTGGGTCGGGTCGGATTTGGGCAGATGTCACAGAAGGAGTCATGTGGTTAACTACTCTGTTCAATAGTATTCTCAAATCAGGTAAGATGCCAGACCAGTGGAGGAGCAGCGTTGTAGTTCCTATCTATAAGAACAAAGGAGACGCCCAATGTTGTGGTAACTACCGAGGAATCAAACTACTAAGTCATACTATGAAGCTATGGGAAAAAGTGATTGAGGTTAGACTTAGACGAGAAACTCAGGTTACGGTCAACCAATTTGGCTTCATGCCGGGGCGTTCCACCACAGAGGCAATACACCTTATAAGAAGATTAATTGAAAAGTATAGGGAGAAGAAGCGTGATCTACATATGGTGTTTATTGACCTAGAAAAGGCCTACGACAGTGTGCCACGACAGGTGCTCTGGGAGTACTTGGAGGGTAGAAGAGTGCCCAGGAAATACATAGAGATAATTATGGATATGTATACCAGGAGTGAAACAAGTGTCCGTGCGCCAGTGGGGGATACTGATTTCTTTCCTGTAGAGGTAGTCTTCACCAGGGGTCAGCGTTGAGCCCGTTTCTCTTTGCAGTAGTCTTGGATGAGCTGTCAAAGTCGATTCAGGGGACTCTCCCGTGGTGCATAATGTTCGCAGACGATATTGTGTTACTTGCTGAGAAAAAACAAGATCTAAACATGAGGCTTGAGGAGTGGCGAACAACCTTAGAGACAAAAGGTTTAAAGATTAGCCGATCTAAGACGGAGTACCTCCACTGTGATTTTGGTGGGATAAACGACAATGAAGACGCACAGATCACAATTGAAGGGCAGGTGGTCCCGCAGGTAACGAAGTTCAAGTATTTAGGATCTTTTGTACAGAGCGATGGGGAATTAGACAGTGATGTGACCCACCGAGTTCAGGTAGGATGGTGTAGATGGAAAGCAGCCACAGGTATATTGTGCGACAAGAGTTTCCCGACTAAACTAAAGGGAAAATTCAATAGGGTGGCAGTTAGACCTGCAATGCTATATGGAACAGATTGTTGGGCCATCAAGAAGGCACAAGTGCGGAAGATGGAGGTAGCAGAAATGAGAATGCTACGTTGGATGTGTGGGCACACAAGGCTAGACCGAATAAGAAACGTTGTGTTTCGCGAGAGATTAGGGGTGGCGAACATAGCAGACAAGATAAGAGAGTGGAGATTGAGATGGTTTGGACATGTAAAGAGAAGACTGACGACGAATCCTGTTAGATCCGTAGACAACATTACTATAGAGGGGAGGAGGGGTAGAGGACGACCGAAATTGACTTGGGATGAGAGGATTAGGCATGATTTGATAGACCTAAACCTCTCCGAGGACATGGTTGAGGATAGGAATTCGTGGAGAAGTAGAATTAAAGTTAAGGATTTTTAGAGAGAATTGAATACCTTAGGGCTTAGACTTAACTTATTTAGGTCACATACCATATGGTATTTCCCTTACATATATTATTATTATTATAATTATTATTAGCTTTTATATAGCTGTTAAACTGTGATCTTATTATTAATATAATTATTAATATTATTATAATTAGTAGTAGTTTTTATATAGCTGTTAAACTTTGATTTCCTTTATTTTGCTTCATACACATGTACTTAGAGCCGAGGGTCTCTCTGGAAGCCACCTCTTTATTCCTTTGGATAGAGGTACGGTGTGCCTACATCCCACCCTCCCCAGACCCTACTTATAGCTTTGTTGTCGGTGGGATTTTACTGGGTATGATTGATTGATTGATTGATTATTGAGACTTCATTCACACACACTTTTACTTAAAATTCCAACAGTCCTTACTTACTAGGTCGGTATAGACCCTCGAGATAAAGGTGTAGTTTGTGGTTTAGGGAACAAGGCGGCTTGGGTGACGTGACACTTTTTAACAGCGGTGAACATCATCCCACATAAAAACTTTCAGGCGTCAGGATAACTCTATTTAAAAATTAAATTTATACTTTAAAAATGCCAACCTTTTAAACCATTTTACACACATTTCTCCCTAAAACACAACATCAACCAGGAACATAGAACAACCCAATCTAGGTCACGAGTCGAGTAGTATGAAGAGGACAAGAGCACAAAACAATCTACAAGAAGTAGCATTGGCAAAAACTTGGATCCATGTTTTCAAAGACTAGGTAACCAAAAACTAAAAAAGATCGGCTGATTTTTGCAAACAAGTGCTCGTTTATTTTTTGTTACTTATTCTAAAAAATAAATAATGAGCATAACTAATTAAGTTATACCAACGTTAAAGTTATCACCTATTCGAATCTCACAATTAAGAACTTATCCGATAAATCTATTGGGTTCAACTCGCTTAACCCAAATAAAAGACCTAAAAAAGATAAAATATTATTCAAACTACTAAACCGAATTACATGTCTTGAAAACATGTGTTTATGTGACGACCTAAAGATTTTGGAACTTGGAGGTCATTATCAACTGATTATGGATATAATTTATATGGACCACAACCTGATGGAACGATGGTGTATCTCAACACGCACCATTAATCCAATTAGACACATGGTGGTGAGGACCACCGGCTAGGATTCAGTGAGCCTACACAATCGAGCACATGTATAGGTGGCTTTCACTGTTCACCACCACATGGCACATAATATTGTTATCATCAGCCCCTTTGTGGGACGTTTCTAATTGACATCTCCTATGTATTATCAATTATTAAATCATTACGTATGAGTCAATTAATAGCATACCCAACTTCATCTCAATTAGTTAATTTACCCGTAACCCATGTAACCGAACCTAATAAAAGACGATGGTCGGCTCTTACTTTTTTTGAAAACCGAAATTAAAGTGTTGGCTATGGGATTCCTTCAACAAGTTGATTGTTTGTATTACAAGTTTACAACACCGAGATTCCCTCTTAAACCGTTTTACTTGGGCGAGATGCAAGCCCAGACTTTTAATGCCCACTTACATTTCAGGGTCAGTTCTAGTTTATGGTTAATCGACTCATAACTATACCGAATTAAAAAACTAATCACAATAACCATCCAGTTATCATACTTTAGTTAACCGATAGTTTGGTTATGGTTATGGTTACGGTTACGGTTACGGTTACGGATCAAAATCGACTTATTCACACCCTAAACAGTGGGGCGAGTATTCATAACCCTAGTCTCATGCCATGTCTCATATCTGATCCCATACTCGTTGCGAAGTCGCTACTCATTACCTATTGGGTTCGCAAGTTTGCCTATATGTGGTACTAGGTGGTTAAAAATTACATGTTGAGACGCTCATAACTCATTACCGTAGAACTAATCTTAAACAAAACTTAAAAACAAACTTAAAATGTTATAAAGTCAACTACACTTATGACTTACAAATTTGCTAATTTCAAGTTTGTGAGAGTTTCAACATATTATTTTTCTTTATATATTCCCACGATTATATAATATATCAACTTGATGTAAATAACCTGGTTAGGGTAATCGACAGATATCATATAATACCACCCATGTCTCAAATCCACAAAATTTATACAAATTAATCACATATCAGAATACATGTATTATTACCCATCCAATATGTTTATGGATTATCCGTTGTTTTTATGTTCTTTTTTAACTTCATAGTTGTGTAAAGTTAACTTGTCAACCCGTTTACAGTAGTTACACCATAGTTTCATGATGATTGACAAGGCATGGCCGTGTGACCCCTCCATTACTCCATGCACACTCGGGCGTGCTTAATTTCATTGTTCCCGGGCCGGTTCTTTATATGATTTACTTTTGTATTATTTTGCTTATAAAAGTATATAAATTTGAGTGGAGTGACATTTATGGAAATATTCAGAAACTATTGTATCCCTCTTTTTAAGGACCCACAAAAAATGATTCCCACAATACCATAGCAACATTTACTAGAACTAAGACCATGCGTAGTCAGGATTTATGGCCGGCGTTTTGGATGATAACGCGTTTTGGGTGTTTTATTTTGGTCCGACGTTTTGTTGATAACGCAAGAAATGGGCACAACATTCAAAAATATATCCGTTGGATATATTAGACCATGCTTGTTGGGTGGTGGTGACCAGTGAGAGGACGCCGAAGAACCATATGAGGGGACGAATCGAAGAGGATTCCGGTGAGTGGTGACCGGTAAGGGTTTTGTTGGGTGGTGGTTGTGTTGTGGTTGGATGTTGACGGCGAGTTTTCCGGTGGTTGATCACATGGATGGAAAGGACGGATGTTGGATGGAAGGGATGGATTGATTTGGTTTATTTAAAGTTATATTGATTTAATAAAATATTATTATTATTTGATTATTTTAAATAAAAAACAAAAAAAATAGTGATTGGGCGCCATGTGGCGCATAATGCCTGGGGGTGGGGCTTTATGACTACACCTTGTTTTTGTAAAAAGCCATAACTCTGACCGAACGCCACGTGACGCATAACACCCAGAGGTGGGGCTTTTATGACTACACATGAATTTCATCTAATATTCTAAATATCACAATTGAAATGACTTCAATTTTTCCTTATAAAAAGACAAAACCTTCGGTCGCCATGATGTGTACATTCGTCTAAGTCATAGTTAAAAATCAATTACCTTTTTTTTGCGCTAAGCGTGTTATGATACAAGTTACGTTGAAGTGTTTAGCGGTTGAAGACCATGCAATGTGTCTAAAGTTACGAGCTACCTCAAATGCATATTAAGCAAAATCAAAGAAGAACGAAAGAGAAAAACACGCTTGGGATACACGTATGTTGCCCCCCTTTTCAAGTTTGCATGAACACCTGTTAGACATATGGACTTGGTTCTTGTGTTATATATTGGAAGAGGACCACAACGATCACATAGACACATAGTATTGCTATTGCATAACCAGAGGCGGATCCAACGTATTACGACGGTCGGCTACGAGAATGTCACGTTTTCTGGCTCCACCTCTTTGCATATCTATACCTATAAAGTAATCATTGACTCATCATACTATATCAATGTAGTTGACAAACGATAGTTGTTTCATGCTTAATTACACACATTACGTTATAGAATACAAAAGTTTCATTATCGAATATGACCCTGAAAGTGTCGTATTTCATCCGTTTGAATTACAATAATTTTTTCTTGAAGGTAGATTATAAAACTTAAAATTAATTTGTTATTATTTGCAATTAACCTTTAATAAATTATATGAATCCAAGTGTTGAGCTAAGCTTCACACATGTGACATGCCCATTAATGGTTATGGGCTTTTTATACGGGCTTTTATGTTCTCCTCAAACGATAGTTGTTTTTCACAAATTGGGCCATTGAAGTCACAAAATTTGTCAATGGTCACTATTAGAGGTGAAAAAAAAAACCCGTATCCGGAACTGGACCCGAAAAAAATACCCGGAATCGGTTTTTTTATACCCGGGTATTCTATACCCGAAACCGGAACCGACCCTACCCGTAGGGTATGAATAGGGTATGCATTTTGAGGTCAATACCCGTACCCGGAACCGTACCCGATTTATACCCGTAAATACCCGGACCCGGTCATACCCTATACCCGATATCCGGTTATACCCGATACCCGATACCAATTTTTCTAATACCCGAAATAATACATGAGTTTTTATAGTATATTTTTATGTTTACTTCACAACTTTTATGTTTAAGCTTTTGTAAAATGCATATTACTAAGTAAATAATTTGTAATTAAGTGGAATATGGTTAGTGTAATATCGTTTAAATATTTTTATACATTACAAAGCAAATTTAAATTTTAAACAAATTAAAAAATGTATAAAAAAATTACAAATTCAAAACCGGGTATTATTACCCGGTTCCAATACCCGAACCCGATCATACCCTACCCGGGTGCATAGGGTTGAGTTTTTCTCCTCAATACCCTACCCGAACCCTACCTGATTTCTCTCAATACCCGACCATACCCGAAACCGGTTTCATACCCGAACCCGGTATTAGAAAAAACCCGATTTGTGCACCTCTAGTCACTATCAAATCATGTTTTAAGGAATCTACCTATCTAATAAAAGAGTGGGTTCTTAAACAACATTTTTTATGATTAACCAGGAGCCTTCAAAGTGTCACATGGCGACTCCTAAATCTAACTATACTATTAAAGCAATAAGTTTTATGCCAAAATCCCCCCTTCCTATTGGTTGTTCACTAAAGTTTCCATTTATATCAATAGCTTCTCCATTTTTCATCTTAATTAAATAAATCAATAATAAATTTAAATAAGATTAATCAATTCTTTTAAAGTATTCTCTTTCATCTTTCATTTAATGTTTAATTTTGAATTTGAATTTTGAATTTTTTTTAATTATGTTTCTACTTAATAATTATAATTAATAATTAATTACGATTTATTTATTATGTATACTATAAGTATAAATATGTTTTGAAACTAATTTTATGTTATTATTTTTTATTGATGATTGATTTATTCACACTTTTTGTTTCTTCTCAGCAGGTTTAATGGTTTTTATATAATATATAAAATTTAGATAATTAATATATATTTTATCAATAGAATTCAATATATAGAGAATATGAATTTAACTTTAGTATAATTGGTTTTACTATTATATTTAAAAAAATTTATCAAATTGACCGGTTTGTATCTATCGTAAAATTTAGGAAAGAATCACCCATTTGGTTAAAGAAATTGTATAATTAGGGAATTTCTAAATTTGAATTAATTATTGTAGCTTATTTGATTATTTGATTAAGTATATGATTTAGCATCATTAATTTTTACTATAATTACGGATGATCAGTCAATCGGTTAACTAATCATTATTTTACATAAATTTTACATAGATATAAAATTAGAACTAATAAATTTTACGTAAAATATAAAATTGCAACCAAATATATTAATATCAAATACAATATTTAAATTATTAATGGCTCAATTGATTAAGGAATTTATTAATCATCCTTAAGATTTACTATAAATATAAATGTTGACCTGTTTACTGATTCTAAATTTCTCAATTATTGATTTAAATATATGGTGCTGATTTTAAATATTCTAATTGATTATATTGGATTTGATAATTAGTGTTCAGTTGTATTAAAATTGTGTTAATGTTAATAAATAAAAACAAAATTAGTAATTTCTTTTTTCACACCTTATATGAATTACATATAAATTAAATGTTGATTATTTTTATAACTTTCGATCATATGATTCAGTACTTCATTATATAAAAATTTATTATAATTTTATATATTATAGACATTGTTATTTTATAAATTACATATACGGTGTTATAATTGATGATTAATTATATTTTTCTAAATAAATAAATTACTAATTTATATTTTTGCATTAATAAGTTTATTTCTGTTTGTTTAAATATAGTCAACATTTAAATTTAAATTAAATAATATTATATTTATAATAATCTAAATTTGAAACATTACATTTTAGTAAATTCAAAATTTGAAAATCCATTAATCCTAATTCCTTACTTATCATTCTTACTTTTAGTTTTTTTAAATTTTTTGAAATTCCTTAAATATTTGTTTCTAATCAATTCCCTGTATACCTTCCTTCAATGATTTAGTCAACCATAATTCAATCCGTATAAATAGTTAAGTTTCATACGATAATTCTTACACCTTCAAACTCTCTTTAGAAACACCATTAGCTTTGTGTCTAAGGTTTTTATTTTGTGTTGTTTTTACATCGTCCATTTTTGTATTCTTTTTTTGGTTTAAAAGTGTTATTGTTCCTAAATGATTTTTTTTTTATTTTTCACATCTAGAAAGAATATCTCAGTTTTTGAATTAGTAATTTATATTTCTACATTAATAAGTTTAATTTCGTATTTAAATATAGTCTAGATTTAAATATAGTATAGATTTAATTTATGAACATCACATTTTAGTAATTGAAATTTTAAAAAATAATTAATCCTAATTCCCTAATTTTCGTCCTTATTTTAAGTTAATTGAGTTTCCTTAATTTTTTGTTTCTAATTACAATAGGAAATTCGTGTATAAATACCTAACATTCATACGGTAATTCTTACACTAACAAATCCCTAACTATTTATCTCTCTCTCGGCTTATTCCTCAACCGTCTCCTATATTCCGGTAATGGCCAATTTTGTTATACGTTTTTCCGATAAGGTTCTATTGATTCCGGTAAGATTTCCGGTAATGTTTTATATTTATTTTAATTGCTATATAATTTTTTTATAATCTCTTTAGGTTATAAATCAAAATCCAAGATTGAATTAATACGCTGAAGTTATTACGGTTTTCCGGTAAGGTTTAATATTTATCTTAATTTTTATATTACTTTGTTATAATATCTTTAAATTGTATATCAAAATTCAAGATTAAACTGATAATTTTCCGTTTTTGTTTGTATTTATATTAATATTTATATGATTTTTTCTTATAATGTTTTCAGGTTATATATCAAAATCGAAGATTCAATGGAGATCTTCACTATTTCGTTTTAATAGCTAACGCGATTCAAATTTTCCGGTTGTAAGTTATAACATCAATTTTATATTTTTTCACATTATTCAAATCTTCCATAATTTGTAATATATTTATTATGTGATACTAATATTAATATTTAATTTTATCATTTAAGGTTATTATCCCAACTTGGTATAGTTAATTTCATGGATTGAGAATTGTTTGATAAGATGCCTTTTATTTTTGTTTAATATTAATTTATATTTATGTTAGTATTCATGTATTTATTTATTTTCACAATTTATGTAATTTAATTGGTTATTATATAATCCTGAAATGAAATTTAGTTGATTATTCTATAATACATTAAATTATCTATAGCAAGGTAATCAATCTTATAATGTTGTTGGTCAAAGTCCAATTACATTGAATAGGTTTAAATAACATTTACATATTTGATTATATTGAATAGGTTTAAATAACAACAATTTGAATAAATTAACGATTTGACTCAATTTGACCATTTATATTGAATAGGTTTAAATAAAATTTACATATTTAAACATAATTCTCATTCCTAATTCGACTAATTATTTTCAACCCTTTTTATTTTTTTGAATACCATTCATAAATATAAACTCATTTCATAATTATTCAATATTCATGCATTAAATAAAAAAAATATCAGTTTCTTCCAAAAATATTTCAAGTTATTGTGAATTTAATGTCAATTTCAACTAAATTTTTTAAGTGAATAATAAAAATTATTTATTAGAACCATTTTGAAATTCGAATTCTTGACCACTTACAAAAATAGGTTATATAGTTAATAATCCGGTGCTTACGTACATTATAGAATCTTTAATACATTTGACCAATTTAATATGTCTTTATTATAATTTTTTAATTACCATGTTTTAATTAAGGTAACCAATAAATTATTATTGTTAATTAATTAATGTATTTACGTTTTTATAAAGATTGTTATAATACGTGTTTTAGTTAGGTTAGATGGTATAATGTTTTAAACATGATTAATTACAATATAATTAAAATTGATATGTTTAACTCTACATCATACTTCAAGCTAGAGCATAAAATTAGTAATGTACAAGAATAAGTTAGTAATTGATATTTATTACCATTAATATAATTAATCATACCAATTAAACAAATTTTGGTAACTAGTATGAATTGTCAATTCCTATACATCTAAAATTAGACCCAATTAACAATAAAATAAATAATTAAGCCTAGAATATAACTTTGTTTAGCTTTATAAAAAAATAATGTATACTAATTAAGCCTATATATTAAAATAGTTTTACTAGAGACGGGATATGAAATTGAAAATTTTAATCGAGTCAACTAATTAAAAATAAATGTATAAACTAACTTGAAAGGATGTTTATTATACAGGATATGATACAATTAATTAAGCCTATGTATATACTATATTTATTTATTAAAATGATGTTAACTAAAGAGGGGATAATTTACTTTATAACAAACCATTTAATAGTTTTCTTAATTTAGATAGTCATTTATCAAAATTAATTACTTTCTATAATAAAAATGGTGAGACTAACTTTTCTAATATAATTAAATATCCCAAAATTCAAAATCATTTGAATAATCGAATTAAAATCACATTCAATTACCAAAACCACATATCATTCAATTTACCATAATTATGCAAAATCATCAGTTTATGAATTAATTGTAATTAAAATCTTTAATTATTCTCTATATAAATGGGAAAATGTGTTGACTTTTTTAATTTTAAGAAATTAAGAGATTCAGTTTCACAACATTTGGTACCAAGCTTAATAACATATTTTCATATTTAATTTATTTTTTATGTTTACTTAAATTTATATATTGACTTTTGTAGGAATTATTAAAAGTTTTTTTGAGACAGTTTTATGGTGATGAAGCCCCATGTGAATGTATAATTAACAATTCATTATATCCAATATTTGATTTAATAGACTTTGTCTATCCTTCGAATTTAGACAAGTTCTATTAACTTATTTTCGAGGGCGGGAAATATTGTCGTTTGAAATTATATGTGTTTATTAGACGATATCTATATTTTCAGCCGTGTCGTTCACGGGACAATAATTAAATTTAATAATCCAATATTATACTTCAAATCAAATCAAGTTATACTTCAAATTCAAATTAACCAGTAGCCTTCACATCATATTCAATAAAAACTTCCAACCCTAGCTGTTATAGATTTCAATCAAACGTTCAATCGATCCCTTCTACAAGGTATACATTTTTCGATTTTTTAATTGATTGATTACATTTTTGAATTGTTTATCAGTTTTTTACTTTATACAGTGGTTTCAAATTCATTTCAATCAAACCTTTGTAATCCCTTTTATATATTCAATCTTTTGACAATTGTAAAGTCTTCATGTGACATCGCAAACTCTAAATTGGTAACTATTAAACCTTTGTAGTAATCTGATTCACATATTCAATCGTCTCACCTAAACATGTTCACTATGATTCGCAGCTACAATCGGATTCGAACGATTCACCTTCAACGCACAAGTTAATTCATGTTCAATCAAATCAACCTTTGTAATTTTAGTAATCGGTTAATAATTAAAACGCATATTCTGTTGATTAAACATATTTTGTAAAGAAAACCATCTATTATGTTTTATGACGATCGTTAGATAGGGGAGTTTGCTAGACATGTATCTGGATTATCAATTAGACATGTATCTAGATATGTGATATGTCCATATTATGCCAAATACTAATATGTTGTTTGTTTTAGTTGATTACAATATATTGTCGGGCCCGATAAGTTTTCATACCTTTTTTTCTTTAACGGTGTTCGGTGAATTGTGTTACTTTATTATTCAAATAGTTTGGATTTTTTTTTTATTTCTTACTTTCTTTTTGTTTTTGGGAATTTTAGATTATAATTGTTTTGCTATGGTTGAAACCGTTTGGCATTTCTTAATTTGACATTTAAATTAAGGGTTTGGGTCGAGTCAGTTAGTTTGGCCCAGATCACATTAGTAGTGATACTTTGTTGTTGTCATCGGTAAAACTAACAGTTATATAAGTTTGAGGTGATCTTGAACGAACCGTCAAATAAGTGTATTTTTCTTTCCGGCATTGCAATTCATTGGTCTTTCATTGTATGTTTTTTTGGTAACTTCATAGTGAAGTTTTTTAAGTATCAAATAGCTAGAATTGATATGGATGTAAATAAGTAAGGTGTTAAATGTTTTGAGTTTATGAATTTGATTTTTTTTTTTTGACTTTTCTACGGATTAGATCATCTTTTGTCTAAGGTAATTTAGCTCTTAAACTCTATTAATGATGTTCCTATGATGTTCCACAGGTTTGATAATAGTTATTATAATATAAAGAATTTTTAGAAAACTAATAGTTTTCTAATGTATAGGAACTAAACAATTATATACTAAGCAGGTTATGCTTATGTATTTTCATTAGAATTGAGTAATGTTAAAATGTGTTGAAATGGGTCTGCAACTAGATACAAGATTACTTAAATATTCTATTAGAATGAGGTGAAACAGGTCGGGTCAGTTTGACTGAACACTGTTATGTTGACTTGGTGGTTATAAGTGCAGGTGCAGTGGTGTGTGCGGGGAGTAAGTGGAACCGGTTTCCAAATTCGTTTTTTATTCCAAATTATCAACTGAGGGTACATGTGGTTGGTCTCGTCTTCCTCCACGTCATCTGTGGCTGGTCACTCCAATTCCTTCGTATTCCATGGTACTAACTTTTTCTCCAAATTATATATATTTTATTTTAGTGTATGTATATATACTTTTTCTCCGACTAAATTATTCTTGTATATGCATATATAAATCTTTTTTATTGGCATACTTTTGAGCTTTTTTTTTGTAAATTAGCATAATATGGAATGATATTATTAGTTGAGCTGGTTTTACGGGAATTTACAGTTACAATTGGATTATATGCATCACTTATCTAATAATTACTTTATGTGTATATGAGTTTGTTGCTACTTGGTTCAAATTCATTTTCGCGGTAGTACATAACATAGATTTCTCTTTAAATTTACGGTTATTTTTGAATCCTTTTAAATTTAGATAATCACTGCTATAGTTAGACATTATTTGGGTCAAATCATTTTTTTTTTTGAAAACTTCTTTTTGGTAAAAGTTGACTTTATGGTCAATGTCGATTTTTCCGAGCTCAACTGTGATTATTGATGGCACTAACGTGTCAGTTTAGTCAATTTCAGCTTAGTGACATACAATATCATTCTTTGGAATGGAACATATGTGCACAATCTGAAATCAGTTTAATGATGTCAATTTACTTGTGGAGGTTGTCAAAAATCATGAATTGTTGCCGCAAATTTATAAGCCTCCTGAATTGTCATGGGTAAAGTTGTTATGGTGGAGCGTTAAACCGGCTGTTTCTCTAACATCTATGGCTAAAATAGTCTTTTTCTTGCCAATGGTATATTGGTCATTGGGTACTATGGCATGACTACCACATATCATGTGAAATTTATAGTTTTTTGGTCAATCAGATCAAGACGGGCTTTGACTAAAATGAGTTGGGATCGTGTTAAAAAAGTTTAAACTTGGTCTTTAAGTTGTTATACATTTAATGTAAATTGATTTTAACATTTGCATTCGTTTTGTTAAAATCAGATTTGTAAGTTATAAAATATATTTTTTTCAGCTTTTCAGAATTATATAAAAATGCTTATATTCAGTCATAAACATTATATATGTTTTGTTTATTTTTATCAATTTTATGAACTAACCCGTGTAGTACACGGGTTCTAACCTAGTCTATAGTAAGACTATTAATTGAAATACTTTACCGAACCTTAATCAAACTGAAACACCGGAAACCACTGATTAACCAAAGCCGAATTAACTGAAATCGATTGGTTTTAGAAAACACATAACCAAAAATTTCAGTTTTGGTTTTGGTTTTGGTTAAGGGTTAAGTGAGTCGACACATGCACACTAACATTTCTAACTATTTGTCAGCCTTGCATACTTAATACGACCGGACTTACTGTTTGATAGGCTTAAAACATCGTTTTGAAAAAATGTTTAATCCATTTAATGTTTTGACATGCAATTTATATATCTGCTTTCCTTACCTTATATTCACCTTTCATTTTGCTATGTGTTTCAATTTTTTATTAAATTAATTTTTGTAACATGCCAGTTGACATATGTTGCTCTGCAACTAATTGGAGCAATGTTGTGAACTATAAATATTATAATCCTTTAATTATTTAAAACATAAGATCCTACAACTCAACACCCCTAATGAATCTGGACTCCCGATTAATGGAATAATATAATAAAATTAAAAACTATATACATCACCGGTCAATGAAAATTCGATATATATTTCATTAAAATATATGACATTTTCTTATTAAAAAAACCCTTAAAACTTCATGTTGCAATTATTATTTTATTTACTTGAATGCATTTTTTTGTCCTTTTTCAATTCATCTCAACTTTTATATGCACTATAATAAAACATTACTTAATTTAACTAGAAAATAATTTCAACTTACATTTCCAACATTTTAACGTTGTGTTTCCGAGTCTCATTGAAGAGAAGAAAGAAAAAGATATGAAATTAGTGTGTTCGCAAGTTTTTTGAAACAAAAGAAACATCAAGTTGTGTTCCCAATATTAATTAAGGATGGAAAGAAGAGTGGGAGAAAAAAAGAAGAAAAATAAGAAAAAATCTTTATTTTCATTTTAGAAAGAATTAAAAAAGAAAAAGAAAATAAAGAGGGAAAGAAGAAGAAAGGGAAAAGAATGAAAAGGAAATGAAAACTTTCATTTCCTTTCTTTTGTTAACTAAACTCGAGAACACAACCTGAGTCATCAATTATCATATATGTGTTTTATTTTGTTAAATAAAAATTACTAGTAACAATAAAATTAAAAAGGCAAAACGTCTGGTAGGGTTAAGTAGAAATATAAACACGAGTACTATAACATCGTTATTATACGGTCCCCGAACTTTAATAATTCTTTTTCCTTAAAGGTTTTACATTTCCACCCTTGAATTTAATTAAATATAGTTATCAGTTTAGTTAAAGAAAAAAAAAAAACTTTTTTCCACATATTTTTATTTTATCTTCTTCTTGTACATTTAATTAGTTTTTAAATTCTTTTTATTTAATTAATTGCTAACTTTTAATCTTAGACATAAGACATATTTAGTAAATAGCATGACTTACTTATTTTTACAGTCATTTAGATCAAAGCATATATGATTATATTATTCCATTAATATATCAAGTATCAATGCGTCATCATCATCACCCTCATACGACGCTCTTGCAAAGCTGAGACCTCCAATAATAGTTGTTATAAATAAGAAAAACATGTCAATATTAAATAAAGTTGGCTTCGTAAAATAGCCGGCCACCTAAGTCAGTTATGGCATGCAAGCTGGAGAACCTGGCCGGCCAATTAAAACCCTATTCTAATTTCTATTTATTTATTTTACAATCATTTTTCATCTTATATGTTTAAATACCAAAAGTTTGGCCATTTCTCATCATCTCAATCTATTAGTAACCACTACTAAACAAAAAAGTATCACTATAAAGCAAGAGATCGATCAACTATTTAAAGACGTATAGTATAACGCGCTCCTTTGTCTCTAGATCTAAGATGAGACAAGCCGGGACATATTCAAGGATTTTATCTGGAGGAGGGGTATCAGGCCGAACGGGACCCCATTTGTTGCCATTGGCAAGGATCAAGAAGATCATGAAGAAATCGAGTGTGGATGTGAAGATGATATCAGGTGAGGCGCCACTTGTGTTCTCGAAAGCTTGTGAGCTTTTCATTGAGGAATTGACCAAGAGATCTTGGAACATGACCATCCAAGGCAAGAGAAGAACTTTACACAAAGAAGATGTTGCATCCGCGGTTGCAACGACTGACGTGTTTGATTTTCTTATTGATTTGGTTCATCCTAATGCATGTGATCAAGTGCTAAATGAAGATAATCATGCTCTTTGAAAAGTAACAAATATAGGTCATGTTTTTTTTACTCTTGCTGGTTTTCCTAAATGTGTGTGCTTTTTAGCGAGCAAGAATCAGTTTCTTATTGTGAGTTACAACATGTTACATGGCTTTATAAGTATTATATTTACTACTAATACCTACCATCGCCTGTCTCTGACATTTCAGGTTCGCGCGCGCCCTAACGAGTACTAAATATAAAAATGGACTCTTATTTTGTTATTAGCCTAGACCTATTAGATTGTTATTTGAACTATCACTAGTCACACATGACATTTAAAATTTCAGAGACGGCCCTATGGGCATGTAATTATCCATAGCTAATGGCTGAAGAGTAGTAAAAACTCAATAAGTCAGTGATAATACATGCATTAGCATATGCATAATGAGAAAAATTACAAACAAAGAAAACTTAAATCAAATAATATTTTCTAACTATGATAATGTATAATAGTCAAACCTAACTATAATTGTAATATATATAACACCGATAATCTGATATACTAAGAGACAAAGTGCTGTTCGATCTGATCAAGGCGAGAAGCAAAAAATGATAACCGAATTGTCTCCGAATGCGTACTCATTTGAACGAACATGTGGTGACGAGTGGCCTTTTTTGCCCGTCTTTTCACCATTTTTACCATTCTTACCATCGTTGGATCCCGCTCCCTTTGCACCCGCAGCGGCCTTCTTCTCCTGTCTTCGCTTCACCATGTATTCTTCCCAGATATACACATCCATTTTTTTTACTACAAAGCTTGACAAAAATGGAAATGTTTGTAACTCTTACTTACTAAAAATGAGTTTGATTGTGTGGTGTAAACTGTAAAGTGTTTAAAAAGGAAAGGTTTTTGTAGGATTGAGGATTCTATGGGTCCAATACAAAGTACAATACCCCATAGTTTATGAATCAAAACTAGCAGCTGGTAGCTAGCATATGGCTTTGTCTACTACATCTCATGGTGCATATTTGAATTCATTGGTTTTTTAATTTAATATTTTCTTTCTTTTTTGTTTTTCCATGTTAGGTGTACTTGTAATTGTATACATGTTTCAAAACTCTAAGTTCTTTTAATAGCAAATTCACACACCTAACTAATGTAATGTATGGGTTCAACCCTCAAATCATTTCTAGTTGAAAAGGACCTTCCATACACTCTAATACTTAATACGACTATAGCATTTATTTATTTATTTATTTTGAAAGATTAGTAGTTATTCAAAAATGTCTTAGACATCTAGTAGCTTTCTTTTTTCCTTTTGTATTTCAAGTATAATGGGCCCACACCCCTTCATTATCGCAAAATAAAAACAAACTTGGTAGCAATAGTCGTTGCTAACACGACCATACGTACTAGCTAGTTAATATCCTTCAATAATTACCGTTTTAACTTTTAAGTCATATATAGAGCTATTGTGAAAACGTCCATGCCCCTTAACACCTCTATGATGCTCAGGGTCGGTGTGAGGGCTTTATTTGTCTCTAAAATGTCACATTACGGATGATCTTATTAACATAAGGTAGTTGATTCATTATATTGACTTCTTACTTAATGAAAACTATACACTTAATGAATTATCACAAACACTAGCTATATTAAAACATGACACACTAGCCAGACACTAGAATGATCATATACTACATATGTGCCACTATACACTTAATGAATCATCACATGAGTAATTACTTGTTTACTAAAAATGACCATATACCACACACATGCCACTATACACTTAATGAATCATCACAAGTCAAACATGATCAACAAAGTTGTAACTATAATTACAACTATGTAATTCAAGCCTAGAAATTGCTAGCAATGAAAATCGACATCAACAAGTATGGATCAACGCATAATCAACAACACAAATATGCTGTGGAATTAGAGAGGTTCCAAACTAAATGGCGTTCGCTGTAATTAACATAAATGATGCAATCAACAATTTAAGATAAACCTAAAGGATGAAAAATATTATTTGCATGTTCCTTATATAACCGATAATTATAATCAAGGGTCACAATCTTTCAAAAAGAGTTGCAATTCCATTACAATCATGCATGTTAATGATTCAACTCCTACATATAAAAAATTCTTTTGTTATATCACATTGGTGAAGAACTTGTTATCTTATTCTTTTATTGATTTCATAAAACACTTTAATCTGAAAGACTAAAACATACTTTATATATATACAAAGACTTGTTTTTTAGTTAATTACATGAAGAAAAGAAAAGAAAAACTGATGTCATCCTTGTAGCAGCACAAGGTATGATCAAGGACAAGGGGCGGATACACACACTGAACCGAAGTGGCCAATGGTTAGCACCCACCGAACCAAAGGGTTAACTAGGAATATCAAATATCATGACCAAATGTATGCAAGGCTTCTTCAAGGCACGTGCACGTTCCTTAAAAAAGATTCATGTTGTCTATTCATAGTAACGAGGAAACCAGGCCCCCTTCATCACTAAAGCAATAACTTTATGTCTCTTTATTTGAAGAGTCTGAAATCATAAGCACTTTTATTACATGTCATTTTTATTACTTTTTGGACGGAAAAAAAAATGCATGTCTTGGTTTCCATAATAAAAAGGTTAAAAAGTTGATTTTAATAACAAGTATAAAAGTAATAAATTAGATATCATATATATCTATTGTTGGGCTTTTCTTTAATATTATACGACAAAATGACTATTATAAGAGTTATTGTAGAATTAGAAAAAATTACATTAATTTACAGTTAGTCTCTTCTAACTTTAAGAGTTTAAGTCCTAACTGATACATAATAACATACAACTAAGCTAGAAGGATAAAAAAAATTAGGGGTGAAAAAAAATGAGTTGATTGTAAGTTACTTGAAATTGGTTCGTCATAGCTTGAATCAAGCCCAAACTTTACGTATCGAGTTTAACTAGGCTTTCGAGACTAAAGATGCTTACTTACCTCTATTCATGTATTTTATTAATATATTAAATAATATACGGAGTAATACCCATATTATGTAAAACTTGATTACATGTTTAACTTGCGGAAAATGATCCCAACATTTTTCAAAACTTATTTGGATGTAACTTAACACATGCCAACTTTATTTAATTACAAATTATTGTAATGAAAATGACACTAAAGTTATGGTTATATCAACACCCTATAGCTTGAAAACATTAACCATCCACATTAAAATCCTTTATGCGTTCATCCATCGCGAGACTTGATCTTGATCTAGTATCACACACATCATGTTAGCACGATTAAGTTTGATCACACATTAAACATCCAATGATTCGGGTTTGAGATATAAGATTACAAAAAATAAAATTAATAATAAAAAAAAACCATTATCTACACCAATGCTTCGGGTTTCGAATTTGTGTTTTTACACACACACATACATAATAATTTATATGATATATAAATATATCAATTCAATATACACAAACTTATATGTGTATATATAAATAATCAACGGGCTGAACTTGACTTAACCATGGAAAACTACTCATGAACCGAGTTCAAGCTTGAGTCGGCTGGTTCACGGCCCTAATCAAAGTGATATGTTTAGGAATAAAATGAACAATGTTAATATTTCAAGGGTATCAAATAGAAAACCTTATTATATGAGAAAATTCTAAAAATACGCATTTACAGAGTTTTTATTTTTCTATTTTCAACAATTCTCAAAAACTCACTTAAAACTAGTCGGGACGTGCAAAAGACAGCCAAACGAGTAGTTTCCAAAACCACTTAAACAAAGATAAAGATACATGAACAAAAAGACAAAAGTCTCTCCCTACTAGTTTCCCCCTATTATTAGGAGGTAAACTAACAAAGACGGGTATATAGGCTTTTGTTTTTTTGTCTCCGCGCCTTCGTTTAAGTGGTTATAGAAACTACTCGTTTGGCTATGTCTTTTGCTCGTTCCAATTAGTTTTAAGTAGGTATTTTTAGAATATGCTGGAAATAGTAGGTAAAACCAATGTTGTAAAAGTCGCTAGGCGGCCGACCCCTTGGAGGGAGTACTCGGACATGATAAATAAGTAATTAATTTTTTGGGTAATATATATATTTCAAATATCATAAGTTTATCAATATTTATAATAAAATAAGTGAATATCAATATAAATAAGAGAACTACATTTTTAAATACAAAATTATTCTAAAAAATGTTAATCATTAATTAAAAAAAAATGATATTCGTTATTTAATAATATAAAAATACGAATTATGTTGTATTTTTAAGTTAAAATAGGCCCAAGTTAACCGACTATATGTATTTCTGGACCACATTTGAACAATTTTTAGTAACTAGTCGGAGTTAAAGAAACTCCCCTCAGCACCATATCTTGGAGCGAGTACCTGGCCTTGTAGACCTACTTTTACAACATTGGGTAAAACTCGGAAAAAAAACCACTCTTTAACTAAAATCTTGAAGATCGCCACTTTCTGTTTGTGCACCACTGTCTGTTATTCATAAACAAGAACTTGTCACTTTTCAAGCTTTCCATTAGCGTAAAGCCGTAAATCATGTGAATGAAACCAAACCCACTTGCCAATTCCCCAAAATACCCTCAAAGTTTCCGTCTTTATCCAATATGTTGCTTTGCCGCCTCCTTTTTTCAAAGTGCAAGTCACCTTCAAAATAATATTGGATTTTGATTGCTTGTTTGTATTGATTCAAAAGGGAAAAAATGAGCACAGGAGTTAGCACGTTTGTCATCAGATGGATTAATTTTGTTACTATGGTATGCTTTATTGTTATTATTTTTTTAATTCTTTTAGATGTTTATTGGTGGTAATAGGAATATTTGTTATGGATGCACTCTAGGTGTTTGTTAAAATGCTTGTGCTAAGTTTTTGTTTATTGTTAACGTCCGGAGAAGTTCGTTTATGTTCGTTCGATTAACTAAATGAGTGAACATGAACAGAGGCCATGTTCGTATAATTGTGTTCGTGCGTTTACATCGGTTTATGTTTGTTCTTTAAATTTTTTAATTTTATTTAATGATTTTTCAAATCTTATCATATATATTTAAGCAAAGCTATTATTTATTAACTATAAAGCAAAAAGATATATGAGTATTTTGTGATTAATTTATATGTAAAATTAATGTATGTATATGGATGTTAAAAATACACCAACACAAACTTGGTAGCCGGACAACACTTACCATTCTCATTTAGCTAAATCAAATAAATCTTATATGTGTTCGCGAACCATTATTTTTTTAATAAACAGACACAATCACATAATTTCGTTCGGTTAGGTGTGCGTGAACCCTTCACTTGTCCGGTAAAAGCTTAACAAACAAATGTGAACAAGGCCTTGTTCGGTTCTGTACGGTTCATTTAGAGCCCGATGCACTACCTTTATTTCTAGCTGTTGTGGTTCTTTTGGCTCAAATTCTTGATTTTTGAAGCTTGATTGTTTATGATATTGCATATATGTACCATAGTTTTTTAATGTGTAGTTTGTAGCTGTGGGCGTGATCGTGTTTGGCGTGTGGATTAGCATTCATCATGATGGTTGTAGAAAATCGCTCACTCTTCCTGTTTTGGTTCTTGGTGCTCTAATATTCGTGATGTAAGATATTCACAGTTTTCTTTATTTTATTGATATGACTTCCTCATGAGTTATGACTTAAAGCTGAATATAATGCATGCATTTCAATATCTAAAGTTAAACTGTACCTCTTTTGTTAATGCGGTTTGTGTTCTGAGTTTCAGATCAATCATCGGGTTTTTAGGGGCGCTAAAGAACAGCTCTATATTGTTATGGATGGTATGTTCATGTTTGGTGATTCTTTTTCAAAATATTGTTTTTCTTTTTGTTTTTGCAGTTTTACTGTCACTGATACTAAAAGCTTAAATATCTTGCAGTATTTGATCATCCTCTGCTTGATTTTGTTAGGAATCCTTGTTTTTACCGTATTGGCGTAAGTATATTATGCATTTTCAGAGATTGAGAAAAATAAAACATTTCAGATGTGAATCTATATTTGTAGTATGCGGTATTATTCATTTTCTCATTTTCTGTTGCAGTTTTATTATAACTAACAACGCCTCCGGTCATTATGTTGCGGGTTTGAGGTGAGATTTAAAGGGCTATTTCTTCCACCATTGTATTATTTCTTTGACAAGTTTAGAATTCATTATCTTGTTTATGTCGTCAGATTCAAGGAGTATCATCTTCAAGATTACAATAAATGGTTTCTAAACGAAGTAAGCATCCATTTAAAGTCTAGTTCCTAGCATGAAATCTTGAAAACTTAAATGCTAAATGAGTTGTTTCTTGATTACTTGATCTGTGTTTCAGTTGAATAATACTCATAATTGGAAGCACCTTCAAAGTTGTCTTGTTAAAGCTGATGATTGTATTAACCTATCTAAAAAATACAAGGTCTGTTAATTTCACCCCTCCCCTTTTCGGTTCTAATTAACCGATTCATTTCAAGAATATGACTAATAACATGTTCTAAGCAGACTCTCAAACAATACAAGTCTGCAAAACTGACACCGATTGAAGCTGGTTGTTGCAGACCACCGTCTCAGTAGGTTTCTTAAATCTTTTCTAGTGTATTTTGGTCTTATCCGCCTGACTCGTTAGTCGTTACAGACAAAACATGATCCAGATTTGAACTCAAATTTAATGTTTTAGGTGTGGTTATCCTGCTGTGAATGCCTCTCACTATGACTTGAGCTTCCATCCACTTAGTCCTGTTAAGGACTGCAAACTTTACAAGAACTCAAAAGTAGTAAAATGCTACAACTGTGACTCCTGCAAGTAAGCTTCTTTTTTTCTCCTATAAGATTTTATTCTTCATTATTATTTGTAGTCTATGATTTTAATACTGTATTGGATTTACAGGGCTGCTGTAGCAGAGTACATGAAAATCGAATGGCGTGTGGTTGCCATTTTTAATGTGGTTTTGTTCGTTGTCTTGGTAAGCCTTTATCATAAAGCATCAAACTTTCAGTGAGAGTTGATAATAGTTTTAAACTTTGACGTTTTACAGTCTATAATCTACTTCGTGGGATGCTGCGCTAGACGGAATGCTGCAAGTAGCCGCTCAAAATATTAAAACCGGACTCAAATTATATAGTTCTCTATGTAGGTGGTGATTATTTTACTATAATCTGATCTGGAAACAAGAACAGTGTAAAGATGTTACATAGTTTTTTCATGGAATTTGGTTGGTTTTTTGACGTTTACTTCAAATCAAATCCATCTTTGTTTTTAAATGGGTCTGTCTAACGGGTCAAGTCGGGTTCGGGCAAGCCCGTAACGCATCAACTATTTTGCTGTCTATTCTTTCTTTAAAATCCAAACTTCATTCATGTGAATCAAGTTCTTAATACAAACTTATGTGATTTAAGAAAACAACTCTAATGCTTAGCACGCGAATAATGATTGTCATTTGGGTTCCTCTTTCCACTGAAAACCGCAAGAGCTTTCCTTACTGGCGGCTGCAAAGGAGCCCTCTTGTCGGTATGATGAGTAAATATGTCATTTGTAGCAAATATGTTATCCACCTACAACATTCAATCACATGAAATTAAGATTTAATCGTATAAATAATGGCACCCGTTTACTCGAAAAATGTCGATTAGAATGGTCAGATTATGAAATATTTACCTCTTTGTTCTTCATCTTTGTCTTGGGATGCAAATACTTATTTGGAAGTTGATCCTCGCGTAGAATAGGGTTCTTCGTTATCGCGTCTCTTCCTCCTTGTCGAAGAGGCAATGAAAACTGCATAAACCACAATTAGTAACTAATCTTCGATAATATGCGATATTAATATATATTATACTAAAACGCTCACCTTTGTGCCTTGTAAAGATACACGTGGACGACGAGCTGCAATTATAGTTCCATTTTCACCAACAGTAACCACAACCTTCCTTAAAGTCCCGCCATTCCCAGAACTTGGACAAAAAATCCTGCCAATCTCCATTGTCACTTTAAAACATGCATGACATTTCAGTATCCACCTGCAAATCCAAAGTATTACGCATTTTGACCCGTTGTTACCCAACGAGCTAAATCACAAGAGAAAACAAACACATACCTGTGCAGCTCACGAATTTGCATCCCACCTGGCGCAACCAACCGTAAGCCCATTTGCAGAATAACATTTTGCATTGCGTAATCACCAGTAGCACACGCAACACTTGATTCAGAAAGTGATCTCAACATTCAACTTTGCTCACTACTGTCATCATCCACATAAGATGACACCTCACTATTAGCATCCACATGTTCCGACTCTTCATTCACATCTTCTTCGAGCCTCATTTGATCCAAAACCGCTGAAATATCATCATCACCATTGTTTCCTTCTTTAGAATTCTCATGAATTAGATCGGGCAAATTATTATCACCATGAGTATCATCATCAACATGTCCTTCATCACCATTTTGAGCATCTTTTTCGGACGATTCATGCATTTCACGTCTCTAAGAAACCGCCTATGAGTGCTTCGACTCACAGCAGGCAGCCTATCAGCTGCATTATCATCATCAAACTGACCCAAAGACGAATCAATCCCTTCGGCAACCATCTTCTTCCCTTGGATCACAACTTGTTTCTTCTTCGAGGTTTACCAAAACCACCATCATCCTGCTGCTCCGATCCACTTGCTTTCATTATTTGGTTCCTTACTTCCATTAACAACATTCAAGTTCAGATCTTTCAAAGGTAAGATTCTTGACTCGGGCCCGGAACCGTCGCCAACTGCATGTTCTAATGAGCCAAGTTAGGAACATTTGATCCCCATCCGGGCAACCGTTTTACATTTACAGCCCGAATCGGGGGAAGATGGCTCGTTCCGTGAATCTGGGACTCCAATGTATAAGTCAACGCATTGAGCTTAAGGTCAACATCTGAAAGTGTTTGTGCATCTCCAGTTAAGCTAATAACTGGAAAACAATATATTCTTTCAACCAATTGTTTTTTATAATTTATACATAACATGGCAGATGAGACGACTAACAACTAAGGGTGTGCATGAGATAGAAAAAAACAAGTTGATATGACCAAGCTGAAATAAAAACAAACGGTTTGGTCTTATGTTTTTGTAAAAGACCAAACTTTCGATTTGGTTTTACATGTAATTAAAACTGAAAAACCAAACCGAACTTGTTAGGAAATTAACACGTTCAACACAAAACAAACAATGTAACGATTACAGACACAAATAAACACGAGATAAATGAACTACTGGCATCATGCACCAATAGTTTTACTTGATGATTATGTGAAACATGTGATTTAGTTTGGTAAAGTACATGGTTATTTTGCAATTATCCATTAATAAAGAAATGTTTTATCACTTTAACTCAATCCATCAAAGTTTATGACTAAAAATCATTCATGTTCACTCATGTTCTTGGTGACTAGAAATGGTTAAAAGAATACTTTGATAACATATTTAAGATAAAACATGGATCATTATGTTGTATTTAGAAATGATGTGATATAAGCTATAATCTATTTCTCTAGTTTTGATAATTCTAAAATAATATTGTTAGCACGATTGCTTAGGTTATCATGCTAGTTAAATAGGTCATATGTTAATGGAATGTGTAACTATAACATAATCTAATCAACCAAGGGGAGGTTGTGTGAGTTAACTACAACCACTCGAAGTTGTTAGGGTTGGTATTTGAGAAATCGAAGTCAATCCTAATCGTTCTACTTTACCAAACTGCTTGTCTACTTAAATTGACATTCTCGTGGTAGGATGATATTAAGCATAGGATGGACTTGAAAATACGCATGCTACTTTCTTTTATATCATAAAATATGTTCACTTAGAAAGGATGGACTATTCTATCATATATTATTAGAACAAGTTTATCAT
Organism: Bidens hawaiensis; assembly: GCF_021521415.1. Lineage (NCBI taxonomy): Eukaryota > Viridiplantae > Streptophyta > Magnoliopsida > Asterales > Asteraceae > Bidens > Bidens hawaiensis. Next base: position 1,241,416 of record NW_027491282.1, on the reverse strand, counting down.
ATGTTTACTTAATAATCATCAAGGAACAATGGAGTGGATTATTGATCTTAGATGGTAACCTTCATATAAATGAATTACTCGTTTAGAATTTCTCTTCTTATCACATATATATTATATATAAGTATTTATATTTTATAAAAAGTTCAAAAATCAACCCAAAATGATTAAAACTCTCTGATTACATTAAAACGAAGATTCACTATTGGAAACATTTGTGTCCACGGATCGATACTTGGTTCTTACCAATACTATTCTACATATACGATAGGTACACTTGCCTATTTTGTGTGTGTTTAGTTTTAGTAGAAATCTCTTTTATAAATTTAAAACACGATCTTGTGCAAAGCTAAAACCCCATCCATTATATTATTTTACCACACCGCACGCACGCATCATCACACAACATGAAGTTGTATTCCACCTTAGAGTATCCTTGAGAACGTTATATGAGCTTAACATATACTACTTTTAGCAAGAGTATCGAACCCTTTTGAATATGAAAAACTTTGTTTAAAAATCATTCTAAAACATTTCTATAGTTTTGCAATATGTTATATTAATATAAATAAGGGTTTATAAAATAGAAACATAAAATATCAAACGGTTTTATGCGTTTTAGATTTAATACCCATGTACTAAAACGGTTTCTAGTAAAAACGTGATATAACGTGCACTTTATAAAACTAGACGTTTACATGTGACATTTTCCAAGGATGCAATCTGTAAAAGGAACCATTACTAATTGTTTTAACGCATACGCTGGATAATTAAATATTTACATAAAAATTTCCGGTCCGTATGGTTTATAAGATAGAAAATTTCTAACAAACATGTTAGAACTTAACGATTCTAACGCGCACGTTAGAGGAAAAACTATACATTCAAGAAACATTACACGCTGAGACAAAACCTTTAAATTGTTGGTTTTTCTAGTGTATACCCAAAAGTCGCTCCATTAATACCTTGTTAATGCTTTATTATTGGTGACTTGAATATAAATAGACCCGGAAGTCTTTGTTCATTATTTTACTAAAATGCACCCAATGGACGTCTGCGTGCACTATTTTCTAACACACTCGTTAGGAATAAACGATTACATAAACCGTTATAAAACACACTCATTACGAAATAAATGATTACAAAAATCATTATAAGGCTTATTAGTTTATATAAAATAAACTACTTCTAACACTCATTTTAAGAAACGAGACATTTGGACAAATGTTTTAATCCATACAATTTATTACTTGTAAGAATTTCTAACACGCATTTTAGGAAATGAAACATTTACAAAATGTATTGCTTATAAAATACATCCGGTCTTACATGCCCGTTTGAGAATTTAATGTACACAAAGAACATAAGTTTACACCAATAAACCCACTCTAACACACAAATTAGAATATAACGATTGAAAAAACCGTCTTAAATCGAATGATTGAAACATAAACCATTCATCTTGTATCATGGTATAGGATTTAAGATTGTACAACATCTCTATAAATCCACATCTTATGTCACGGTATAGGATTAAGGATTTTACCACATCTCTATAAATCCGTACACAACAATTTGTACTACATACATACTTTCAAAAACAAATATAAAAGAGTGTTGCAACAATCACAAAATAATTCTAATATTTTCCGTGAACCCAATATCCTTAGTAAAAAAGGTTTAAGATTGCCTTAACAATCTCACGGAATTCTGGATTAAGATTGTAGCAACAATCTCACGAAATCACATAAGTCAAATAGTGCATCAATTATGGAAATATTGTGTCTTAATCAAACAAGCATACCATTAAAAACATAAGATCAGTTAGTTATCAAAACAATATCTGACCACTATTGATCGATCAATTAGCTAAAGCACATTGTTTGCCATCTAGGTGACTACAAATTTGTTTACATCGTTATGGTTCCTGTTTCGAATATTTGTTTCTATGCATTTGATAATATATCAGACGAAATCCATGATTCATCCATGACCATTTGTTTCTACTTACACCATGACTGAAAACAAAATCAAACTTTATACCTAAATGGACATTTTTTTATACAATACAACACCATGTAGAAAATAATAAACAAATAATATGTTTCTATAAACACCATGTAGAAAATAATAAACAAATAATATGTTTTTATAACTTGTATTTTGGGATAATTATGTAGCAAACATACAACACTCAACACTACAACACCAATGTCCAAGTATCCTTCCTTAAAGAAAGCATTATCGATGAATAACCAGACGGGGTTTTTATGAACCACAATCCATGTGCAAGACCAGCCCGTAAACAGCCCCAAACAACCATAAAAACGGTCCTAAGCAGCACTAACAACCCTAAAAGTTATAACAACCCAATGTCGTTTAATAATCATCACAATTTCAAAATAAAAGTAATAAAAAAATCCATATGATCAAGATCAGCATTCATATTTTAACATTTAGAAAACAATAAATTCAGTTTTTCAAGCACTCAGAAACTTGAATTGAAAACTAACAATAAATTAACAGTCCATGAAACCCTAGCCGCTTATGAAATTAGCAATTAGCAGTAGAACAATGTAAAATTGAAGGCGTACACCTGAAATTGTAACTTCAATAAACTCCAATTAAGAAACCCTAGGCGTGAACAAGTGTGTTTCAATTGTAAGTTAACTTTCCCTATAAAAGTGTCATAAATATTTTAAATTTTAAAAAATATAACAATTTTTTAATGACACTACATTTGCTTGTCATAAATCATTGCGTGTCATAAGACGCATGTCACTAAAAGCATTTTTCCACTAGTGTGTGTAAACTTGTCACGTTTGACCCTTAATTTTAATGTTTTTTAAGAGTTACTGGAAAACTAATTTAAACTTGCAAAACAAATCATCATATGGTGACAGCTGGCTTTTAGTTTACTATGATGCTAATACTAGGTTAGAGTCCGTGTTCTACACGGGTGAAAAATATAATAAAATTTAAAAAATATTTATATGTAACACTTAAATTTTGTTATTTCATATAATAATTTTTATTTATGACTTTTTTAATAAGTTTTTAATATACTATGCACTATAACTTTAAGTTGAAAACCATTAGTCTTTTGATTATTTAAAAAATAAAACATATATACCGATATTGTTATAACAAAATGCTGTTACAGATTTAAAAACTAATTTTACAAAGAATAAGGCTTAGTTGTAAAATAAAATAAATAAAAAGATGTTATACTTTAAAATAAAAAGAGAAATGATGAACAATCTTAAATGGTTGTGTTAAAGAGATGTGAAAACAATGTGATATTGTGAATTATGGAAATGTTAACAATTAAATATAATTTTGGTTTTATACTTAAAGAGAATTACATTTATATATGTTAAGTAAAAAAATCTAACACAATTACCACTTTAGTGGAGTTGATAAACACCGTTGGTTTGAAATATGAGGTCTTGGGTTCGAAACTCGTATCACACAATAATTCATTTTTCAAAATTTTGTAAAATTTTACGGGTCGTGTGTTATAATATAGAAAAGGGTCACCTGTCATAGGTGATGATGTAATAAGAAAAGTGACATGGCATCCTATGTGGAGTAATAATTTTAAAAAGAAGTCAAATACTATATTAAATAAAATGAAAAGAACAATAATAACAATAATGTTATTTTTAAAGCAGTGTGAATATGAAGTTATATTTTGCTAGGGGTTTCAATATCCTGGATTCGAATATCAAGACGGATGTTGAACGTAATTTCTAATTTAATAGGTACGTCACGTGTAAGTAATCGGGTTGGATCTAATGAGCATGTGCGATTCATTAATATGTAATGGATTTATGGGGTTATAATTAGGGTTATATTATATTTAGTAATTTCTTAGCTAACAAATTAGGTTAGTCTATATAAACTGAGTTATGGTTAAACATTATAGATGGTAAACATGATATAACCGAGTTAGGGTTCATCAAAAGTCAAACCGAGTTATGGTTTTAAAGTTGTAATCATTGTTTTGAGTTATATTTAGTGATTAACATAAACAAGAGTTAGTCGTTTAATTCGTGTTTCATTATCGATCCGGGACTTGAACGGATACCCAAATCAAGAATACTAAACAAAAAATCTTTATCAAGATCAAAACAACATATCTAATCAATACGAACTCAAAACAAGGAAAAAAATATATCCAAAACGTATTTAATGAAACATTCAGATTCAGTAAAACACAAATGTCATGCAGAAGTAAAGCTGCTTCTGTAAACCTGCAAAAGCAAATAACAAAAGTCTTAAATCTCATACAAAGTTAATCTAAACCAGAAAGTAGTAATCGCATTTTCATTCATCCCATATCTACCATTTAAACAAATAATTTTCAGCCATGTTAGTTAATTCCGTATCGTTACAGTTCGGTTTTTACCAGCCGATAAAAGCAGTTTTCATATTTAATTTTCGGTTAAAGTTTAGTAGAACAAATAAAACAAGTTGCGAGCCAACTAGACTGAAAATTCAGGTCGCCTGCATAAGGAAATCTGCAGAAGATATATAGGGTCGCGGTTTTTTGGTCAAACCGTGAACCAAACCGCCAGTAACGGTTTCCAATTTTTGTAAACCAAAACCAAACCATATAATATATTTCTGGTAAAGCTGTCAAACTTTTGAAGATTTTAACACGTTTTTGTTGGATACTGTTATTAGGGTTAACTGGAAGATGAAGACAGACGCGGTATTTGTTGTTTTTATTTTATTTAAATTAGTTTATTATCGCTTCCATTCAATACATTATTTAATTTAATGTATGCGTATACTTTTCTATAACATGTGTGCAATTTTCTTTGTTTTTAATGTATGATATAATAATAAACATAGCATAAAAAAACATCGGAGGAACACGTATTCATCAATAAAAATGTGTAGCTTACCGTTAGTTAAAATTGCTAAAGGAATCACAGTACATAAACCGAAAAAAGGTAGTAAATATACCTTTATCTTAGAAGGTTCATGAGCAGCAGCTTCTGCATCATATCTGCTTCATATAGAGCTCATAACGATCTTTAATTGTTTGAAAAAGCTTCTCTTCTTCCTCAAATGTTATGGTTTGATCAATTATCTCCTACATAAATCACACACAGTGAGCAAACAAGAAACTAATTTGATATTAAACTTCACATTTTGTGTTTGATCTTTTAATTGCACAACACAATACTATAAAGGAATATTGGATTTTAATAATCCCTATTAAATGATATTGGCCGATAATAATCCCTATTCATTTTAATTCCACTAGCGGTCCCAAATTCAAAAAAGTTGAGCCCCAATGGCCCCCCGTTAAAAATGACTTAACGGCGTTATAGTTTTTTTAGAATTTCAAACCAATGTTTTAGGGCTTTTGATCATTAGGAGGATACGAGTCGATTGTTGTAAAATTTAGCTCGAAACAATGATCCAAACGACTTGATTTTGGTTATTGTAAGTTCAAACACCCGAATTGAAGCATTGTTTCGTCATTTTAAAGCACTATTTCAAACTATGTTTTACACCAATCGACTCGTATCCTCCTAACGATCAAAAGCCCTAAAACATTGGTTTGAAATTCAGAAAAAACTATAAAGCAGTTAAGTCATTTTTAACGGGGGACCATTGGGGGACAACTTTTTTGAATTTGGGACCGTTAGCGGCGATAAAACGAATAGGGATTATTATTGGCCAACACCATTTAATAGGGATTATTAAAATCCAATATTCCTACCATAAAATAGACCTCTAATGACACGCAAACTATGACAAACACTGATTTTATGACGCGCAAAAAGACTACGTCATAAAAAAAATGTCATTGAATGGTATCGATGATAGCAAATGTTAGTTCTATTGATGTGGATGCACAGTTCAAAGTTTGATCTCCAGGCCCAATCCATGATTACCGTACTTCAAAGCCTACATCTTCAAAGGCTTCAACTTCAAAGAAGTTTAATTGATGAATATTCAGAGGAGGACCAAGTGAAGGAAGCTGAAGATAAAATTGAACTTGATGATGCATCCGATTGATGAAGATCTTTTGGCTTTCGTTTTTATATTTATTACTTTATGATTTTTAACTTTTTTTTTGCTTTCGAGTATGAACAATTTGGTTATTTTGGAGTTTCATATGATTTTGAAAACTATATTTGAGGATTATGCTTTTGTTTTGGTATTTGAATAAAGTGTTGTTTGCCATTACAAATTTTGTTTGTGAATTATTTTTTATTTAAGTGCGTTCTTTTTTCCTCAGGTCCACGTTTTTTGCGCCTATAGCATTTATAACTATGATTCATCTTATAATAGATCAAACTTTATGGAGCAGATGGGTCAAAAGTTTAGTCAACTAACCTGCGGAACCCAACGCTTAATTGTGTTGTTCCACCTACAACATTCTTTGATTAATTCAATCCAACCGTTTCTAAAATAAAACTCATCAAGTATTTTGATTATAACTACAGAAAACGTTCTACCACTTTGATCATAAATCAAACAACAGCCGGTATTCGATTTCATGTCAGCAAACATTGGTTGAACAACTTTAGGAATGAGCTATAAGTAACACAAAAAAAGTTCTTAGAATGTATATGTTGCAAAACTTTAAAATGTTTCATAAAAAAAAATTTGTTGATAACATTAACATACCATCCTACTCATGGAATCGCTGTCGATATCTACCAGGAACTTAACTCCATTATTGAGACGTGACATTTTTATGTCAGACGAGTCTGTATGTTCAGAACAAATTAACCAGAAAGCGATGTCTACGAATAAATACGAATTACAAATATTCTTACCAGAAAGCGAAGTTAGAAGTCGATTTAGGATTTTGAAGGAAAGGGGTTTTATCATTGAGATTGATTTGAATTTTTATTTTATTTTTTCTTACACATTTAATTATATATATACATTGGTTTTTGTTTTATAACTTATTATATTTAACTTTTTAATAAAATAGTATAAAAACATAGTCTTACTTTTAGTTTTTTTACTAACATTCTGGTATAAATTTCGTTAAAAGTTGAGTTCGTTTAATAAATCGTATTTTTTAAATAAAATTAAAATTTTATCCATTATTGAACTATCTTATCTTAACCATTAGTAAGATTTTCTGAATAAGATTTACAACTTCGTAATAGAGAAGCTCATAACATTCTAGTGTTATCATTATCATAATGAATAAGTATGTAGTTTTGTATCATTATCATCTTCTAGGTTATCATCATCACCATATGTGTTATGATGATGATCAACATCATAAAGTTATCATCATTATCATGTATTATAGTGGTTATCATCATCATAAACATCGATCACCGTCAACATGAAACGACATCATCATCAGACGTGCGGGTAATCAACGTGGTCATTGTATAGGCTATCGTAGTTGGCGTTGATCATACGGGTAACATATATCTCGTCAGCATCGTAAGGGTTATCGTATATATAACCTATTTCCATGTACGGGATGTAGTCAGCATCGTATGGGTTATCGTAAACAAAACGCCCAATATTGGCGATCATTGTCGGCACCATCTTATGAATTGTTGTCGTCATCAAACGACATCATCAGTCGTACAGGCTACCACAGTATGACCATCGTATACGTTATCATGGTCATCGTCGATCATACGGGTTACATGTCATTAAACATCGGTGTCACCATCATCATCAACATATATATATATATATATATATATATATATATATATATATATATATATATATATATATATATATATATATATATATATATAGTGTGTGTGGGTGTGTGTGCGCGTCTGTGTGGCGTATTGTCATATAGGTACCTATAATTGATCATCATCATATATATGCGTGATCATCATCATAGACATAATGATCATCGTACGAGCTATAGTCGCCATCGTATGGGTTAGCGTAAACAAACCGTACCACATAGGTTAGCAACATCATTATGATAACCACCACCAACCCATGTTGTTATATCCATGTATTCATGTGGGTATCATTATATTAGCGTCGTCGTCACTTCGGAAAATCATCATGGTCATCATACGGGATAGCACCGTCATCGTCTCATGGATTACATATACGCAATCATACTACACACCACCTACTGCCACCATCCACCGCCCACATTCGCCACAACGACCTCCAGCACCAACCTCTAACCACACACCACCACCCACTAATATTATATATAAATATTTATTTATACCCACCCACCACCACCACCACCAACCACAACCCACTAATATTATATATATATATATATATATATATTTATACCCACCCACCACCACCACCACCACCACCCACCCACCACCACCACCACACATCCGCCACCACGAACTACCACACCTCCACCACCGTTCACCACCATCATGACCACCTGAACCCACCACCACCCACTAATATTATGTATATTTTTTTTATACTATACAATACTAACCGTACGATTAAAATTTAAAATCACGCGCCTTCTTTTAAAAGGGTCAAATAATTACCCTAACTCATCTACTTCCGGAACGGCGATAACTATTCCCAAAATTCAACCTCGTAAGTCAATATTCCTTAAAACCCTCGACGATTTGTTTCTACTGTGAAGCACAAGCACAAGACTGTTTCCTTGTGATTCGTGTTGTTATCCCCTACCCCCATGTTTTATTGTATGTATGTGATTCAGTTGTCGAAAAAAACAAGACTAATAAAGCTAAGCATCTAAACGAGAAGAGAGATAAAAGGAAGACTAAAAAAGTTGCTCCGGTGGTGAAAAAGGTGAAAACAAAACATGTTTTGGAAGCAGACTCTGATTCAGACCTTGACACAAAAATCGACAGGTTGTTGTCAAAGCGGAAAGAGGTGGAACACAGCACCTCTGACCCGGACTTTCAGCGTCCAAAAAAGAAAGCTATTAAAGAAAAGAAGCCAGCCGAGAGGGGAAAACCTTTTGTTGAATTTGTAGACAAAAAATTGAAGAATAGGTGTGCACCTATTAATGTTGTTGATGCAGTGAAGGCAATGACCACTGTCCAAAAAACTTGTGTAGAAGAAATGGGTTTCGGGTCAATGTTAAGACTTCAAGTAACCCAAACTCCAACAACTTTGGGATATTGGTTGCTCATGAACTATAATAACCGTTTAAATGAATTGAACATTGGGAGCGGTGTTATTAAGATAACACCACAAAGAGTACATGAAGTGTTGGGGATACCAATGGGTAAGATTCCTGTTTTAGACAAGAGTAGACCAAGATTGGGGGAAGATGTTACTACAGATTTGTTCAAAAATCAATTCCCGACAAATTCAAGAGTAAGTATAAAGCATGTGAAAGACAAACTGCCCGCGGATCAAGGAGTTGGTGAACTGTTTAAGATTAATTTCCTTGTATTGTTCAACACCTGTATAGGATTTGTGACAAAATCAACAATAGTCAATCAACGATTCATCGCCGCAATTGATAAAACCTCGGATATTCCAAATATGGACTGGTGCTGCTATGTTATTGAAAACTTGAGAATTACAATGGAAGAATGGAGAGATATCGACAGTCAATACAACGGTCCGATCACCTTCCTTGTGATGCTTTGCACGTATGAATACCAGAAAAAATATGGTCCATTTGGGACTCCCGTCACAACACCTGCAGTCAACTACATAACAACAACTACTCTTAATAAGATGGAAAAATACTTGGAGAATAATGGTCCTCCCTTAGAAGAAGATGCTACTGAGGTTGCTGCTTCTGCTGTTGCTGTTGACGGGAAGAGGATTGGGTTGTTGCTGATACTGCTGCTGTGACAGTTAGTGCTGCCGGGAAGGGACTTGATGAGACTGCTACTGTGACAGTTAGTGCTGTCGGGGAGGGACCTGATGAAGCTGCTGCTGCGGCTACTGCTCCTGTGACTGAGGAGAAAAAGAACATGGTGAGAAACTTGTTATTTTCTTCTAAAAAACTCTCATATCTCTTATCTCTATATGCATTTCATGTAATGCAACGCTTAAATAACAACATTATATATAATTTAAAACAGATGGTCAAAGTGCATCTGAAATAGATAATGCCGAGCAAACAGCTGAACAAGATTTGGATGATTATGTAAGCATTTATTCACCTTTAAGTTTGCAAATGCCTATCGTGCTTGTTGACTATTATTTAACTCCATTACAACTGGCTGGGATAAATTGAAAATGTTTTTGAATTAACAATAACTATATTTTCTTTTTACAGTCTTGGAATAAGGCAATGGATAACAAGTTGAAGAAATATGATAAAATTTACTCCGAGATCAATGAGTTGGTCATTCAAGGAAAGGATAGACATCCATCAAATCACAATATCTTTGCTATATGTTGTGAATGGGAAAACAGATTCACTAATAATGCGGTCCCTAAAACACAAGAAACTGAAACCATAAAACCCTTATCACTCTTTAATTTAGGTGAGAAAAAAATTATATTTTCTTCTTTCAAGTTTCTCTTTCCCATTTCAAAACTATTTTTGTTTAAGTTGTAAGATCCCAATACTTATACAGCTGTAGCAATAGATTCTGATGTTGGTGTTGGTGGTCGAGTGGCTGCTCTAAAAGGTATTTGGGCTAAATTAATTATAAGTATAATTAAAACGCTCATAAAACGCTTATGTTGTTATTTTAAACTTTTTACATCTGTGTGATGCAGTTGATTCAGATGTTGGTGTTGGTGGTCAGTGGCTGCTAAAAAAGGTATATGTACCAGCTTAATTATAATCACAGTTGAACATATTACATCTTTGGTTGTCGTAAAAAATGATGCAGGTCAAAAAAACAATGTCTCATGCACAGATATTGATAAAGTTGTTAATACGGTGGTTGAGTGGGCTAAAGAGGGTAATTATAAATAAAAACCAAAAGGGGTTGAAGGTATTTAATTATAGTTACAATTATTTTCAGTCAAATTTAAAATAAGTTGTTTTATGTTTAACAGTTGACACCGGATTGGCAACAAGTGATAACCTCATTACACTGAAATCTCCATATCTTCTGACAGAGGTTGACGTATCCACTAGTGTCACAGAAGATGAAGAAATAATTTCAGAGTATATATTTTTTTGTCTTGAAGACATTTGGGAGGAGGTCTACAAGTCCACTCACACAGAATCGTTCAAGGTGATCTTTGAAAGCTACTGTCCTGGCATTTATATAACCACCAATGCAATGGATGCATTCATTGAACTAATGAACTATGAAGAAAAGCAAAAATCTGCAGCATCACCGTTCAAATTCTTTGCTTCTAGCACTGTGCTGGTACAAATTAATCTACTTTCTTTGTACTATTATAAAACGCTCAATAAACGCTTTAATCATCTGCATTTTAATTATTATACAGACAAGTGACCATTATGTTGAGTCAAGGGGTTACACAGACAAAGAAAGACTGGATGTGTTTTCAGACAACATCGAAAAACAAATGGCAAATTTTGGAATCATATCACTCAAGGAGGTTGCTATATTGCTTGTGCCAATTCTACAACACGATAATTTCTTTGTGGTTACCTTCAATCTTAAATTAGGAGTGATAGAATTACTTGACAACAGTGCAAATCAAGAAATACCAGCTGATGCAAAGTTTAAAAGCTTAGAAGACAAATCAAAAGTAATTAGAGAGAATTTTGAAGAAAGATACGGAAAGACTCCTGATATACTGGTAAACATATATATACCTTAACCCAAAAAACATAAATACCTTTAATGAAAATTGTCAAAATACTTAAATTGCTTTCTATTTTGTTTAGAGAAACGTCTTTTGCATGTATCTTACTACAATCAAACACCCCATTGTTCAACAAATCCAAATAGCTACAATCAATAGATTGAGGATGACAAGGAGAACAAAAAATAATGGAATAGATTGAGGTATTTTTGCTATGAGACACATGGAGAAATATGATGGGAAGAGACCACGGGGGTGTAATTTTGGCAAGGAAGGCCCTAAACAACAAAAACAGCTAAAAAGGTTGAGGTCAAAGTATTTGTGAAAAATCCTCCTCTTGGATGTAAACCAACACAGAAATACTCTTATCAAGAAAGCACTAGTATTCCATGAAAATAAAAACACTGATTTAACCGGAGAAGAGTTGATTGCTGAACTTAAGAAAAGACAACAACAAATTCAAATGATTTCAAAACTGACTGCTATGTACTTTAAGATACTTGTTAGATGTTATGATATGGACTTATGCAGATCACTAGTATTCTGTTACCACTTTTTAATGTTACATGTTGAATCAATGTTTTAACACAAACATAAAAATTTTATTATTACCAAAACACACATACAAACACACCATCACAAACATACAAATTTTATTATTACTAATCTCTGAGTGACATAAGAAACTTCAACTTCAATTCCATTTAGCAATTTAGTTCAAGAATTGCCTAGCCCAAAAGTTTTAACTGGTTAAGCTCTCTCTGTCCTACATCAACCATAAACAAAACAGCAAGATCTCGGATAGTACTAGAGAGCATTCGATTAAGAACTTTTGCAATGACATCCCTGGCATCCAAGTTGTTGCTAGTCTTTACAAATTCTTCAGTAAGAGTTTCCCGACAAGCTTTATCTGCCTCGATTTGATCCTCAATTTGCCTCCTGAGGGCATCCTTGTACGCTGTGGATAATGATGATGATGACGAGCAATCCATTATTAACTAAAAAAAATAATTTAAACTTATGTAGGTATATGAGTTTCACAAATGTGGTGTAGGTATATATAACCAAAAGGCTCACAGACAAAACAAAAGGGTGTCCCACGCTTGGAAAATGCTCACAGATGAATAGTAACTCTGTAATAAAAAAACAAAAAGGTGTCCCACGCTTGGGAAACGCACAAACTTGTCTAATGTGTTTTTGTTTAAACTAGAGATTACTTACATTTATATCACCTGTCTGAATTAATTTGGGAAATTGATCACAATTATACTCACCTGTCAAAAATCTTGGAAAAATATTTGGTAATGATAGCCTACATTAAAGTTAAGCTATATCTTACTAGATCTTACTATATCTTACTACAAATTAAACTTAACTACATTAAATTACTAGCTCAACTACTGAATTTAATCTTAGGTCTATATATTTGTTATTCAATCACACTAACAGTTTCAAAGATAATAAAAATGTATTCTTCTGACAAAACCGTGAAGAACATGGTGAAAGCAAGGATGAATCTTGAGAAAGAGAAAGACGACGCTTTGTTGAAGACAATTGAAGAGATTAGGACTAGACTCGCATTTGAAAAATCAAAGACCCTCGACTCATGTAAACTCATGTTGTTTGAACTAGACACTAAGTTTAAAGCAAAGGCTGTTGATTATCTGAAACAACAGTCTGCATGCTACGACTCAGTGTGTGGGACTCTGGTTGACACCGTAACTAAGGTGTCAACCAACATGAGTATTAAGGAGATGGGGTCAGAGACTGTGAATAAGGCGGAGTGATGGTGATGTAGCTTAGCTGGTCTTGGTTTTTTTGTGATGTATTGTAATTAATGGTACTTTTTGTATGACATCTTTTGATGAATGGTAAAATATGGATTATGTTAAAATGTTTTCTTAACATGTTTTATGGATCATCTAATAGCTATCTCTTTCTTTGTTAAAAACGCTTGTGATACGCTTATTAAATCGTAAACAGCACTTTGTTAAATCTAAAAATAATACAAAAAACACTTTGTAAACGATTAGGTTTAACAAAAAACACTTTGTTAAAAAACATTTTTTTGTTACAAGCGAAATAGACTCGCTTGAACAAATATATAATATTTATATGTCTTTGTACATTAGCGTGTTACAAGCGAAATAGACTCGCTTGTAACACGCTAATGTACAAAGACATATAAATATTCTAATACGCTAGTAACACGCTTGTGTACAACAACTCCTTTCTAAACCCTCCTATATATATATATACATATATATCTAGTTTTGTTTTCAATAAAAACTCATTTTTCACCCCATAAACACTAAAATGAAACACATAAAAAAAACACAACATCCATGGAAGAAATCTCATCGTGGACCACAACATCCAGTAACAGAAGCAATCGATATCAGGTTTATTGTTTTTGTGGACAAGAAGCCATTCTAAGAACATCAAGGACCACCAAAAATCCAGGTCGGGGGTTCTACAATTGTGCATCTCAGGTTAGTGAAATTGCAAATAAAGTTGGAATTCATCCTGTCTTTATGTTGATTGTTGACCCTAAACTCTATATTTTTTAACTTAGGGCAAAAAATGTGATTTCTTTATATGGTCTGATTGTGTTTCGTCCACAAGCTCTTATGTGTGCACAAGATGTACAGACATAATTCCTATCTTGATAAGGGAAAATAAGTCATTAGAGGATCAACTTGCAAGGAATGTAGCTTCACAGATTGAATCAGAAAAAAAAGTGAAGATATTGTATTTTATTTGCTTCTTGTTGTTTTTAGGGCTTTTAATTAGTTTTGTAATCTGAGTAAAAAAGCTAATAAACTTTGTTAGTATGATTTTAGACCAGCTATTATGATGTATTTTTATGTTTCCCTATGGATTTAAAGGCCTTTTAATGAGTAGTTTAGTTTGAGTGTTTTCAAAATGAGATATTTTTGACTATTTATTTCATTAAAAAGAGGTTACTATAAAAAATTTTAAAAAATATGTTCCTCTAGAGTTTCGAACCCGCGATATTTGGAATCTATGTTTAATCACAAGCGCCTCAACCGTTTGAGCCACACCCTGAGAACATAATAGAACCTCTTATAATAATTATATAACGAAATTTCGATGTTTTAAATTTTCATTTTTACCCGCTAATTAATCGAGTTATCTTCTGGAAGACTCCCAAATCAATTATTGACCAAGTAAAATCTCACAATCTCACCAAACCCTAATAAATGATCTGCTAGTGTATTTATTGAACTCTCATCAATCTCAATCCTACCAAACAGCTTCATTAATCTCAGGTGAGTACCAAATATTTTTGCTTTTAGTGTCATACATAAAAAAAATGTCAGTTACATTTATTGACGTTAATTAGTATATATCGTTGATGACACAGTTAATTAAAAAATTCTTGGAAGATGGATAAGTCTTGGATGTCAGTAGGCGACAGGTGCAGTAAAGCATATAAAGATGGTGTTAAGGCATTCTAGATTTTGCAGTTTGTAATTGCAATGAGACATCACCACCAATTTCTATTTCATGTCCATGTGTTCGGTGTGTGAACCACGTATCTCTTAGTGTAGACGATGTAGACCATGACTTGTACAGGTTTGGAATTGATAAGAATTATACTACTTGGATAAAACATGGAGAAACCGACACCAACATTCCAACTAATTATGTTAATAATATTGGGTTTGATTGCACCTGCATTCCAACTAATTATGATAATAATATTGGGCTTGCTGACACCAATATTCCGACAGATGCATGTGAAACTGTAGAAATGCTAAATGATACAAAAGACAATTTCAAAGGCGACAAGAAGTATCAACAGTTTCTACAACTACTTACTGACGCTAAGAAGCCCATGTATAAAGGATGTCTTGGCTTCACCAAGTTGTCTGCATTAGTACAACTACTCAACTTGAAGAGCAAGAACGGGGTATCTCATAAGTTCGTTGATGAACTTCTGAAATTGTTGAAAAAGATGCTACCTGCAGATAACGAAATGGTAAATAATATGTATGAGGGCAAAAGGATGATGAAGGCAATGGGCTCAGGATACGAAAAGATACATGTGTGTATCATCGACTGCATTATTTACTATAAGGATTACAAGGATTTGGAAGCATGTCCAGTTTGTAACAAGTCAAGGTGGAAGGTGGATGAGAAGACTAACAAAACTTACATAAACACGCCCGCTAAGGTACTGTGGTACTTTCCCATTATTCCACGATTCAAGCGCCTCTTTCAATCAAAGACCACAACAGAGAATTTAACATGGCATGCCACGAGTACCAATAAACCCGGTGTTTTACGCCACACATCAAATTCACCAGCATGGAAATCCATAGATGACAGGTACTCCGATACCATCGGAAGCGATCCAAGAAATCTTCGTCAAGGGATTTGCACTGATGGGGTCGACGTACATAGAGGCAACAGAAACCACATTGTCTGGCCTGTTTTAGCAATCATTTACAACCTTCCACCTTGGATGTGTATGAAAAGAAAGTTCATCATGCTTTCCTTATTAATATTTGGAGTGCCAGGAAACAATATTGATGTGTTTTTACATCCTTTAATTGAAGATCTAGCATCTTTATTTGAGGTCGGGGAGCCAACATATGATGCGTATAAACAAGAAATGTTTACACTACGTGCAATTGTGTTATGGACGATTAATGATTACCCTGCTCTTGGTACACTATGTGGTTTCCCTTACGTGGATTCAAAGGTTGTGTAGTGTGTCGGGGCAACACTCAGTGTGTTCGACTTTATCACATAAAGAAACAGAGTTATGCTGCCCACAGCAGGTATTTATCACATGACCACCCTTTCAGAAAACAAACAAAGACGTTCAACGGAAAAGAGGAGATGAGAACCGCTAAAGAGCCTATGACAGGGGAAGAGATATACGACGAGGTCAAAAACATTAACAATGAATGGGGAAAGGGATCTAAATCCCTAAGTGGGAGTAAGAGAAAAAGGGATAACACAACGCCGCAGCCATATTGGAAGAGGTTCAACATATGGTACCAACGGCTTAGCTATTGGAAGTATTTACCTGTCCAACATTGTATTGATTTGATGCATGTTGAAAAGAATGTGGCAGAAAGTATTGTCGGGACGTTGTTGAACATTCCCGGTAGGACAAAAGACTGATTGGCAGCTAGAAAGGATTTAGAGTTTTTAGGGATTAAAAAGGAGTTGCAACCGAAAGCAAAAGGCAACAATACAGAACTGCCTGCAACATGCTTCACATTATCAGTACAAGAAAAAGACATGTTTCTTGAAACATTGTATAAAATGAAGGCTCCACTAGGGTATTGTTCTAACTTCTCTAGTTTGGTGAATCTTAAATAAAGGACGCTACAAGGCCTTAAATCACATGATTTTCACACGCTTATGCAACTGTTTCCGCCCCTTGCAATCCGGTCCATCATGCCAGAACCAATGAGAAATTCTATAATCAGGCTTTGTTTTTTTTTTCAAGTGAGTTTGTAGCAAAGAAATCATTGTAGAAGAGCTTGATAAGATGCAGGAAGAGCAAATAGTTACACTGTGCTTGCTGGAGAAGTACTTTCCTCCATCATTTTTTTGATTTCATGGTTCACTTAATCGTGCACCTTGTCAGAGAGATAATTATGTGGGCCACGATGCTTTCATTGGAAGTATCCCTTTGAAAGGTGTATGAAGGTTATCAAAGGGCATGTGCGAAACAAAACTTATCCAGAAGGGTGCATTGCTGGGGAGAACATTGCGGAAGAAATAATCGAGTTTCTGAGCGAATACCAAAAAAACATCAACAGTATTGTTGGTATTCCACATGATAAGCATGATGATAATGGGGAGACAATTCCTATCACAGACGCTAAATCATTTGAAGTTTCTCCTGATCTCTTCAAGTGAGCACATTTCTATGTGCGCTGCAGAATACGCCCGAAATATCGCCGTATATCGAGTAAGTATTACTAACATATATACTCTAAATTATATATATATATACATATATATACAGGGTGCAGATATTGTACGCTAATGCCTTAACGTACGGTAGATACGCGAGACGTTCAAAGGCAAAAAACAAAGGAAAAAACCTAAAACGCTCAGCAAACACACCCATATATATATATATATATATATATATATATATTAATTCACAATATATTATACTCCTACTTGCAGACAACAGAAGACCTCTTTGAAAAACCAAATGCCTGGTAAACGACAAGCATTGCTGGAGAAGGAGCATACTTTAAAGTTTGGTGACTGGTTACGCGACAAGGTAGATCAACTTATTAAGTCTTATATAATTTTTTAAAATCTTTTATAGTTTCTGCAATGTAGGTGAAGAATCTAATCATTCTAATGAAATTCAGGTTGAAAGAGAGCTAGCGGACTCCCCAGGTTATATATCAGAAACCGCAAAGTGGATTGCACACGGAGCTCACCGCAACATATACAAATACGACTCATACAACATCAACGGTTTTGCATTTCGTACAAAATCTCATGATGGTAGAGTTTACCAGAACAGCGGGGTTGGTGTAGAGGCGGATGACATGCACAACAAAAAAGACGTGGCGACCTATAGACAAAACTTTTATTTTGGGGTTTTGCAAGAGATATGGGTCCTAGATTATCATACTAAAAGAATTCCGGTCTTCATGTGCCAATGGGTTGACCGTAAACATGTCAAACATGATATTCTTGGTTACACGTCGGTCGACCTAAACAAATTTGGCCACAAGGATGATCCGTTCATATTGGCCTCGCAAGCACGCCAGGTGTTTTATGTTCAAGATCAGATGGATAGAAAAAAGCATGTTGTCCTCATGACTCCACCCAAGAATTATATGCATTCGTATGACGAGGTCGATGAGGAATTTAGTACGGTAACTTTCCCTCACGAGGGTAATACATTTCCACTTGTACAACCAAATCAACCGCTTCGTAATGAGTCCCCGGATGATTACTAGAGGCCCGGGAAAAAGCCTACAACTATTCGTAATGGAGATTGACACCGATGTCGGGGTTGTCGACCCAGCAGTTGCGTTCGTTCGGCTAGTTAGATGTAAATAATGTTTAAATTTAGTTGTGATACATGATATCACCATTCTTTACTTTTTACTTATTAATTCAAACTAAAGAAATATTGGTTGTTTTTAATACTATTACTACTATGATCAATAAAGTCATTACACTCATAACTGACTCGTGCTATATCAAAGTTACATTAATAAAATTCATTCACAGTTTTTTACCATAATACAAAGAAAGCCCAAAAATGCATCATGTTGTCTAGGGTGTTCATGGTTCGGTTGGAAACCGTGAAACCGCCCAAACCGGCCATTGGTGACATTCATCATTTCTCGTCTGATGGTTTTGTTTCTTGCACAACCTCTATTTGGTTATGTTTCAGCATACTTTTCAACATCTGGTTTCCTGCAAAACATTATCAACTCATTTTATAAAAAAAGACCATTATGCCCTTCTTTTCACTAACCTGCATACCAAAATTGTACCCTCCAGACTTTGAAGAAGCCTTTGAACAAACAAAATTCAGTTTTGAAAAACCCCTTCCAAACTCAATGCCATCACCAGTAACTTAATTTAATATTTGGTGATGGCATTGAGTTTTGGAAGGGATTTTATCAAAATTTAAGATATGTGGGAACCTTAGATTTTTTCTGCTTGGCCAAGTTTGGAATTCACATAACATATATAAAAGCGTAATAAATTTCAGTCACCAGTTTTATTGCAGTCATTAAAGTCTCTGTTGTGTTATAGTTGGTTGTTGAGTGTATAATTGCATACTATCTGTCAAAATGGTTTACACACGCTTTGAAACGCTCACAAGCTAATTAATTTAGGAAGTTAATTACATTTATACCTACTACCTGTCAAAAATCTTGGAAATATATTTATGTAATGATAGCCTACATTCAAGTTAATTAAAATAAAAAACACTAGTATATCTCAACTTAACTACATTAAATTACTGTCTCAACTACCAAAAATTAAATTTTAGGTCTATTTTGTTATTCACTCACACTAACATCTATTTTAAAGTTAATTAAGCAAAACTACATCCGATACGCTTTACATACTGATGTGTGAAAAATGTATATAATATTAAAAACCAAGTCTTACCGAATTCACCTAAAAAAACACACAATCGGCAAGTGTACCGGTCGCAATGTAGTTAGCAAGTAAGAACGGATATCGAACCTAGGACACTATGGGTAAATTCTAATTATTAAACCTAAAAGTTTACTAACCTAGACTTTCTTTTGATTTTTTAGAATTTTTTTTATATTAATTAAACTAATATAACTTAACTAATTGAAATTTAAACTAAAAATAAAACTTTATAAAAATTGGGTTTTAATAATATGCGAGAAACGACTACCTAGGTAATGGAATCCTACTAGTTAACATTAATAGCTAACGAACTTGACTTGGTTGAAAAACAATACCTTAAAAAAAATTATGACACTAAAGACCACTAAAATACGCTAGATCGCCTCCCGGCCTCACCAACGACACCCTAGAACTCTAATGACATGTGAAGCTCAATTGTTAAAGGGTTGGATCACCTCCCAGTCTCACCTTACCTAATAATAATATGGTACCCCACTACCCAAGTCACCTCCCGGTCTCTTCGGGTACAATATATATTAATATATAGAGGGTATTTTTAATTAATTTGAACAAAACTTGTATCACAATAATCTAAGGGACCTAGGATAACCCACTCTCGTGCAATTATTACCCAAACCCGCAAAAGACAAAGATGACACAACACTAAATTGCCTCCCGGTATCTCTAGTGATAGAACAATAAAATCTAAACCACTTTCAATACTTATTTCTACGATTTTTTTCGACCATAAACCGCAAACAAGTTGAAAACACAAAGTAGACAACCTAACCATGTGCCTAACAATCACAAAAAATTATTAAACACAAGTGGAATAAATAAAGTAAGGCACTAGATTCTATTACTCAACAATATTATGACCAAACCAATTAAAAACTTTTACCATAACACCAAATCAACCAAAGTCAAATAAATAGTTCGTCAAACCATTAATATAAACTAGTAATCAACCAAAACCTAGGCAGTTTAAAAGTATTTAGCTACTCATAATTAAATACGAAACAAACTAATATATAGAATATGGTTCATTGAAAAGTAAATTAATATAATTAACCAGCTAAGTGCTTGCTTAATAGTAATTCACCTTTACGTGGCTGGCTACCTCTCTAACTGTCTTAATAATATTTGCTTCGTTGACTTTGTGGCTGCGTTCGTTAACAAGCTCCCGACACCAAACACCAAAACCCTTTATATTGCCATCAACTCACAAAACCCCACCACAATATTATTATATATATTATGTTTTCTGCTGTTGACTTTTGTCTTTCAATCCAAAACCCCAAAACCTCTTTTTTTCCTTTACCTTCACGTGACCACCACCACTTAAAAACCAAAAAAATCTCACGTAGCCTTCTACAGTGGTCGAACCAAGAGGTGCCCAAAGCCAAAAAAAAACCCAAAGAAATATATCTTTTTTCTCCTATGCTCTCGTCTCTTTATATATATATATATATTAGGGTTTTATTTTTTTAGCTCCAACAAATATTAAAGCCCACATAAGCTTCTTTTTTTATTGATCCATGGCCATTGTTAATTAATTTCTTTTGATATTTTTGTGGGCCCATCTCATATGTCTTGTAAAACTTGAAGTCCAATACTTCGACACCTACAATGCATTCACAGAATCATTTATTTAGTTTTAAACTCGTTGTCTCATGAAACCTTTAAAGTTAAAATATGTGTCAGTTGAGAGTAATATTAAATAAAAACAAAGTCAAAAGCTATATAAAATGTAGGAAATATTTATAATATTTATATATAATTTAGCCCATATCAAATATCCCCACACTTAAACCTTTTTCGTCCTGAAAAATATATATATTGCAATGGAATCAGAATTCAAGACTAGATTTCAAAACATATAGGTTATCTTTTAAGCACAGATAAACGCAAAAACCGCGATTGCCGATATTGTAGTCCACTTAAACCCAGCCACCAGCCTATCAAGCCCCCCTTTGCATTAATCGTTTTAAGTTCAAAAACCACGGCTACACCTACCCCATCTCAGACAAAGAGAGCTAGAAAAAACTAGAGTCAAAGCAGAATGGTTTGACAAATCACCATAAGCCAATGACTTGTTGATGGTACTAATTAGATGCACTCGGTGAAATTTGATGGATGAATGGTCATGTGGAGGTCGTACGAGCTATTCCTAAATATTATTGGACTTTGTCCTATAAATCCTAATTTGATATTTATTGACTAAGAACCTTCGAGCCCCAATAGTGTATCCTCAGAGTCACCATTCTCAAGGTAACACGTAAACTCTAAGTCCCGTCTAGTATGTGCATCTTTGGCCTCTTTTTCTAACTTTAAAGAATGCTTCTTTGGCATTTTTCATTACATAACTTTCTTCACAAGAATTTTTGCTTTTCTTGAACAACTTTTGATAATACAATACATAACTTTCATAACAAACTTTCAAAACATACTTTTTTTTTCTTATTTTTTTTTCCTTTTTTTTCTTTTTTTTTTCTTTTTAATCTTTTATATCACCCTAAAATATATAACTAATTCTAAGCTCGTAAAAAGATGGACAAGTGTTGTGTGCTGGTTTGAGTGTATTTAATTCTTACCATCTCAAAGTTTTCAGATTATGGTAATCCTCCCTAAGCATCGAAATTCGGTATCACCGTTTTTCAATTTATTATATATAAGAAATCTGCTAAAGAGGACTATCAAAACTAGTTGGGCCTACTGACACATCCAAAGTTTAGTACGTTATCTTTTATTTAATCTCATATATAATAGTAGTTTTAAAAACCAATCTCAAATTTTTCTATCCTTTTCCATTATTTGCAAAAAGAAATCATTAAAAATTCGGGACATTTTTTTTTTATTTTAACTTTTTTTTATTTTATATATTTTATATTTTTTTCTTTTTTTTAATAAAATATGAAAACTGTTTTTTTTTGTTTTTTTTTACTTTTTTATAACCAAAAGAAAACGTCAGTTCCCATCCCTACACTTAAAATCTACATTGTCCCCAATGTAGGAATAGAAAAAGACAGAAAATAAAGCATAATAAAAAAATGTAAGCAAATAAAGCTATAAATTGGAACAGAAATCTTCAAAAGTCTCGTTCCAAGGCGACCGTATAGCATTTCATTCGCGGCCGCAGCTTCTGGGTGTCCTCTAAAATATGATTGGCTCAGAAAATCCTCATCCGAATGGAGATTGAGTACGAACGAGAATATCCAATCCTGCAAAATAAAACTCAAAACAACCCAAAGCAGACATCAAACGGACTCTAAGGACTAAAACGACTCAAAGAAAAATAAAATAAAGCAGAATAAAAATAAAAATAAAAATAAAAGAAAATAATGCAACTAAGTTTTATACAAACTATACAACTCGGGCAAAGTCCCGAGTGTGCTCTCCTCTACTACTCTCCAGGCGGATCAAGGTAGATCGCCTCCTCCTCGCGTTCACCAAGTGGACCTCCAACATAATGCTTCAGTCTATGCCCATTCACTTTCCAAGAATGTCCATCATTAGCCTCTATCTCAACCGTTCCATACGGAAGTGCCTCATTCACTACAAACGGACCAGCCCATCGGGATTTCAATTTACCCGGAAACAACTTCAATCGAGAATTATACAAAAGCACCTTATCCCCACACTTAAACTCTTTTGGACCCTTAATATGTTTATCATGAGTTTCCTTTGTCCGCTCCTTATACCCCCAACTTCTTTCATACGCCTCATTCTGTAACTCCTCAACCTCATGAATTTGAAGAAACCGACTCTTTCCTGCCGCAGATAAATCAAGATTTACGGCTCTTAAAGCCCAATATGCATGATGTTCTAACTCTACTGGAAGATGGCATGCCTTTCCATAAACTAGCCGAAAGGGAGTGGTCCCGATAGGCGTTTTGAATGCAGTACGAAAGGCCCAGAGTGCATCATCTAGCTTTTCAGCCCAGTCCCCGCGACTGTTCCCTACTGTTTTCTCTAAGATTCTCTTAATGCCACGATTGGTGTTTTCCACTTGACCACTAGTCTGAGGATGGTAGGCCGTAGAAAGTCGATGGGTGACCCCATAACGTTTCAGAACCTTATCCATCTGAGCATTACAAAAGTGGGTACCCCGATCACTGATCAGGGCCTTAGGAGTACCAAATCTAGCAAAGTGTTTTCGAAGAAATCCCACTACAACTCGCGCGTCATTTCTAGGTAAGGCTTGGGCCTCCACCCATTTGGACACGTAGTCGACAGCAACGAGGATGTATCTGTTCCCTCTAGACATAGGAAACGGACCCATAAAATCGATGCCCCATATATCGAAGATCTCAACCACCTGGATGGGGTTTTGGGGCATCTCATTTCGGGATGAGATGTTACCGGCTCTCTGACACGCGTCACACGAACGAACAAAATCATGCGCATCACGAAAAATAGTCGGCCAATAGAATCCCGCATCAAACACGCGTTTGGCGGTATAAGTCGCACCAAAATGGCCACCGGTTGGGCCCTCATGACAATGCCAAAGAATATTACGAGCTTCAACACCAAAAACACATCGGCGAATCACATGATCTGAGCCAATACGGAATAAGTATGGATCCACCCAAATGTAAAACTTAATATCTGCAAAGAACTTCTTCTTTTGCTGATATGTCAGTCTGGGCACTAACTCACCAGAGGATAGATAATTAGCAAGATCAGCAAACCATGGAAACCCCCCATCACTCGCCTTTACATACAGTAGAGTCTCACCCGGGAAATCATCACCAATTCCCTGTTCCCGGGTCTTGTCTAAGTCGGAATTTTCTAGTCGTGATAAGTGGTCGGCGGCAACATTTTCAGCTCCTCTCTTATCTTTAATTTCTAAATCGAACTCCTGAAGCAAAAGGATCCAACGAAGGAGTCGAGGCTTCGCATCTTTCTTAGCGAACAAGTAACGCAGAGCCGCATGATCCGAGAAAATAATAGTCTTAGAAAGCACGAGATAGGAACGGAATTTATCGCACGCGAAAACAACCGTAAGAAGCTCCTTCTCTGTCGTGGTGTAATTCTCCTGAGCATCGTTAAGGGTTTTGCTAGCATAATAGATGGGATGAAAATGTTTCTCTCGACGCTGTCCTAACACGGCTCCGAAAGCAAAATCGCTCGCATCACACATGATCTCAAACGGAAGATTCCAATCGGGAGCAACAAGAATAGGAGCACTCACTAACCTCTCCTTAATCAAATCAAAAGCCCTCAAACACTCCTCACTAAAATCGAACGGCCTAACTTTCTCTAGAAGCTGGGTCATCGGACAAGAGATTTTCGAGAAATCTTTAATAAATCGGCGGTAGAATCCCGCATGACCTTAAAAACTACGAATAGACTTCACGGAAGTGGGCGGTGGAAGTTTGGAAATGGTGTCTACCTTAGCGCTGTCTACCTCAATCCCCGCACTAGAAATATTATGACCTAAAACAATACCCTCACGAACCATAAAATGACATTTCTCCCAATTAAGCATAAGGTTCGTCTCTTCACACCTAGCGAGTACTCGATCTAAGTTACGCAGACAATCATCGAAGGATTTTGTAAGGCCCCGTTCCCGGTAGCCCTACTTTCGTGTTGGATTTACTCATAAACGCAGTTCTAAATATCAGAGTTAATTAAAACATTCGCGGAATATAAAAGCTTTCATAAAACATTTAATAACAAAACACCTCTTGTCTTAAAACAACATCTTGTCTTTCAAAATAAACAAAACATTAAACTTAAACGTCTTGAGTCTTCCGATGCCAGCCCCTTATTCAGTGCCACGGGTCTCCTCAAGCGAGATGCCTCATCCTACTCACCTGCGTGCATACTAAAAGTCAGCTATGCTGAGTGAGTTCTAGTTAATCACATAATCATACAATACCTTCTTACATTTCATACTTAACCTCTTAACTTTCTTACATACACACGTAAGTGCATATACTTTCCTTATTACCTTCACACTTCCTTTACATACATAATCATACGTTTTAAAGAGCCTTTCGCCCTATAACCTCACAGATATTATAAGGGTCTGGTCCCTAACATCACAGATATTATTAGGGTCTGGTCCCTACCATCACAGATGTTATTAGGGTCTGGTCCCAACCATCACAGATATTATTAGGGTCTGGTCCCTTTGTTCGTGTAACTGTACCGTACCTGTTCATACATACTTTCCTTGAAAATACGTGCAATCTCCGAAGAGCGTTCACGTACCATCATCATAACATACATACATTATGCATACATATTATATTCATACACACATCATATCTTTCATCATACTTATCGATCATATCTTAACTACCACCTGACGGTACGTGCAATATCCGAAGATCGTTCACGCACTGTCAAACAATCATCATACATAAATCATACAAGGCATACACTTACCACTTAAGATAAGTGTATTAACTATCACATCGAGTATGCACACAGCCCCGGAAACATAACAAGGAAGTGGGGCTAGAAACTCACCTCAATGCGGTTGCGTTCACCGTTTACGGTTATTCCTTTCTTGAGCTGTGCGCGACTAACTGTATAATAATTATACGTATCAATAAACTATCACTACACATATCGTCTTTCTAGTTTATTCATTACCCGCAACGAACGGGGGTCCGGGGGCAGCGCCCCTGGCAGGGGGGTTCTAGGGGCGGCAGCCCCTAGCGGGGTCCAAGGGGCAGAGCCCCTGGCTGGGGTTAAGTTGTCTTATCACATTTTCCATTAGCATTTTGAATCATTGAATAATATGCTACTTAAAAGTTAAAGGGTTTATTTGTAATTAAATCATTCTTTTCTAAGTCCAGGGACTGTTCTGTCATTCTTTCAAAGTTCTAATTCGTCACTCAGTTCTTAACGAATGGGAATTCATAACAAATTAGCCATTATAGCGAATCTGCCTTTGTAACGAATCAGGCATCTTAACGAACTGGTCCTTATAGCGAATTGGACTTTAACGAACTGGTCCTTATAGCGAATTGGACCTTAACGAACTGATCTGGTCAACGAATGAACCCTATAATGAAGGGGGTTCATTCGTCCCTCCCCTAGCGAATGGCCTTAGCGAATGGCCTAGTTCGCCCTTATTTCCCTAACGAATGACATGCTAGTTCGCTAATCTTTCCTTAGCGAATCGGCTGGCGAATCACACCTACTTACCCTTAGCGAATTAGGGTTAGGTTAGGGAATGTCAAAACATTCCCTGACATCGCTAACCTCGTACCAACCTTTTCCGGCGCCGTCATTGCCGGAAAGCCGCCGGAAAAAACGCGATTTTGCCGGAAAAAACGGGCTTTAGCTCGTTTCACCGTTTTTCATCCCGTTCAATCCAGATCTGAGCTAGGGTGACTCCTAAGCTCATCATAGGTTCGGTTTATACCCGAATCCACCCGGATCTCTGACTTAAACGGTTTAACGGTGTCGGCTCGTCGTTTCATGATTATATCTAACGGATTTAAGCTCAAACAATAAAATACTATCATTACCTCGTTCGGTTCTCGGTTTCCTTCTTGATATCGGTTTAGAGAGAGAGAGAGAACTAGAGAGAGAATCTTAAGTGTGTGTTTTGGGTGGTGTATGGAATGTGTGAGAATGAATTAAATGAGGGATTAATGGTTTATATAATTATGGATCATGGGCTTAGGCCCATGGTCCTTTCCTCTTTCTTTCATAATCCAAGTCCATAATCCATATCCATTTAACCCAACTCTAGCCCAACTCGTGTTCTATTTCTCTAAACCGATAACGACCCACTATAAAATAGACGATATTTATTCTATTAATAAAACCGAAATTAAGATGTTACAGATTTCCCAAAGACAGAAAAATCATCCATAAAGACTTCCATTGAATCCTCGATTAACTCATGAAAAATGGCAACCATGCACCGCTGAAATGTAGCTGGAGCATTACATAATCCGAATGGCATGCGTCGGTACGCGAATGTGCCAAAAGGACATGTAAATGTGGTCTTCTCTTGATCACCCGAGGCGATGAGGATCTGGAAATAACCAGAAAAGTCGTCAAGAAAACAGTAGAACTGTTGTCCTGACAAACGCTCAAGCATCTGATCGATGAATGGAAGCGGGAAATGGTCCTTTCGTGTGGCCTCGTTAAGTCTGCGGCAGTCGATGCAAACTCACCACCCTGTTACAGTCCGTGTCGGTATAAGCTCATTCTTTTCATTCGTGATAACTGTCATACCGCCCTTTTTAGGGACCACCTGGACTGGGCTAACCCACGCGGAGTCGGAGATCGGAAAAATCAAACCAGCATCGAGCAACTTAATAACCTCCTTCTTAAGAACCTCCTGCGTGTTCGGGTTAAGCCTCCTTTTTGGCTGAACCACATGTTTAAACTCGTCTTCCATAAAGATTTTATGTGTGCAGAATGACTGGTTTATACCTTTTATATCCATAAGCTTCCATGCAATGGCATGCTTATGAGATTTCAGAACAACCATCAACTTCTCCTTCTCCTCCATCTCCAAACTCGAAGAGATGATGACGGGAAGTTGAGACCCCTCCCCTAAAAACGCATACTCGAGGTGAGATGACAAATCTTTTAGCTCTAAAGATGAGGGGTTCTCAATAGATGGTTTTTCGATCGGAAACTCTCGCTCTTCAACTGCAAGGATATTAGTAAATATTTGGGAACTCATGATTGGCTCGTGTCCTCCTGTCTCAAGTAACTGCTGCTCCTCCTTCTCCTGCAACTCAAGATCAAATTCTGTCATCTCGAATGACTGATTCTCCACATCGATGATCTGGGTGTTGGACGTGTCTCTCTGGTAGACATTCATAAGATAGTCGCCTAATGCATCATGAAAGTGTCGATGAAGTAGAGAGTGTCGTCATGCTGCTGAGTATGCCTCATGGATTTCTGCACGTCGAATGTGACCGTGTCATCATGAACTCGAAGAGTCAATTTGCCATCGGAAACATCGATGAGAGCGCGTGCGGTGGCTAAGAAAGGACGACCGAGGATGAGCGGAACGTTCGAGTCCTCATCCATATCGAGAATGACAAAGTCGACCGGAAAGATGAATTTGTCCACCTGCACCAACATGTTCTCCACAATGCCCCTTGGGAACTTAACAGATCGGTCTGCCAACTGGATACTCATTCGGGTGGGAAGCAGCTCTCCCACGTTAAGTTTGGCAAACACAGAATAGGGCCTGAGGTTAATGCTTGCACCGAGGTCGGCCAAAGCATTGCTAACATGAAGATTACCAATCAAGCAAGGAATGGTAAAGCTGCCAGAATCTGTCATCTTCCTAGGAAGCTTGTTCTGTACGGCGGCAGAACACTCCTCACTAAGAGTAATAGTCGAAAGCTCCTCAAGTTTCTTTTTATTAGTGAGCAAGTCTTTAAGAAACTTGGCGTGTTTTGGCATGTTCGCAAGAGCTTCAATAAATGGAATGTTCACATGGAGCTTCTTAAGCATGTCGAGAAACCTAGAGTACTGCTCCGAATCATTCTTCTTCACTAAAAGACCGGGATATGGCAGTTTTGGCTTATAGACGCGCACAGGTTCCTGCTCAACCTACTTCTCCTTCTCAACTAACGCACCGCCTGACCGTGAGGTACTTGCTGGGCCTCGCCTCTGGTTCACCTTGTCTGGCGGTGTCTCCATCTCCAGCTCCTCATCAACTTCCTCCTCACTTGGTGTATCTCTAACGACACCTCTCCCACTTCGGGTGGTCACTGCCTTGGCTTGATCATTTTGAAATGGTTTAGAATAGGTGGCCGGGATTAGGGACGGTGTTACTTGGAAGACTCCCCGAGGGTTGTTGATCAATCTTTGCGGACAACTCACCAAACTTGGCCTCGAGATTCTGAAATGCGACCCGTTGTCCCTTCATGAACGTCTCATGCTGCAAAAGAGTGGATTTGGTGTTGGCATCATTTTGTAAAAGTTGATTTAACAATTGAGATTGGTTAGCCAACATATCCTGGATCTTAGAAGTACTATTTGGTACAGAAGCAGGTTCGGGGGCGGGTTCTTGGAACAGATTCTGGCGTTGCTGATAGCCGGTGTTTCCTGCCCGCCAATTAGAGTTCGAATTATTGTTTCGCCACCCTGAATTGAAGTTACGGTTTTGATTAGCAAGAAAATCTACCTCCTCCTGAGAATCAACAGGACAATCAGTTGTCTCGTGATTTCCACAACATATCTCGCACCTACGAGCTTGCAACTTAAGCTCTTTCATCTCCCTCTTGAGTGCCTCCACATCTGCCGACACACTCATATTCTGATCAACATGATGCACTCCACGTGATGCTGAGATGGCAGCCGAGACGGACCTTCTACTCGGTGTATGTTGATCCCCTAATGCTATGCTTTCGAACATTTCTTTAGCCTCCTCTATGGTGAGTTTATCGAGCATGTTTCCTCCGGCGGTGGTATTGAACCGCTGTTGGGTTTCGGGAGTAAGACCGTTATAGAATTTTTCTACCACAGCCCAATCGTTTAGGCCATGCTGAGGACAACGACTTATAAGAGTTTGGAAATGCTCCCACGCAGAATAATAGGACTCATCGGGGTCCATATGAAAAGAACGGATTTGCTCGCGTAGACGCCCGACCTTTGATGGAGGAAAATACTTCCTAAGGAACTTGGATTGCAAGTCGGCCCATGTGGCGATTGAGGCGTTCGGAAGAGAGTCAAACCATGTGGCTGCACGACCAGAAAGTGAGAACGGGAATAACTTAAGATGAATGACGTCGGATGAGATATTATTAATATTAAAAGTTTCGCAGATCCGCACGAATCGGGACAGGTTTCCCGGAGCATCTTCGTCATCCAAGCCATGGTACTGAGCAGAATTGGTGATAGAATTCATGACGTGAGAGGGGATTTGCCAGTTTTGATTATTAGTCAGAGCAGGTCGGACAATTGCAGATCGGGCTCCCATGATGCCATCGCTGGCTCTAGCATAAACGGTTTGTCTCGGTGGTGGAACGGCATCACCCATATCTATTCTAGGAGTAGAGACGCTAACCTGGATGTCGGGTGAATCGCTCTCGCTATCTGTAGTCTCCTTAATTCGCTCTTGAAACTCTCTCTCGGGCTCTTTAGATGCAATGAATAAAGGTGGGCCATGAGAACGGGTATTATGCATAAACTGAAATAAAAATTATTTTATTATTATTATTTTTTTAATTTTTTAAAGGAAAAACTAAACCTAAAGGCACCTAAAGGAAAAATAACAACTAACTTAAAAAACAAATAAACAAATCAGATAATCAACACGGTTTAAACAAAGAATTTGCCAGTGTCCCGGCAACGGCGCCAAAAACTTGATGTGTGAAAAACGTATATAATATTAAAAACCAAGTTTTACCAAATTCACCTAAAAACACACAATCGGCAAGTGTACCGGTCGCAATGTAGTTAGCAAGTAAGAACGGATATCGAACCTAGGACACTATGGGTAAATTCTAATTATTAAACCTAAAAGATTACTAACCTAGACTTTCTTTTGATTTTTTAGAATTTTTTTATATTAATTAAACTAATAAAACTTAACTAATTAAAATTTAAACTAAAAATAAAACTTTATAAAAATTGGGTTTTAAAAATATGCGAGAAACGACTACCTAGGTAATGGAATCCTACTAGATAACATTAATAGCTAACGAACTTGACTTGGTTGAAAAACAATACCTTAAAAAAATTATGACACTAAAGACCACTAAAATACGCTAGATCGCCTCCCGGCCTCACCAACGACACCCTAGAACTCTAATGACATGTGAAGCTC
The DNA here is from genome assembly GCF_021521415.1 of Bidens hawaiensis. Classification (NCBI taxonomy): domain Eukaryota; kingdom Viridiplantae; phylum Streptophyta; class Magnoliopsida; order Asterales; family Asteraceae; genus Bidens; species Bidens hawaiensis. Next base: position 1,209,825 of record NW_027491282.1, on the reverse strand, counting down.
AATTGTTAAAGGGTTGGATCACCTCCTAGTCTCACCTTACCTAATAATACTATGGTACCCCACTACCCAAGTCACCTCCCGGTCTCTTCGGGTACAATATATATTAATATATAGAGGGTATTTTTAATTAATTTGAACAAAACTTGTATCACAATAATCTAAGGGACCTAGGATAACCCACTCTCGTGCAATTATTACCCAAACCCGCAAAAGACAAAGATGACACAACACTAAATTGCCTCCCGGTATCTCTAGTGATAGAACAATAAAATCTAAACCACTTTCAATACTTATTTCTACGATTTTTTTCGACCATAAACCGCAAACAAGTTGAAAACACAAAGTAGACAACCTAACCATGTGCCTAACAATCACAAAAAATTATTAAACACAAGTAGAATAAATAAAGTAAGGCACTAGATTCTATTACTCAACAATATTATGACCAAACCAATTAAAAACTTTTACCATAACACCAAATCAACCAAAGTCAAATAAATAGTTCGTCAAACCATTAATATAAACTAGTAATCAACCAAAACCTAGGCAGTTTAAAAGTATTTAGCTACTCATAATTAAATACGAAACAAACTAATATATAGAATATGGTTCATTGAAAAGTAAATTAATATAATTAACCAGCTAAGTGCTTGCTTAATAGTAATTCACCTTTACGTGGCTGGCTACCTCTCTAACTGTCTTAATAATATTTGCTTCGTTGACTTTGTGGCTGCGTTCGTTAACAAGCTCCCGACACCAAACACCAAAACCCTTTATATTGCCATCAACTCACAAAACCCCACCACAATATTATTATATATATTATGTTTTCTGCTGTTGACTTTTGTCTTTCAATCCAAAACCCCAAAACCTCTTTTTTTCCTTTACCTTCACGTGACCACCACCACTTAAAAACCAAAAAAATCTCACGTAGCCTTCTACAGTGGTCGAACCAAGAGGTGCCCAAAGCCAAAAAAAAACCCAAAGAAATATATCTTTTTTCTCCTATGCTCTCGTCTCTTTATATATATATATATATTAGGGTTTTATTTTTTTAGCTCCAACAAATATTAAAGCCCACATAAGCCTCTTTTTTTTATTGATCCATGGCCATTGTTAATTAATTTCTTTTGATATTTTTGTGGGCCCATCTCATATGTCTTGTAAAACTTGAAGTCCAATACTTCGACACCTACAATGCATTCACAGAATCATTTATTTAGTTTTAAACTCGTTGTCTCATGAAACCTTTAAAGTTAAAATATGTGTCAGTTGAGAGTAATATTAAATAAAAACAAAGTCAAAAGCTATATAAAATGTAGGAAATATTTATAATATTTATATATAATTTAGCCCATATCACATACGCTTAAACCAAAATATAATAATATAATAATTACATTGCATTAATATAGAAAAACTAATTAAAAAAACTAAATCCTAGCATCAGATTCCATATCTGAATCTACATCCATCGGATTCTCAGCTTCTTGAGTCCAAGAGGGCATGATCCTCTCCCACATGCCATCCGAGGTGTAGTTAGAGTTCGTAAGCCTTTGGAGGTAAAGGTTCACCTTAGTATGGAATGCCCCATAAAGGGACACAGCCTTGAAGTCCTCCACGAAGTTCAACTCAATGCGCGCCACCTCGATGCCCGGGACTTTCATCACAAAGCTGAAATAATCAGAAGTTGTTTACCCAAGAAACCTAACCATTCGGTTAAGTTGTTGGTACGTGAAGGTTTGAGGGTGGACATAGTCCACAAACCTCACCCTTTGATTCTTCCGGACGTAGCCGGAAGAAAAGTGAAAAACAATGGTGAAGAAGGTGGGGTCGTAGTAGATGGAGGCATGAGTACCCGGTTCACGTACAATCCATGTTGAAGCCATTTTTCGGAAATCGGAAGAAGGTGATTGTGGATTGTGATTGTGATTTGCTGGATTGTGGATTGTGACTAGTATTTAAACACCATCTGACCCCGGCGGTACATCTCCTTAACAATTTGAAATTGGCGGCACAAGAAACTAGAAAGACAATGATGACGTAGCTACTCGTCAAATCAAAGTGTGGCCATTAATTACGTTTGGACACAATTAAAAATATTTTAGTGTGACCATTTATCACTTATAGCCACACATAATAAGTGTATCTATGACAATAAAAAACTTAGAAAAAATAAAACTAAGATACTCTTTGGTCACACAATCTCGTATAAGTGCCCATTAATTACATTTGGATACACTTGAAAATATTTAAGTGTGACCATTTATCACTTATAGCAACACATAATAAGTGTATCCGTGACAATAAAAAACTTAGGAAAAATAAAAGTAAACTACTCTTTGGTCACACAACATTGTATAAGTGGCCATATATTTTAAGCGTTTTAGCCACATTACTAATAAATACAATTGTTGTTCGTCATATTTCGCCACATTATTAAAAATGTGGCTAACAAATGTGACATTAGGTCACACAACGTAATATAAGTGGCTATATCTTTTACCTTTTAGACACATCTCTTATCAATACAGTAGCCGTTCGTAATATTTGGCCACACTATTAAAACATGTGGCTAGTTAAATGTCACAGTTTTCCCTTAGAGTGTGGCTAATACATGTGTTTTTGGTCACATGTATTAAAGATCAAACAAACTATGAATGTAGGTCACATTTCGCCACACATTTTTATAATGTGGCTAGCCTATGCCATGGTTTTTTTTCAAAGTGTGGCGAAAAGTACCTGACTAGGTATAGAATAGTCACATGAAGAAAAACATGTGTGGCCAAAACATTCTGGAAGGTTTTCAAAGGTGGTCAAAGACCTTTTAGCCACACATTTAAGCCGAAGTGTGGCAAATCGTCCAGACCACATGTGTGGCTAAAAGGCGATATTCACGTAGTGTATTAAATGTTATGAGATGGGCGTGTGTTGGGTTAAGTAATATGGGTAAAGGACTTGGGTTAATAAGGAAAGGAAGAAAAGACCATGGGCTTAAGCCCATGACCCATGATATATAAACCTTAATTAACCCATAATCCATTCATTCCACTCATTTCATACACCATCAAAACACACACTTAAGCTCTCTCTCATCTTTCTCTTTCTCTAACCAAAACGAAGAAGGAAAAGCAAGCATCGATTCGAGGTAATAACGTTATGATATCATATGGATCCTAAACCGCTAGATCTAGTCGCGAAACGACGAGCCGACACCCTCAACGATTAAAGTCACGAGATCCGGGTGGAATCGGGTATAAACCGATCAAAAGAAGAGCTTAGGGTCACCATAGCTCGGATCTGGATCGAACGAGACGAAAAACGGTGAAAAATGAGTGAGATCTCGCTTTTCCAGCAAGATCCCGGTTTTCCATCGATGACGGCGCCGGAAAGGCGGCGCCGGCGATAGGGAAATGTGAGGAATGTCAGAGAATGTCTCTGACCAAACCCTAATTCATTAACGGAAAATTAACGAATTAAGAGCAATTCGTTATACCAATTCGTTAACGGAGAAGTAACAAATGAACCCCCAATTCGTTATAAAGGTTCATTCGTTAAGAGGTAACGAATGAGCCCCATTCGTTAAAGAACTGAATAACGAATTAAACTTTGAAAGAATGACAGAAAGGTCCTGGACTTGGAATAAAATGATTTAATTACAAAGAAGCCCTCGAACTTTATGAGTTAGCAAATAAAATAAATTAGAATTTTAATGAAAAATGTGATAAAACAGTTAACGGAAATAAAAATTTTCCAGCTCGACCCCAGCCAGGGGCTCTGCCCCTTGGACCATGCTAGAAGTTTCCGCCCCTAGAACCCTGCTACCAGGGGCGCTGCCCCCGGACCCCCGTTCGGTTCGTTGATGGTTATAATTAAATAGAAAACGCGATATGGGTAGTGATAGTTAATTGATAGCGTAATTGTTATATAGTTAGTCGCGCATAGCTAAAGAAAGGAATAATCGTTAACGGTGAACGTAACAGGACTCAGGTGAGTTTCTAGCCCCACTTCCTTGTCATATTTTCGGGGTTGTGTGCATACTCAATGTGAATGTTAATACACTTACCTTAAAAGGTAAGTGTATGCTATAATGATAGATGTGATAGTATGTATGAATGTTATGAATGAATGCTTGTCGGTGCGTGAACGATATTCAGATATTGCCCGTATCGACAGGGGAAGTAATATGTAGTATGTCTAGTATTAAATATGTATGTATGAAAGTACGTAATGAAACGAGTATGTACGAAAGTATGATTATATAAAGAAAGGTATGTATGGTTATAGCATGGGTGAAAGGTATGGTTTAAGCAAGGAGCATGCCCTAATAATATCTGCGAATGTAGGGAACAGACTGTAACACCCCGACCAAAGGCGGATTATACATCGGGGCGCCACATATTGTTTCATTACTCGTGACACTATTGGGTGTCAATATTTAATAAATACATTCATTCGCGCACGCGCAGGGTAAACAAGATAACATAAAACATCATAAATCAATATATTATAAATCATAATATTCGAACAGCAAAAACTTGTCTTGATACATTTTAATCTAGGTCCAAAATAAAGAAAACTTCCTATGTGTCCACAAGCTCCAAAACAGCTACTGCAAACCTGAACATGTGTTAAAATAAACGTCAAACACTTGCGTGTTGGTGAGAAATCAAGTTTAATACAATACATAGATAACAATAAATCTGAGCGCAACATGTGTATGTCTGGTTTTCAACAAGGGTGTAATCTGATCGGGACCAACTCTAAGATTCATAAGACTGCCAGTGCTCACAATTGAGCTCACAAACAAGACAAACTGTGCATGTGCAAACAAAAGAGAAAATCATAAACGATAGTTCTCCCGTGTTCATCTAATGGTACCATGAAAACTGCGGAATAGACCGACAAGACGGTTAATGATCCACACATACAAATAAACAGCCAAGTCTACGTCCTCAACACATGGGATACTGCGCGACTAAAGTTCATAAACAAGTTTAAGACTAAGTTTGTATGAACACATGAACATCCCAAAACATTAAAAGCAAAAAGGGATTACGTACGAGATTACTCACATGATAAACGATGCGGTGTAAGATAAAGCAAGAACCAACTTTAAACAAGCACAAGTTAACCTATAAATAAGATTATTGTTTTAATGAATTGATTTTAAGTCTTGATTATAAGTTAGCATAATTAATAAGTAAATTATTATATATAATATATATATATTACCGGAAAAGCAGGGCAGAACAGAAAGGAAGACGGAGGCAGAGAGGAAGGCGGCAGAGAGAGCAAGGGGCAAGAGAACAGGAGAGATTAAGTATTTTGTGTGTGTAGTGTTATGAAAATATTATTATTATTTATAGGAAAACCCTAGGAGACATAATCCCTAGAAAAGGGGAAAGGATCTTTAACAGGATCAAGCAAAAGATATCAAAAAGCATAAGAATCCAAAAGCAAAAGATATGGAAAGATATGGCAGCTGTAGAGGCAAGATAAAGCTGTCAGGGAACAGTAAAAAGCATGGGCGGATCAGATAAAGGTACTGGTCAAGCATGGAAAAAGCAGATCTCAAAAGATAATGTCAGTCACTTTTTCTGTCAACCAATGGGGTTGGTGCGCATGCTGCGCCAAAAGTGGCTTTTCAGACATAAAGCAGATTAGGTCAACAGCACAAAAGATAAGACAACACAAAAGCAAACGGCTAGATTAAACAGAAGAAAACTCAAAGGGTTCAGCGCGAGAAGGCTAAGGCGCGCCGCGGGAAGAATCACATTTCTTAGCGCGCCGCGGGAGGAACTATAATTCCTAGCGCGCCGCGGGAAGAACTATAATTCTTCGCGCGTCGAGGGATGAACTACGATTCTTAGCGCGCTGCGAGAAGAACTACAAATCCTTAGCGCGTCGCGGGAAGAACTACCGTTCTTCGCGCGCTGCGAGAAGAATTACAATTCTTAGCGCGCTGCGAGAAGAGTTCGTCTCGCGTATCGCTGGAACAGATGGTCTTCACGCAGGCTTCCTTGAAAGGAGTCTGGCGCGTGGAGCTGCGCAGACAACCTTAGGCGGGAAGGAACAAAGGACAAGCAAAGAGTTAGAAGAAAAAGAGGGAAACAAGGCGTAAGGGCGGGACGGCGACAAGAGGGAAAAGAAGGCGGAAAGAGAGAAGGAGAGGGACGGGACGGCGGAAAGAAAGAGAGAGAGAGAGGCGGGAAGGAAAATATATTATTATTATTAAAAGTAAAATATAAGTATAAATAAATATTAAATCATAAAAGAAAGAGGTCGGGTCAGAGAAACGGGTACCTGGGTCGGGTCGGAGCAGGGCAGATGTCACAGTCTCCCCTACTTTAAGAAATTTCGTCCCGAAATTTATCTCGAAGTAGGTTGCGCAGAGAACAGGTGCGGGTACTTGATCTTCATTTGATCTTCCCTTTCCCATGTAAACTCGGCTCCGCGCTTGGACTCCCAACGAACTTTCACGATAGGGATACGACTGCGCTTGGTTTGCTTAACCTCGCGATCCATAATCTCAACAGGCTTCTCCACGAAATGCATAGTTTTATCAACTTGAACTTCATCAAGCGGAATGTGAAGGTTCTCGTCAGCTAAACACTTCTTGAGATTGGATACATGGAACGTTGGATGCACATTACTGAGCGCGGGCGGCAGGTCAAGTCTGTAGGCAACTTTTCCTACACGCGCGAGAATCTTGAATGGACCAACATAACGAGGAGCAAGCTTACCCTTCTTCCCAAAGCGGACAACACCTTTCCAAGGCGACACTTTGAGGAGAACAAGATCACCAACTTGAAATTCGAGAGGCTTTCGCCTACGATCTGCGTAACTCTTCTGTCGGCTTCTGGCAGTCAGCAGATGATCACGGATCTTGGCGATTTTATCGGTTGTCTCTTGAACAAGTTCGGGTCCTGTGATTTGAGCTTCTCCCACTTCGCTCCAACAAATCGGGGAGCGGCACTTACAACCGTAAAGTGCTTCAAATGGGGCCTTACCAATACTGGAATGATAGCTGTTATTATAAGAGAACTCGATCAAAGGCAGGTGCGAATCCCAATTACCTCCAAAATCAAGAACACAAGATCGGAGCATATCCTCAAGAGTTTGAATAGTTCGCTCAGACTGACCGTCAGTCTGGGGATGATATGCCGTACTCATGTCCAAGCGAGTTCCTAGCGCAGATTGGAGAGATTTCCAAAAGCGAGATATAAAACGGCCATCGCGATCGGATATGATGCTCAAAGGAGTACCATGGTGGCAGACAATTTCCTTGACATAAAGCTGCGCGAGTTGCTCAACACGGTAGTTTTCACGAATGGGCAGAAAGTGAGCAGACTTAGTCAAACGATCCACTATTACCCAAATGCTATCATGTTTGCTTGCTGTCAAAGGTAACTTGGTAATAAAGTCCATCGCTACACATTCCCATTTCCACGTAGGAATTTCTGGTTGTTCGAGCAAACCAGATGGGCGTTGGTGTTCAGCTTTTACTTTAGAACAAGTCAGGCATCTAGCTACGAACACAGCAATATCCTTTTTCATACCGGGCCACCGATAAGTTATGCGCAAATCCTTGTACATCTTATCAGCGCCAGGATGAATAGAATACCGAGATTTGTGCGCTTCACTCAGGATATCAGCGCGAAGATTCTCATCACAGGGAATCCAGATGCGATTAAGATAGCAGAGAATTCCACTCAGATTAGGGACAAAGTGCGCTTCCGCGCCACACGCTAACTCGGCGCGAAGGTTACCATTACTGATGGATGCGCGCTGCGCGTCACGAATGCGCGATTCAAGGTTGCTTTGGATCGGCGCGAAGTGAAGCTGCGTGCGCGGCAAGATACAGTTAAGCTGGCAGGGTTTTCGGCTGAGCGCATCGGCTACCACATTAGCCTTACCAGGATGATACCGGATCTCACAATCGTAATCGCTGATGAGTTCGTTCCATCGGCGTTGCCTCATGTTAAGTTCCTTCTGATCAAAGATATGCTGAAGGCTTTTATGGTCAGTGTAAAGGATACACTTAGTACCATAAAGGTAGTGTCTCCAGATCTTTAAGGCAAAAACAACTGCACCAAGTTCGAGATCGTGAGTTGTATAATTCTTTTCATGAACCTTGAGTTGCCTTGATGCGTAAGCGATAACCTTGCCTCGTTGCATAAGAACACAACCGAGACCTTGGTTGGAGGCATCGCAGTACACGACAAAATCATCATTACCCTCAGGTAGCGCAAGAACAGGAGCTTCACACAACAAACGCTTGAGCGATAGAAAGGCTTCTTCTTGCTTCGAGCCCCAAATATACGGTTTACCTTTGTGCGTTAGAGCTGTTAAAGGCAAAGCGATCTTCGAGAAGTTCGAAATGAAGCGCCGGTAATAACCAGCTAAGCCCAGAAAGGAACGGATCTCAGAAGGAGAGGATGGCGTAATCCAGTTCTTGATTGCTTCAATCTTGGATGGGTCGACATGAATACCCATCTTGTTTACAACATGACCAAGAAACTGTACTTCATCAGACCAGAATTCACACTTGGAAAGCTTAGCATAGAGTTCCTCAGCTCTAAGCTTTTGCAATACCAATCGGAGATGTTGCTCATGCTCGGCCTTGGTCTTAGAATACACCAGAACATCATCGATAAACACAATCACGAATTTATCCAAGAAAGGCCTACACACCCGATTCATTAGATCCATGAAAACGGCGGGTGCGTTGGTTAAACCGAAGGACATGACCAAGAATTCAAAATGGCCATAACGAGTTCGAAAAGCAGTCTTCGGAACATCTTCATCGCGGATGCGCAACTGGTGATAGCCAGAGCGGAGATCAATCTTCGAGAAACAAGAGGCACATTGGAGTTGATCAAAGAGGTCGTCAATACGCGGTAAGGGATACCGGTTTTTAATGGTGAGTTTGTTCAACTCGCGGTAATCTATACACATGCGAAACGATCCATCTTTCTTTTTAACGAACAACACCGGAGCACCCCAGGGCGAAGAGCTAGGGCGAATGAATCCTTTAGCAGTCAACTCTTGAAGTTGGCTTGCCAATTCTTGCATCTCAGCGGGCGCAAGACGGTAAGGAGATTTGGCTACGGGGGAAGCACCAGGGACAAGATCAATACGGAACTCGACTTCACGAGCGGGAGGGATACCAGGAAGATCATCAGGAAAAACTTCAGGGAAATCACGCACAACAGGGATATCGCGAAGCTTCTTTTCTTCAGCAGGTTTAACCACATGGGCTAGAAATGCAATACACTTCTTCCGCATGAGTCTTTGGGCTTCGGCGCAAGACATAAGTTTAAGACCACTGGAGGGTTTTTCGCCGTAGATGTGAAGATCACCGTTTTCTCGAGGAATGCGAATCAACTTCTTGGCGCAAATAACTTCGGCGCGATTCTTCGAGAGCCAGTCCATACCAATGATAACATCAAAGCTTCCAAGAGGCATAGGGATGAGGTCAATCAGAAAATCGTTTTCGTTAAGATTAAGCGTGCAATCTTTAATCACAGAGTTAATTAAAACAGTTTCGCCATTAGCCAATTCAACTGAAAAATTTTCTTTTAAATCGTTGCGCTGTCGCGCAAGCTTCTGCTCGAAGGCGCGAGAGATAAAACTTCGATCGGCGCCAGTATCAAAAAGTACAGAAGCATAAAATCCGTTAAGTAAAAATGTACCATTAACTACGTCATTATTCGCTTGCGCTTGGTGCGCGGTTATATTAAAAGCTCGTCCACGCGTCGCCTGGTTCGAAATCTGGTTCACCGGATTCGCTTGCGTGATTTGCACTTGTAGTCTCGGGCA